>NC_092735.1:9706132-10037760 GCF_047496885.1 Scyliorhinus torazame | reverse complement strand
TAAATACAATCTTCATGCAGAGTGTTTGATTACCACAGTGGTGTCAAGAATGAGCTCTTGTGGCAGGGTTCTCTGTTAACAGTCTTTTATACAGCAAAGTTCTTTTTAGTTCAGCACAGCAAACAAAGTTAATTGACACTACCTTCACAGAATTGAATCCCTATAGTGCAGAAGGAGGCATTTTGGCCCATCGAGTCTGCACCGACCCTCCAAAAGAGCTCCCTACCTAACCTTTGGATACTTAGGCAATTGATGGCATGGCCAATCCACCAAACCTGCAGATCTTTTGGATTGTGGGAGGTAACCGGGGCACACGGAGGAAACCCACGCAGACACTGGGAGAACATGCAAACTCCACCCAGCCAGTCATCTGGATGACTGTTTGAAAAGATTCTCTTCCCACTTTTCTCTTCTCCCAATGTTAACGGACCTTTAAAATATTTCCGGATCCAGATCCGCACCTTTGCCAAAAACTAATCCAGTATAGCCCAAGGAAGAACCCATCTGTGTACCGGGTTATATTGTAATCCGCCCATTGGCTTTCTGAGGTTTATTGTCAAAAGACTAATTTAGAAGGATGGAAACATTAAATTGGCCCTAAAATCTGTCCCAGTCACAGCAGTGCGAGTTCCAGATGTGATTGACTGCAGGTTATTGTCTCCATTCTGACCAAGAGTCGTCACTTCATTGTCAATCAGCATGTTGACTTAAGGTCAGAATGTGCCTCATCCACGTCAAAATGGGCCACCAAACGTTTTTTTGTTTGCTTTCTTTCAGGCTTTTCTATGTTGAAGTGAGTACAAGAGAGGGAAGCAGAAGTAAATTGAGAAGTTGTGATGAGATATTAGGGAAAACTCTACCTTCGGTTACTTCCGACTTTAATTTGCAATTCAGCTTTTCGTAAGGAATGCGCAGTGATCTTATTGAAAACATACAAGATCCTGAAGGGACTTGCTAGGCTGGGTACCCGGGGGATGTTTCCTATTGCGGGGGGGGGGGAGGGGGGGGGGGGCTGGAACTAGGGGACATAGTTTAAAAATAAGAGGTATCCCTTTTCAGACAATGAGGAGAAATGTTTTTCTCCCAAAGGGTGGGAGAATTCTCTTTCCCAGAATGTAGTGGAGGCTGCTTCATTGAAATTATTCAAAGGCAGAGCGAGACCGATTTTTGTTGGGCCAGGGAGTCTAGGGTTATGGAGGAAGACCGGAAAATGGAGCTGAGACCATAATCAGATCAGCCATGATCATACTGAAAGGTGGAACGGACACAAAGGGCTGAATGGCCTGCTCCCTGCTGTTGGGTGTCCACCTCATAGTATCAAAGAATTTTCAGTGCCGAAGGAGACCATTCGGCCCATCGAGTCTGCACTGCCCCTTGGCAAGAGCTAACATAGAAGGATTTGCACTTGTTTCTGAGCTCCCCACAAGCCCCCATCCCTGAAACCCAGCAACCCCACCCAACCTTTTTTGGACGCTGAGGACAATTTATCATGGCCAATCCACCTAACCCGCACATCTTTGGACTGTGGGAGGAAACCGGAACACCCGGAGGAAACCCACGCAGACACGGGGAGAACGCGCAGACTCCGTACAGACAGTGACCCAAGTCGGGAATCAAACCTGGGACCCTGGAGCTGTGAATCACAGAGCTAACCACTGTGCTACCATGCCGCCCACTTGCAGGCAGTCAATCTGCCCCCTGTTGTGCTGGAAGATTGGCGGTCAGCTGGAAAATCCCCGTCGGCCTCCATAAGCCTGACTCAACACCACTGTTAACAGACCTGATTCCCTGCAAGGATGACCTTCCCGGGACACACACAATGGTGTCGGGAAGGACAACATGGTGGCGCACTTGTTCGCACTGCTGCCTCCCGGCCCCGGGTCACTGTCCATGTGGAGTTTGCGCATTCTCCCCGTGTCTGCGTGGGTCTCATCCCAACAACCCAAAAAGATGCGCAGGGTAGGTGGATTGGCCACGCTAAATTACCCCTAATTGGGGGAAAAAAATAATTGGGTACTCTAAATTTAAAAAGAAAAGGAATGGGGTCGGGAAGCTCGCCTGCTGGCCAACGTTGTTATTTTTGGGAGCAATCTGCCTCCGTTCCCAGTATTGGTAAGATTTGAAGATTCAGGCTGTAGGGTATACAGCAATGTGTATTTCATTGGCCCAACGTGGGATAGGGTCCCTGCACTCCTCCTCAAGCAGTTCAAAAGGAACTTCCTTCTCCCAGAGTATTCCCATATTGCAATTTCTGCACAGCAAATAGCTCCTGTGACCTGTGTGAATGAAAGTGGTTTTGTAGCTTTGTAAAATGGCAACAATGAGAAGCTCGGGTGAGATTGGTCAGACTCATTGTTTCACACTCTTGTGCCTATGTTCTATTGGAAACTGATACAGAAAGAAGGTTCCCAATGGCGGGGAAGTTCATAGTTTGAGGATAAGGGGCAAACCTTTTAGGACTGAGGTGAGGAGAAATTTCTTCACCCAGAGAGTGGTGAATCTGTGGAATTCGCTACCACAAAAAGTAATTGATGCCAAAATGTTGTGTAATTTCAAGAAGGAATTAGATATAGCTCTTGGGGGGCTAAAGGGATATGGGGGAAGGCGGGATCAAGGTATTGAACTTGATGATCAGCCATGATCATAATGGGGGAGCAGGCTCGAAGGGCCGAATGGCCGCCTCCTGCTTCTATTTCTATGTTTCTCTTACTATTCTCTGTACTATTGAAGGGAAATGGTGAACAAAATGTCTGGGATATATTTACCGCTCATCGATCAGATGGCAGCAAAGGTTATTTCAAAATAGAACCATAGAGGTTGTCAATTCTAAATGTGGACTTTGCTTCTGAATGTTTTTGGAAAGTGCAGATGTCTGATAACCGTTGATCAAAATCATTCTCGTGCAGCTTTTTACAATTGTGCAATGAAATGTCCCATGTCTGAGTAAGGAACCGGTGGCATTTCTGCTGTATGTCCTGCTTGGAGTTTGCAGCACCATCAGGATATTTTAAATTGCCGATTCACAGCAAACTTTTAATTCATGAGAGTTTTATTCTAAACCCAAATGACCCTGGAAGAAGGTGCTCAGCTGACCTCATACCTTTTGAAATAAGGCTTAGCAGCATACACCAGGTTCATTTTTGGGTGTTTGCTGTGTTAGCTAATCTTAGTTGGAGATTCTGGGCTCTAGGTTTGGCCACACCACTCCAGATTAGGGAAGGAAAACTTGACTAGGGTTCCACTCTGCTCACCACAGCGTGGTCACTGTCATGCTGGATATTGTTTTTTGACTTCCCATGTCGGTGCAACATCGTGGGCCGAAGGGCCTGTACTACGCTGTATCATTCTATGTTCCATGTGATGCTTTCAATAGTCGACTTACCAACATCCTATAAGAGGGAAAAGAGAACTCTCCATATTGCCCCTCGAGTCTGTTCCACCAATCATTTAGACATGGCTGATCTGGACGTTAACTCGAGCAACTTTCGCAAGCTCCCATTACAACCTTATGTACTTTTGCAGTATTATGAATTGGGAAATCAGGTTTGTGAATTCCGCTTCTATTAACAGCAATGTGACAACCGGCAATCTGCTTAGTTGAGGGAGAAATATTGGCCTGTACAGTGGGAGAATGCTCCTGTTATTTAAACTAAAGCCTGGGAATCTTTTACATCCACCTGAGAGGGAAGATGGAGCCTTTTGTTAATCTGAAAGCTGGCATCTCCTGAAGCTGCAGCACTTCTTCAGAGTTGCACTGGTGTGTCAAAGAATCATAGAATCCGACTTCCGGGTGCGGCGATGACCAGCTGAGTCGCACGTTTCGGCAGCTCCCGGTGAAACGGACTTTTGGGCTCTTGATAGGAGCCCCAACGGCAATTTTGACGGCTAAAAACACTGCGGTAAACCAGGAGGGAATCCCCCCTGGCTACGGATGAAAAAAGGAGGAGAAAGTGGCCGGATTGCAGTGGATCCTTTAGAACAGCGGCAAGGAAGGCAAGCAAAAACCAAGATGGCGTCGGAAGGTGGTAGTTTAACATGGGGCCCTGAACAACAAGAGTTCTTGAAATGCTGTGTGGAAGAGCTCAAAAAGGAAATGAAGAAAGAGCTGTTGGCCCCGATACTACAGGCGATCGAAGGGCTAAAGGAGGAACAAAAGACCCAGGAGCGGGAGCTTCGGGTCGTGAAGGCAAAGGCAGCCGAAAATGAGGACGACATACAGGGCCTGGTGGTGAAGACGGAGACGCAGGAGGCACATCAGAAACGATGTGTGGAAAGGTTGGAGGCACTGGAGAACAGCGCAAGGAGGAACAACCTGAGGATTCTTGGTCTTCCTGAAGGTGCGGAGGGAGCGGACGTCGGGGCATATGTGAGCACGATGCTGCACTCGTTAATGGGAGCGGAGGCCCCGGCGGGTCCGTTGGAGGTGGAGGGAGCATACCGAGTGATGGCGCGAGGACCGAGAGCAGGAGAAATTCCCAGAGCCATAGTGGTGAGATTCCTCCGTTTTAAGGATAGAGAAATGGTCCTTAGATGGGCAAAGAAAACTCGGAGCAGTAAATGGGAGAACGCGGTGATCCGCGTTTATCAAGACTGGAGTGCGGAGGTGGCGAGAAGGAGGGCGAGCTTTAATCGGGCCAAGGCGGTGCTTCATAAAGATAAAATTTGGAATGCTGCAACCGGCAAGACTGTGGGTCACATATCGAGGGAGGCACCACTACTTTGAGACGGCGGATGAAGCGTGGACTTTTATTGTGGAAGAAAAACTGGAATGAGCGGGTTATTAAAAAGAACGTTTGAACAAAGTGGTGGGGCGAATGTGGGGGGCGAAGAGGGGGGTTAAAAAGGGGGGAAAGAGGAGTTTTATGTACTAATCCTGCGATGTGGTAACTTTTCTCTCTTCCACAGGTGGTGATGGGGGGAGGAGGGGAGGTGGAGGAGATGGGGCGTTGGCCATTGGGGGCGGGGCGAAGGGAGAAGCGCGGGCTTGGTTCCCGCGCTATGATAATCGTGGCGGGAATAGAGAAGCAGGAAGGAGGGGGCCTCGCATGGTGCGAGCCGAGGTCACGGGGGGAAGCCGAGGTCGGCCAGAGTTTGCTGACTTCTGGGAGCAACATGGGGGGAGTAATTACGCTAGCGGGGGATCTAGCGGGGAGGGGGGAATTACTGGGTTGCTGCTGCTGGGGAGAGGGGGGAGCTGGTATGGGAGGGGATGGGCGGGGGGCACCGCCTGGGGGAGATACAGCTGCGAGGGAACCGGGTGAGGAGCTGGAAAAAGGGGATGGCTAATCGACAAGGGGGGGGTAGGAAGCCCCCCAACCCGGCTGATCACGTGGAACGTGAGAGGGCTGAACGGGCCGATAAAGAGGGCACGGGTACTCTCACACCTTAAGAAACTTAAGGCAGATGTGGTTATGTTACAGGAAACGCACCTGAGACTGATAGACCAGGTTAGGCTACGCAAAGGATGGGTGGGGCAGGTGTTCCATTCGGGGCTAGATGCGAAAAACAGGGGGTGGCTATATTAGTGGGGAAGCGGGTAATGTTCGAGGCAAAGACTATAGTGGTGGATAACGGGGGCAGATACGTGATGGTGAGTGGCAAACTACAGGGGGAGACGGTGGTTTTGGTAAACGTATATGCCCCGAACTGGGATGATGCCAATTTTGTGAGGCGGATGCTAGGACGCATTCCGGACCTAGAGATGGGAAAGCTGATAATGGGGGGAGATTTTAATACGGTGTTGGAACCAGGGCTGGATAGGTCGAAGTCCAGGACTGGAAGGAGGCCGGCAGCAGCCAAGGTACTTAAAGATTTTATGGAGCAGATGGGAGGTGTAGACCCGTGGAGATTTAGCAGACCTAGGAGTAAGGAGTTCTCGTTTTTCTCCTATGTCCATAAAGTCTACTCGCGAGACTTTTTTGTGCTGGGAAGGGCGTTGATCCCGAAGGTGAGGGGAACGGAGTATACGGCTATAGCCATTTCGGATCACGCTCCACACTGGGTAGACTTGGAGATAGGGGAGGAAACAGGAGGGCGCCCACCCTGGAGAATGGACATGGGACTAATGCCAGATGAGGGGGTGTGTCTAAGGGTGAGGGGGTGCATTGAAAAGTACTTGGAACTCAATGATAATGGGGAGGTCCAGGTGGGAGTGGTCTGGGAGGCGTTGAAGGCGGTGGTTAGAGGGGAGCTGATATCAATAAGGGCACATAAAGGGAAGCAGGAGAGTAAGGAATGGGAGCGGTTGCTGCAAGAACTTTTGAGGGTGGACAGACAATATGCGGAAGCACCGGAGGAGGGACTGTACAGGGAAAGGCAAAGGCTACATGTAGAATTTGACTTGCTGACTACGGGCACTGCAGAGGCACAATGGAGGAAGGCACAGGGTGTACAGAACGAATATGGGGAGAAGGCGAGCAGGTTGCTGGCACACCAATTGAGGAAAAGGGGAGCAGCGAGGGAAATAGGGGGAGTGAGGGATGAGGAAGGAGAGATGGAGCGGGGAGCGGAGAGAGTGAATGGAGTGTTCAAGACATTTTATAAAAAATTATATGAAGCGCAACCCCCGGATGGGAGGGAGAGAATGATGGGCTTTTTGGATCGGCTGGAATTTCCCAAGGTGGAAGAGCAGGAAAGGGTGGGACTGGGAGCACAGATCGAGGTAGAAGAAGTGGTGAAAGGAATTAGGAGCATGCAGGCGGGAAAGGCCCCGGGACCGGATGGATTCCCAGTCGAATTCTATAGAAAATATGTGGACTTGCTCGCCCCGGTATTGACGAGGACCTTTAATGAGGCAAAGGAAAGGGGACAACTGCCCCCGACTACGTCTGAAGCAACGATATCGCTTCTCTTAAAGAAGGAAAAGGACCCGCTACAATGCGGGTCCTCTAGACCTATTTCCCTCCTAAATGTAGATGCCAAGATCCTGGCCAAGGTAATGGCAATGAGAATAGAGGATTGTGTCCCGGGGGTGGTCCACGAGGACCAAACTGGGTTTGTGAAGGAGAGACAGCTGAACACGAATATACGGAGGCTGTTAGGGGTAATGATGATGGCCCCACCAGAGGGGGAAACGGAGATAGTAGTGGCGATGGATGCCGAGAAAGCATTTGATAGAGTGGAGTGGGATTATTTGTGGGAGGTGTTGAGGAGATTTGGTTTTGGAGAGGGGTATGTTAGATGGGTGCAGCTGTTGTATAGGGCCCCGATGGCGAGCGTGGTCACGAATGGACGGGGATCTGCATATTTTCGGCTCCATAGAGGGACAAGGCAGGGATGCCCTCTGTCCCCATTATTGTTTGCACTGGCGATTGAGCCCCTGGCGATAGCGTTGAGGGGTTCCAAGAAGAGGAGGAGAAGAACACCGGGTATCTTTGTATGCGGACGATTTGCTACTATACGTGGCAGACCCGGCGGAGGGGATGCCAGAAATAATGCGGATACTTGGGGAGTTTGGGGATTTTTCAGGGTATAAATTGAACATGGGGAAAAGTGAGTTGTTTGTGGTGCATCCAGGGGAGCAGAGTAGAGAAATAGAGGACCTACCGTTGAGGAAGGTAACAAGGGACTTTCGTTACCTGGGGATCCAGATAGCCAAGAATTGGGGCACATTGCATAGGTTAAATTTAACGCGGTTGGTGGAACAAATGGAGGAGGATTTCAAGAGATGGGATATGGTATCCCTGTCACTGGCAGGGAGGGTGCAGGCGGTTAAGATGGTGGTCCTCCCGAGATTCCTCTGTGTTTCAGTGCCTCCCGGTGGTGATCACGAAGGCTTTTTTTAAAAGGATTGAAAAGAGCATGGGTTTTGTGTGGGCCGGGAAGACCCCGAGAGTGAGGAAGGGATTCTTACAGCGTAGCAGGGATAGGGGGGGGCTGGCACTACCGAGCTTAAGTGAGTATTATTGGGCCGCTAATATTTCAATGGTGAGTAAGTGGATGGGAGAGGAGGAGGGAGCGGCGTGGAAGAGATTAGAGAGGGCGTCCTGTAGGGGGACTAGCCTACAGGCTATGGTGACAGCCCCATTGCCGTTCTCACCGAGGAACTACACCACAAGCCCGGTGGTGGTGGCTACACTGAAGATTTGGGGACAGTGGAGACGGCATAGGGGAAAGACTGGAGCCTTGGGGGGGTCCCCGATAAGAAACAACCATAGGTTTGCCCCGGGGGGAATGGATGGGGGATATGGAATGTGGCAAAGAGCAGGAATAACGCAACTGAAAGATCTGTTTGTGGATGGGAAGTTCGCGAGTCTGGGAGCGCTGACCGAGAAATATGGGTTGCCCCAAGGGAATGCATTCAGGTATATGCAACTGAGGGCTCTTGCGAGGCAACAGGTGAGGGAATTCCCGCAGCTCCCGACACGAGAGGTGCAGGACAGAGTGATCTCAAAGACATGGGTGGGGGATGGTAAGGTGTCAGATATATATATATATATATATATATATATATTGGGAAATGAGGGACGAAGGGGAGACTATGGTAGAAGAACTAAAAGGGAAATGGGAAGAAGAGCTGGGGGAGGAGATAGAGAAGGGGCTGTGGGCAGATGCCCCAAGCAGGGTAAACACGTCGTCCTCGTGTGCCAGGCTAAGCCTGATTCAGTTTAAGGTATTACACAGGGCGCATATGACTGGAGCACGGCTCAGTAAATTTTTTGGGGTGGAGGATAGGTGTGCGAGGTGCTCGAGAAGCCCAGCGAATCATACCCATATGTTTTGGTCATGCCCGGCACTACAGGGGTTTTGGATGGGGGTGACAAAGGTGCTTTCAAAAATAGTGGGGGTCCGGGTCGAACCAAGCTGGGGGTTGGATATATTTGGGGTTGCACAAGAGCCGGGAGTGCAGGAGGCGAGAGAGGCCGATGTTTTGGCCTTTGCGTCCCTAGTAGCCCGGCGCAGGATATTGTTAATGTGGAAAGAAGCCAAGCCCCTGGGGGTGGAGACCTGGATAAATGACATGGCGGGGTTTATAAAGCTAGAGCGGATTAAGTTTGTTCTAAGAGGGTCGGCTCAAGGGTTCACCAGGCGGTGGCAACCGTTCGTACCTCGCAGAAAGATAGATGGAATGGAAAAAAGGCGGCAGCAGCAGCAGCCCAGGATCGGGGGGGGGGGGGGGGGGGGGGGGGGAGAGGAACCAGAAGGACTCTCAGGGTTGTTAATATATACTGTATAGTATGTATAGGTCGTTGCTACAGATAATTATATATTGGACTGTTAAATTATATTTTTGGAGAGTGTTACTTGTGATAAGGCAGTTGCATATTAGGGTTAGTTTTCATTTTTGTTATTTATTATTTATTCATTTTTTTTTTTGTTTATAAAATAGGTCATTGTTATTTGTGTTGTTATAATATTGTGTAAAGGATGCACAATGTACTGTGTTGGTTGACCAAAAATTTTCAATAAAATATTTGTTTAAAAAAAAAATCATAGAATCCCTACAGTACAGAAGGAGGCCATTCAGCCCATCAGGTCTGCTGAAAGAGCACTCCACCCAAGCCCCCCCTCCTCCTACCCAATAACCCCTTCGCCTAACCTGCACATCTTTAGACACTAAGGGGTATTTTTATCATGGCCAATCCACCTAACCTGCACATCTTTGGACTGTGGGAGTAAACCGGAGCAGCCGGAGGAAACCCACGCAGACACAAGAAGAAAGTGCAAACTCCACACAGACGGTCACCCAAGCCGGGAATCGAACCCGGGTCCCTGGCGTTGATGCAGCAGTGCTAAGCACTGTGCCACCGCGCCGCCCTCGTGTCGGTTGAGATTATGTGCTCCGGTCTCTGGAGTGGGACTTGAACCCTTGACACTTGCTCAAGTAAGGCGATTGGGGCTGCAGAGAGCTCTGGCATGTCGAGTTGAGGGAAGATTAAGGATTGATATCACCGTAAGAATAGAGTTAACGAGTCATTTACAGCTCCGAAGAAACTCTGCCATTGAATCCATGCCAACTCTTCGAATAGTTTTTAAAAGGGAAGCGATTGGATATATGTTAAGGGAATGTGGGAAGTGCAGGGAAATGAGGTTAAGTATCTTGCTGTTTCAGAAATCTGGAATGGGGTCTTTTGCAATAATGTTTCCATTTATATTTTATTCACTTATGCAACAGTAAATTATAAAATATTAAAAAGTAGGAATAGCATATTTAATATTTTCTCATTGCCCCTCAGCATAACATATAGGTTGACTTGCACAATATTTTAATTTTGTGGAACATTTATTATGTCGATTTCATAAATCATTTTACCTCGTGCATCAAGGTTGTTATTTAGTCAACCAGTTTGGTTGATCTTGTCATTTTAAATTATCTAAATTTCTCTTTGTATGACAAACTGTAAACTCTGACCAACCGCCTCCTCTCTGCCATTTCTGCAGCCACGAGCTTTTCAACGCCCTTTTTGAATTTGTGCACTTGATGTTCATGGTTTTCCATTAGACGCAGTTTTATTTCTTCAATTTAGACTACCCAATACCTTTTCTTTTTCCAGTTAAGGGGCAATTTAGCGTGGCCAATCCACCGACCCTGCACATCTTTTTGCGTTGTGGGGGTGAAACCCACGCAGACACGGGGAGTGTGCAAACTCCACACGGACAGTGACCCGGGGCCGGGATCGAACCCGGGTCCTCTGTGCCGTGAATCATGGAATCATAGAATTTACAGTGCAGAAGGAGGCCATTCGGCCCATTGAGTCTGCACTGGCCTTTGGACAGAGCACCCCCACTTAAGCCCACACTTCCAACCTATCCCCGTAACTCAGTAACCCCACCTGACTTTTTGGGACACTTGAGGGTAATTTAGCAAATCCACCTAACCTGCACAACTTTTGACTGGGAGGAAACCGGAGCACCCGGATGAAACCCACGCAGACACTGGGAGAACGTGCAGACTCCACACAGACAGTGACCCAAGCCGGGAATCGAACCTAGGACCCTGGTGCTGTGAAGCAACTGTGCAAATGTGTTACTGAGGCAGCAGTGCTAACCGCTGTGCTGCAGCAGTTGTAATTTGATATCGTCTGCAAATCCAGACATAATTCCTTCCCACAAATAAATAATTTATAAAAATCATAAAGAGCAGCAGCTCCAACGTTTCATCGAATCACACGCAGTGAAGGAAGTCATTCAGTCCACCGTATCTGTCCTAGAGTTGTCCAGTTAGGCCTACTTTCCTGTTCTTTCCCCGTAACGCTGCAAATGTTTCCTGTTTTAAGTATATATCCCATTTAAACAATAAAATTTACGCACCCTGCAATGCCAGTGAAAGCATGACAGGTCATGTGGAATTGCATTTTCCCTGGCTCTTGTTTGTTGAAACAGAAGAATGCCACATGTTTCCATCAGCTGTTTACCAGATATCTGCCCATGCACTGCTACTTGTTCCCAACTTACAAATTATTTGCCAATACATTCCCAGCAATCCCCTAGACCTATTGTATAGGAAAGTGTCTCATTCTCTCCTGAAATCCTGTTGGGTGTTCTCCTATTTCTCCCCCATCTATTAGCTCTGTCATCTCAACGAAATCCCAAAAATTAGTCAAGCACTCCTAAATCATGTTGTCTCTGATTCTCTCATACCCCTCTAGATGTTCCATTTTATATCCTACTTCATAATTCTTTCAAAAACTCTCCCAACATTGCAACTACTTCTGAGCACATCTCTTTCATCCCTTTTTTTTTCTGAGAATAGTTTTTTTTCCAATCCTTTGGAGTTTGGCCTGGGTCCAGTGGACCATGAGGATTTAAAAAGTATGTTTATTCAAATTTTCCAACAGAATCTTTAACAACCCCCCCCCCCCCCCCCAATAACAAAAAGAAAGAAACACAAACACAACAGTCAAAAATTATACAAAACTTAGACATTGGGTTTCCCCCATATACAGTAACCCCCCCCCCCATATGACATTCAACGGTACCCATAGGGAAGCCTCCCCCACTCCCTCCCCACCCTTGGGTTGCTGCTGCTGCTGACCTCCTCCTAACGCTCCGCGAGATAGTCTAGGAACGGTTGCCACCGCCTGAAGAACCCCTGCACAGACCCTTGCAAGGCAAACTTTATCCTCTCCAGCTTAATGAACCCTGCCATGTCATTTATCCAGGCTTTCACACTGGGGGGCTTTGCGTCCTTCCATAATAGCAAGATCCTCCGCCGGTCTACCAGGGATGCAAAGGCCAGGATACCGGCCTCTTTCGCCTCCTGCACTCCCGGCTCGTCCGTTACCCCCAAATAGTGCCAACCCCCAACTCTGCTTCACCTGGACTTTCACCACCTTGGACATAGTCCTCGTGAAACCCCTCCAAAACCCATCCAGTGCCGGGCACGACCAGAACATGTGGACGTGACTCGCCGGGCTTCCCGAGCACCTCCCACATCTGTCCTCGACCCCAAAGAACCTACTCAACCTCGCCCCTGTCATATGCGCTCCGTGAGTAACCTTGAATTGTATTAGGCTGGGCCTGGCGCAAGAGGAGGAAGAATTAACCCTACTCAGGGCATCAGCCCACAGACAGTCATCTATCTCCTCCCCAAGCTTCTCCTCCCACTTGCCCTTTAACTCCTCTACCGAGGCCTCCTCCTCTTCTTTCAGCTCCTGGTAGATCGCCGAAACCTTGCCTTCTCCAATCCATACACCCCAAATCACCCTGTCCTGAATCCCCTGTGCTGGGAGCAGCAGGAATTCCCTCACCTGCCGCCTCACAAACACCCTCACTTGCATATACCTGAAAGCATTTCCCAGGGGTAACCCAAACTTCTCCTCCAGCGCCCCTAGGCTCGCAAACATCCCATCTATAAACAGGTCCCCCATTCTTCTAATCCCTGCCCGATGCCGGCTCCGAAACCCCCATCCATCCTTCCCGGGACGAACCGATGGTTCTCCCGAATTGGGGACCAAACCGAGGCTCTCACCTCGCCCCTGTGTCGCCTCCACTGTCCCCAGATCTTCAACGTCGCGTCCACCACCGGACTCGTGGTGTACCTTGTCGGCGAGAGCGGCAGCGGTGCCGTTGCCAGCGCTCTCAGGCTCGTGCCCACACAGGACGCCATCTCCAACCTCTTCCACGCCGCCCCTCTCCCTCCATTACCCACTTACGGATCATCGGCACATTGGCAGCCCAATAATAGCCGCACAAATTCTGCAGCGCCAGCCCTGACCCTACTACGCTCCAGAAACACCCTCTTCACCCTCGGGGTCTTATTTGCCCACACAAAACCCATGATGCTCCTACCTACCCGTTTGAAAAAGGCCTTGGGAATCATAATGGGAAGGCACTGGAACACAAAGAGAAACCTCGGGAGGACCATCATTTTAACCGACTGCACCCTGCCCACTAGCGCGAGTGGCAGCACATCCCATCTTTTGAAATCCTCCTCCATCTGCTCCACCAACCGCGTCAAATTGAGCCTTTGCAGGGCCCCCCAACTCCCAGCCTCTTGGACCCCTAAGTACCGAAAGCTCCTTTCCGCCCTCTTCAACGGTAGGTCGTCTATCCCCTTTCCCTGGTCCCCTGGATGCACCACAAAGAGCTCACTTTTCCCTACATTGAGCTTATACCCCGAGGAGGCCCCAAACTCCCTTAGGATCCGCATGACCTCTGCCATCCCCTCCATTGCATCTGCCACATACAGCAACAGGTCGTCCGCATACAGCGACACCCGATGTTCCTCTCCCCCTCGGACCAGTCCCCTCCATTTCCTGGGCTCCCTAAGTGCCATGGCCAGAGGCTCAATTGCCAATGCAAACAACAAGGGGGACAGGGGACACCCCTGCCTCGTCCCTCGGTACAGCCGAAAGTACTCCGACCTCCGCCGATTCGTAGCCACACTCGCCACCGGGGCTCGATATAACAACCTGACCCAGCTGATGAACCCCTCCCCGAACCCAAACCTCCGCAACACTTCCCAAAGATACTCCCACTCCACCCGGTCGAAGGCCTTCTCCGCGTCCATAGCTGCCACTACCTCCGCTTCCCCCTCCACCGAGGGCATCATAATCACATCGAGGAGCCTCCGCACATTAGTATTTAGCTGCCTACCCTTCACAAATCCCGTCTGGTCCTCATGAATCACCCCTGGGACACAGTCCTCAATTCTCGTAGCCAGCACTTTTGCCAGCAACTTAGCATCCACATTGAGGAGCGAGATCGGTCTATATGACCCACATTGCAGTGGGTCCTTGTCCCGCTTCCGGGTCAGAGAGATCAGCACCCCGGACCGGACATTGGCGGGGGCAAGGTCCCGTCCCCCCCCTTGCCTTATTGCCTTATTGAAAGTCCTCACTAGCAACGGGCCTAGCAGGTCCACGTGTTTCCTGTAAAACTCGACCGGGAACCCATCTGGTCCCGGGGCCTTCCCCGCCTGCATGCTCCCCAATCCCTTAACCAGCTCCTTGGCGCCCCTAAACCAGCCACCTCCTGCTCCTCCACCCTCGGGAACCTCAGCTGATCCAAAAATCATTGCATCCCCTCTTCCCCCGCTGGGGGCTCAGATCTGTACAGATCACCATAGTCCCTAAATACCTAGTTTATTCTCACCGCACTCCGCACCGTATCCCCCCCTGCCTTAACTCCTTAACTCCGCCTATCTCCCTCGCTGCCTCCCTCTTACGAAGCTGGTGTGCCAGCATCCGACTCGCCTTCTCCCCATACTCGTACGTCGCCCCCTGTGCTTTCCTCAACTGTGCCTCTGCTTTCCCTGTGGTCAACAGGTCGAACTCCGTCTGGAGGTTCCGCCGCTCCCTGAGTAGTCCCTCCTCGGGGGCCTCTGCATATCTCCTGTCCACCCTTAAGATCTCCCCCACCAACCTCTCCCTCTACCTGCCCTCTCTCTTCTCCCTGTGGGCCCTGATGGAGATTAACTCTCCCCTGATCACCGCCTTCAGCGCCTCCCAGACTACCCCCACCTGCACTTCCCCATTGTCGTTGGCCTCCAAATATTTTTCAATGCACCCGCCCGCACACCTCCTCATCTGCCAATAATCCCACATCAAGACGCCACAGCGGGCGCTGGTCCCTGTCCTCTCCTAACTCCAGCCTCACCCAGTGCGGGGCGTGGTCTGAGATGGCTATGGCCGAATACTCCGTTCCCTCCACTTTCGGGATTAGGCTCTATGGATGTAGGAAAATAATGAAAATTCCCTGGCCAGGGGCCTGACAAACCTCGTGTGTTTTTCGTGACTGTTTAGAGCTCTTTGGAAAGGCATTCCTGCATTGATTCTATTGTAACGTTTGAAGATGCTGTGATACAGGGGTCTGATTCAATTTTAAAAATGGAATCTATTGGAAGTGGCAGTAATCTTTGTCTGTAAGCTAGTGTTTGCTCATAGCTGCTCCTGATGGCTTCAGATGATACACTTGAAGTTCGAAAACTAGATGGGGCGCAGTGGATTAGCACTCACGGCGCCGAAGTCCCAGGTTCGATCCCGGCTCTGGGTCACTGTCCATCTGGAGTTTGCACATTCTCCCCGTGTCTGCGTGGGTCTCACCCCCACAACCCAAAAATGTGCAGGGTAGGTGGATTGGCCATGCTAAATTGCCCCTTAATTGGAAAAAATGAATTGGGTACTCTAAATTTAAAAAAAAAAAAACTAGATGGAGAAAATGTTTTACGTTTTGTACTTTTTGCCCTCTTCAAATTCTAGAATCCCTGTGAGTGCAGAAGGGGCCATTTGGCCCATTGACTCTGCACCGACCCTCCGAAAGAGCACCCTACACAGGCCCAACACCCCCCCCCCCCCCCCCCCCCCCCCCATGTCTTTGGACGCAAAGGAAACATTTAACGTGGCCAATACACCCTAACCGGTACATCTTCCTCCTTCCAGTTCTGCCGTGCCTCTGATTTGCATTGTTCCGTCATTGGCATTGTGTTCAGCTGCTAAGCCCCTAGGCTCTGGGATACCCACCCTAAATATTTCCACCTCTCCTTCCTCCTTTCAAGATGCTCCTTAAAACCTTTCTCTTAGCCAAGCTTGTGGAGACCTGTTGTGCTATCTCTACGTGCCTTGTCCGATTTTGTTTGATAATCACTGCTGTCCTGTGCTTTACTGGAATAAAAGCGAGTTAAGTCACTTGTTGCTTGCTTTGTGTGGTGGAAGGGGTCTCCATTTGTGCTATAATAACCATGTCTTCGCTGTGGCTTGTAGCTGTTCATCTATGGCCAGGCAATTGGGAATTGGTTACCAGTTGGTGGATTCTGCCCGCTTGGTCCCTGCAGGTGTTGACGTTTGAGTCAAACGTTGCCCCTCTGTGGTGGGCAAAATCATCCAACCCTGAACCGGTACCATTGCCCAGCTACAAGACTCACCAGTGGAACATGAGAAGTATAATTGTCACTGGAGATTTGACTTCTTTGCATTCTGCTTCCGGTGAATTTCTAAGTCCATGCCTTTAGTTGGTGAAAGTTCTGGCTGAAGCAATGTAAAACCAATCAATGCTCTCTGGAATAAAATCCTGTGACGATTTCGAAAAATAGATTCAGTCTGATTTGTGAAATCTCAACAAGAACAAACCTCATTCCAAACAGTAACAATAAAACCTCTGGCAGTCTGTCAGCAACATTGTTTTTGCAACATAATACAATTGGGCATTAATCACTGCCATGTGATGTTGAATGGTCTTTTACTGCAACTTGATGAACTAAAGCTATTTGCCACAGTCTGTCTGGTATGGTCTGGTTGTAGCTCAAACTCATTAGTGCCATTGCCAATGATAACAGGGTGCCAATCGGTGTCCACACTCTTGAGATTTAATTGTGTATGAAATGTCCCGACTGAGAATGAGCTTGCATTCCCTATTGGGCTAGTCTTCAGCCAAGAGAATGATGAGGTAGATATGGAACACTGGGAGAGACAGACTGTGAGGTTCTTGAGCAAATTGTCAAAGAGAGTGGCCAGGTATTGGAGGTGTTGGCATGCTTAAAAGTAGACAAATCTCCAGGTTTTTCCCAGGGTAGAGGGGTCAATTACTAGGGGGCACAGTAAGAAGTCTTACAACACCAGGTTAAACAACACCAGGTTTGTTTCAAACACTACATTTCGGAGCACTGCTCCTTCCTCGGGTGAAGGCGCAGTGCTCCGAAAGCTAGTGTTTGATACAAACCTGTTGGACTTTAACCTGGTGTTGTAAGACTTCTTACTGTGCTCACCCCAGTCCAACGCCGGCATCTCCACATCATAGGGGCATAAGTTTAAGGTGCGAGGGCAAGGTTTAGAGATGTACAAGGCAAGTTTTTTTTACACCGAGGGTAGTGGGTGCCTGGAACTCGCTGCCGGAGGAGGTGGTGGAAGCAGGGACGATAGTGACGTTTAAGGGGCAACTTGACAAATACATGAATAGGATGGGAATAGAGGGATACGGATCCTGGAAGTGTAGAAGATTTTAGTTTAAACGGGCAGCATGGTCGGCGCAGGCTTGGAGGGCCGAAGGGCCTGTTCCTGTGGTGTACTTTTCTTTGTTAATTGTGTCTCAGGGTGCTGTGGAAGGTGAGGGAGGAGATTTTGGGGGCTCTGACCCAAATTTGTAATGCCTCCCTGGCCATGGGGGAGGTGCCAGAGGTCCCTGGAGAACAGGTAATGTGGTCCCACTATTTAAGAAGGGTTGTGGAGATAAGCCAGGGAACTACAGACCAGTGGTGGGGAAACTAATTCTGAAGGATCTCCACTTAGAGAGGCAAAGTTTGATAAGGAATAGTCAGCATGACTTTGTCAGAGGGAGATCATGCCTAACAAATTTTGATTGAATTCTTTGAGCATGTGAACAGCTGTGTAGATGAGGGTAGTGCAATTGATGTAGTTTACATGGTTTTCAGCAAAGCCTTTGACAAGGTCCCACATGGGAGACTTACAAAGAAGGCAAATGCACATGGGATCTAGGGTAACTTGATAAGGTGGATTCAATATTGGCTTAGCTGTAGGAGACAGAGGGTGATGACTGACGGCTGCCTCAGTGACTGGAAGCCAGTGTCCAGTGGGGTACCACGGGTCTGTGCTAGGTCCCCTATTGTTTGTCATTTATATAAACAACATAGATGACTGTGGGGGGGTAGGATCAGTAAGTTCGCGGATGACACAAATATTGGCCGCTGGTTAACAGTGAGGTTGAGTGTCTTGGGTTACAGGAAGATATAGACCGGATGGTCAAATGGGCAGAAAGGTGGCAATAGAATTTAACCTGAAAAGTGTGAGGTGATACACTTTGGAAGGAGTAATGTGACAAGGACGTATTCAATGAATGGCCTGACACTGGGATGTTCCGAGGAACAAAGGGACCGTGACATGTTTGTCCATAGATCTCTGAAGGCAGATGGACAGGATAATCGAGGGTTGGAAAAGCCTTTATCAATCGAGGCATAGATTACAAAAAACAGGGCGGTCATGTTGGAGTTGTATAGAACTTTGGTGAGGCCACAGCTTGTGGTCGCCACGTTATAGGAAGGATGCAATTACACTGAAGGGGGTGCAGAGACGATTCACCAGGATGTCGCCTGGGATGGAATACGAAAAGACATTGGATAGGCTTGGGTTGTTTTCACTGGAGCAGAGAAGATTGAGGGGTGACCTGATTGAGGTGGACAAGATTATGAGGGACATGGACAGGGTGGATAGGGACCCTTAGTTGAAGGGTCAGTTATGAGGGGACAAAGGTGAGAGTGGGAGGTTTAGGGGGGGTTTGAGGAAAAACGTTATTACCCAGAGAGTGGTGACGGTCTGGAATGCACTGCCTGGGAGGGGGGTAGAGGCGGGTCTGGAACGCGCTGCCTGGGAGGGGGGTAGAGGCGGGTCTGGAACGCGCTGCCTGGGAGGGTGGTAGAGGTGGGTCTGGAATGCACTGCCTGGGAGGGTGGTAGAGGTGGGTTTCCTTGCATCCTTTTAAAAAGTACCTGGATGAGCACTTGGCACGTCAGAACGGGCAGCACGGTAGCACAAGTGGATAGCACTGTGACTTCACAGTGCCAGGGTCCCAGGTTCGATTCCCCGCTGGGTCACGGTCTGTGGGCAGTCTGCATGTTCTCCCCGTGTGTGCAAGGGTTTCCTCCGGGTGCTCCGGTTCCTCCCACATTCCAAAGATGTGCAGGTTAGGTGGATTGGCCGTGCTAAATTGCCCTTGGTGTCCAAAAAAGGTTAGGAGGGGTTATTGGGTTACGGGGATAGGGTAGAAGTGAGGGCTTAATGTGGGTCGGTGCAGACTCGATGGGCTGAATGGTCTCCTTCTGCACTGTATGTTCTTTGTATAACATTCAAGGCTGTGGGCTAAGTGCCGGCAAATGGGATTGGGTAGACAGGTCGGGTGTTTTTCATGCTTCGGTGCAGACTCGATGAGCCAAAGGGCCACTTCGGTTCTGTGTGATTCAGTAGAATCTACCTGTGTGCTTTGCCGAGTAGCTTAGTTTGGTGGGTTTCAAAGTATCTGATAAACCTGACTAGCAAAATCTTTGCTGCTGGGTATGACGATCCAGGGCCTTGCACACAGTGCTGTTCTTCATGTGTGTGTGTAGAGGCAGTGCCTGTCTTTAGGAGCATCAGCTGCAGCAGCATCACAACCAAGAGTGTATCCCTACCCAAAACCCTGTCATACACCTGCAGGAGAGGATGCTGCATACTCCCCTCATACACCTGCAGGAGAGGATGCTGCGTCCCCCGCTCATACACCTGCAGGAGAGGATGCTGCGTACCCCCCTCATACACCTGCAGGAGAGGATGCTGCGTACCCCCCTCATACACCTGCAGGAGAGGATGCTGCGTACCCCCCTCGTACACCTGCAGGAGAGGACGCTGCGTACCCCCCCCCCCCTCATGCACCTGCAGGAGCGGATGCTGCGTACCCCCCTTCATACACCTGCAGGAGAGGATACTGCGTACCCCCCTCATACACCTGCAGGAGAGGATGCTGCGTACCCCCCTCATACACCTGCAGGAGAGGATGCTGCGTACCCCCCTCATACACCTGCAGGAGAGGATACTGCGTACCCCCCTCATACACCTGCAGGAGAGGATACTGCGTACCCCCCTCATACACCTGCAGGAGAGGATACTGCGTACCCCCCTCATACACCTGCAGGAGAGGATGCTGCGTACCCCCCTCATAGATTACATAGATTACATAGAACATACAGTGCAGAAGGAGGCCATTCGGCCCATCGAGTCTGCACCGACCCACATTAATCCCTCACTTCCACCTTATCCCCGCAACCCAATAACCCCTCCCAACCCTTGTGGACACTACGGGTAATTTAGCATGGCCAATCCACCTAACCTGCACGTCTTTGGACTGTGGGAGGAAACCGGAGCACCCGGAGGAAACCCACGCGGACACGGGGAGAACGTGCAAACTCCGCACAGACAGTGACCCAGCGGGGAATCGAACCTGGGACCCTGGCGCTGTGAAGCCACAGTGCTAATCACTTGTGCTACCGTGCTGCCCTCATACACCTGCAGGAGAGGATGCTGCGTACCCCCCTCATACACCTGCAGGAGAGGATGCTGCGTACTGACCATCATTGGAGAACCTGATCACGTCTTCTCTCCATGTCCCTTCTCCTTGCAAAATGCCAGGGTATTTGACTTCTGGTACAAAGCTGCCTAGAGCTAGTTGCACAATTTATTCCAAAGTGACTTATCTTCCTCTAATGACACATGGAACTGTGACCAGTGGGGAATCCAGGACATAAACACTTGCATCTTTGGGATGATGGGTGTGATGCACTTCTGCCGGTTATTATTCCATGCCCAAGGCTGTCAATGTCTTGGGAAAATTTGTGTGCTCATCTCATGAGATGAGAATTTTGTTCCATTAATATTTCAACAGCATGGTGTAGCAAATTAGCCCAAGGTGATTCATAAGTGGATTACAGAACAAACTTTGACACCAGAGCCACATTAAAAATAAACGGTATAATTCAGGAGCTGTCAGGGCTGGTTGCGTACAGTTCAGTTTGACCCTGAGGCAAGTTCTGACCTTGCTCTTCTCCATCACCAAGGCTGTGTACTTCCACCTCTGTAACATTGCTGATCTCCACCCCTGTCTGCGGAAAACCTCACCCATGCCCTTATTAGCTCCAATGCTCTCTGCCCAACCTTGCACCCTACGTCAACTTAAACTCATCCCAAACTCTGCTGCCCGTATTCTAACTTGCCTACCGTACCTCCTTTCGACCAAGATGTTTGTCACCTGTCCCAATATCTCCCCATGGCTCCATGTCAAATTTTGTTTCACAGTCGCTACTTTGAAGGGCTTTGGAATGTTAACGGTGATAAATAAAAGTAGGTTTTTGCATCTTGCTCCGGGTCTGAACACTGGTGGGTGATCGAATCTCAGCTGGAGCTGAGGTAAGAGGAACATAGTTATGTTAATTTCCCCAGCAAAAAAGTAAACCGATGCTTCATAGTCAATCCGCTAATCTCCTAATTGTAAATCAGTGACCCCTGTTGAAGTGTGCCACTCCGTAGCTGAAAATTGGGAAGAGCTAAAAGTTTCAGCACAGCCTTAATTATCTTATTTTTCAGTGGCTTTGTAAAGTAGCAACTACAGAAAAGTTATTTATTCAAAACATGGAGAATAAATTAGTTGTTGTTGGTCATTTGTTTCCCCCCTGTGAATTTCTTTCTCTTGTTCTCCCCATGAAGTTGGTGGCTTGTTCCGGGAGCGTTATGATTACTCAACACAACAGCCCTCCCACCCCTTTGCGTTCTTACTTTGTTTGTGAGGGTTCATTATGAGATAAGTCGGGGACAAAGACCACGGCCCAGGGTTTCTGCTACTTTGTTCAATCAACCGAAGAATCTTGTGTGGAATTTGCATCTAGTGCAGATAGAGTCTCCATGATGTTTACGCTAGTATTAAAAAAAACTGTTGGTGTGGGTGCACAGATCTGGCCCACACCCCAGACTGAAATAATAAGCATGGTAAGTTTCTGCTAACTGCCCATTTACTGCCCTTTGAAGAGACTCTTCAAATAGATCTTCTTTTGGCTCAAAGTCACTAAGTTTCTAATTTACCAAGAAAATGACCACTGTAAAACCAATTAAAAGGCTTGTGCCGTTTTTGAAAATTATTTGCAAGTATTTCAAATCGGGTTCCTACAAGCAGTGGAGTAGACACTTTATTAAAACTTTTATCGACTAATTTTTAGCTGTATTAATAACTAAGTTATATTTAAATACATCAGGGAATATTTTTTATATGTAATAAATAAAGTCACCATAATCCCTTGGGCTGCTTTCCCGAGATCTGACTGGTGGTGGTTTAACCTGAGGGTCACCACACCTGAGGCGAGGGGCAAGGTTGAGAAGGCCATGAATAACCTCAGCCGGTACGAGACTTGAACCCGCGCTGCTGGCCTCGTTCTGCATCACGAACCAGCTGTCTAGCCAACTGAGATAATGTAATGTGGGGAAGAAAACCTTCTTTACGTTATTTTTTCCATTTTAACAAATAACGCACCAAAACCACGAATGGTACAGCTCCGAGAAAATGTCTCCACATTCACAGATACGGAGGAGTCAGGAGAGCAGCAATATGGCTGGCCCAATACAATCATTAGGTTGTACTCAACATGGTGTCTCTACCCACTACCAGAGAACAAGAGAGAGAAAGACGAGGCCTTGAAAACATGATAAAACGGTGCACATCTCCTTGCTCGCAGCAACCAGGCGTGTGCCGCCACTCCTTTTTCCCCCTTCTCCCAACAATTCCAACAATTCTCAATCACAAGGAAAACAGGCCCTGCCTGGGCCTTCGGAGGAGATGAGCACATGTTCTCAAGATTCAAAGGAACAAAAGTGCTAAATAAAAACCCGATACAAATAGCTTTAATGGGGACCTTCCTCAATTCAAGTGGGAGTTTATCTAACCCTACCATCCACCCATCATTCTCTTTCCCCCCCCCCCCCCCATATGTGGCTCTACTCATCATCTCTGTAGATGGGGTAAGGGACATCTAAAATGCACTCCTCATGAATGCAAGGATTACAACAAAAAAAGGGCAAGACATCTGCACAAACCATATTTCTTCTCAATGTAGTTTTTGCCAAAGCAGGATAATGAGCAACCCTTGTCCTCGTGCTCATGTATCGCACAACCCTCAGGATCCCTTCAAAGTTTCCATGAAATGGGCGTCATGGTAGCACAGTGGTTAGCACTGTTGCTTCACAGCGCCTGGGGCCCTGGTTCGATTCCCGGCTTGGATCACTGTCTGTGCAGAGTTTGCACGTTCTCCCTGTGTCTGCGTGGGTTTCCTCCGGATGCTCCGATTTCCACCCACAAGTCCCGAAAGACGTGCTTGTCAGGTGAGTTGGACATTCTGAATTCACCTTCCGTGTATACGAACAGGCACCGGAGTGTGGCGACTAGGGGATTTTCACAGTAACTTTCATTGCAGTGTTAATGTAAGCCTACTTGTGACACTAATAAAGATTATTATTATTATTAATAAATGAAGTGTCTCCAGCTCCACTGCCCAGGCAGCAAGGAGGCTGGACCCCAGCCTGGAGGGATGACTCTATGCATCCATTCCCTCACAAAGAGCATCGAGGATAAGATAAGACCAGTGGTCGGGGCCTCCGACCGATCCCAGGCCTCAAAGAGCAGACACAGTGTGCTCCATCGAACCTGAAACGCCCGGCCTTCAAATTGAGATTGTGAAAGCATAGCAGCCAATTCTCAATCCATGGAACCTTGCTCCCCACTCCTCGCAAGAGACCGGGCTAACAACACTCCTTGTCTGGCCCCTACGCCCTGGGTTCATTAGGACCAATGGCATACTATGCAACTGAATCATAGAATTTACCGTGCAGAAGGAGGCCATTCGGCCCATCGAGTCTGCCCCGGCCCCACTTAAGCCCACACTTCCATCCTATCCCCGTTACCCACTAACCCCACCTAACCTTTTTGGACACCAAGGGCAATTTATCATGGCCAATCCACCTAACCTGCACATCTTTGGACTGTGGGAGGAAACCGGAGCACCCGGAGGAAACCCACGTAGACACGGGGAGAACGCGCAGACTCCGCACAGACAGTGACCCAAGCTGGGAATCTAACCTGGGACCCTGGAGCTGTGAAGCAACTGTGCTAACCACTGTGCTACCGTGCTGCCCAAGGCCCGAAGGTGAGTCCGCAGCAGGGAGATTGCTCTACCAAATTACAGGATTCTCTTCTGCGCTTCCACCATTTTCTCTAAAGTTATTTTGCAGTTCATCAAAGTGAGCACCAAAAACGTGCAACAAGGAGCCGAGACCATCATTCACAAAGGCAAATATAATCTTGATGCGGTCAAAACCGCCACTGCAAACTGGACCCCACCCACGCCCCCTCCCACTGCTTCAATCAGTCGAGGATTGTTTTGATTTAGCTTGGTTAATAGGCGGATCAGGGCGTTATGGGGAGAAGGCAGGAGAATGGGGATGAGAAACATATCGGCCATGCTTGAATGATGGAGCAGACTCGATGGGCCGAATGGCCTAATTCTGCTCCTGTGTCTTATGGCTCCTCATCACTCAATTATAGCCAGGATCGTCCAGGGACAGTGCAAGGCATATACCCCAAAAATAAGTCATTATGGGATGTGCATTAGGATAAAATAAAGGGTTAAAAGTCAAGTAGAGCCAGAGCACCTGAAAACGCAGCTGCTCCCACAGTCTCATCAAGTGACCCCTCTTCTTTACTCGATTTGACTGTGCTGGTTCATGGGAAATGCTGCAATTGGCAGTTTTGCAAAGATATTTGAGCAGGAACATTGAACTGTGGCTTCACTTCACAATCCAGTGTAATTTACGGCTGGATTGCAAATTGCCGCAAAAATAAATCCGTCACATCATACAGAAATATGTAATTGAAGTATAATTTATTTGCATTTTTATACAGGTGGTCTATAAGGCTTTAAACTTCTCAACTCCATCCTAATAGTACACTTAGTCTCCGACTCCGTTCACTATCCCAGAGGGAATGCCTTCCTCCTGCACAACACCTGGCCTCTTGAGCTGTGATGCCTAATCCCTACAGTGCAGAAGGAGGACATTTGGCCCACCGAGTCTGCACCGACCCTCTGAAAGGGCACCCTACCTAGGCCCACTTCCCCTGTAATCTCGTAACCCCACCTAACCTGCACGTCTTTTGAACTGTGGAGGAAACTGGAGCACCCGGAGGAAATGCCCGCAGACACTGGGAGAACGTGCAGACCCGGCACAGACAGTGACCCAAGCCGGGAATCGAACCTGGGACCCTGGAGCTGTGATGCAGCAGTGTTAATTTACTGTGCCGCCCTGTAACAGGAGGAGATGTTTGACAGAGTGGATCTCGGATACTTGGTCCTGTTGCACGTGGATTCATTGGATGTGACCTCTATATGCTGCACATGGGATCTGGTTAAGGTTACTTGTTCTCTTTCCTCTCCCCACCAACTCTCCCCTACCCTGCTTTGGGGTAAGAATAAACCAAGGGTGCCCCACATCTGATCAATTTCACACCATCTGTGTGGAGCCTTTCCTGCACCACTACCTCTGACGGGACACTGTTGGGACTGGCTCTGCATGAGGTCACGGAGATCGACCGTTTGATTTTTGCTGACCAATGACTTCTCAAGCCATTGATCCCCCTGTTGTCTTGGGGAGGATGTGCCAGTGCTAGCATGTATACTCTGCAACGATCAATTGGATGAGTGTCCTAAGCTCTTGGTTCAGTGGTTCCCTACTGGAGGAACTCTGGATCTTAGCCTGGAGCACCCTACACCACCTGTTCCTGGGAGTTTATCATGCGGAGGAAGCAGGGTGCCACCGACCGTGGTCGAGTGCCCATAACACACCCAACTGGCGGCTGCTATGCTGCGCTAGTGATTCATGGCCCTGAATCTCCTGAGTAGGGAGGGCAGTAAAACCTTCACACAGATTGTGGATTTCAGTCTGCGGACCTTGGAGGTAACTGAGTGAACATTTGCAACAGTTTTCCTCTATGTTACTGGGACATAGCTCCTGTTTGTATTTGTTGGGTTTTTTATTGCGTTTGTTAGAATTTCTATTCATTTGTTTGGAGCACGTGTATCTTTGTGTCTTAATGGTGCCTGAAAGGAGCATTTGTTTGATTGCCATAATGGACCATCAAAATCAGCCCAGTAGTTATATTTCATTTTAAAATTTAGGAACTGTCTCCCCTCTATCCTCTATCCCAGTGTATGTATACCATTGTTTTGACTTGTGGTATCTCCCTTTATTTGCAGGTACTCAATGGGAAATGAGGCCTCTATATTTTATATTCCCAATAAATTTTCCACCATACACCGTGGGCATAGTGTGAATTGTTAATGGCCTTCTCTCTCTGGTTCTCATCGAGAAGCAGGAGACAGAGTTGTTTATATGGAACAGATGTTATTTGTGCTGTACAGATTTACCCCGACTTGGTTGTTATTTTGTTCCCCCACCACCGTCTCTGTCGTTTATTTCTCGCCTCCCCCATCTCTGTCGCTCTTTTCTTCCTACCCCATCTCTTTTAACAAAATAAATAAATTTAGAGTACCCAATTATTTTTTTCCAATTGAGGGGCAATTTAGCGTGGCTAATTCACCTAACCAGCATAGCTTTGGATTGTGGGAGTGAAACCCACGAAGATACGGGAAGAATGTGCAAACTCCACACGGACCGTGACCCAGGGCCCGGATTTGAACCCCAGTCCTCAGCGCCGTAGGCAGCAGTGCTAACCACTGTGCCGCGTGCCTGCCCCCCAACCCGTCTCTCTTGCATGTTCTTTTTCTCACCCCGTCTCGCTCACGTGCTCTTTTTAAAATCTTTATTGTCACAAGTAGGCTTACATTAACACTGCATTGAAATTACTGTGAAAATCCCCTAGTCGCCACACTCCGGCGCCTGTTCGGGTACACTGGGAGAATTCAGAATGTCCAATTCACCTAACGACATATCTTTCGGGACCCGTGGGAGGAAACCGGAGCACACGGAGGAAACCCACGCAGACATGGGGAGAACATGCAGACTCCACACAGACAGTGAGCCAAGCCGGGAATCGAACTTGGGTCTCTGGCGCTGTGAAGCTACAGTGCTAACCACTGCTACTGTGCTGCCCTCTTTGTCTCATCGTCCCTGTCTCTCTCGTGCACTCTTTAGAAATGGAGTGCAAAAATCAAGGCTAATGGTCTGGTGCAGTACTGAGGGAGTGCTGCACTGTTGAAGTGCTGTCTTCTGGGCCGGACATGAAACTAAGGCCCCGCCTCCTTTTGTGCAGAAATTAAAGATCTCCTGAAACTATTTCAAAGAAGCGCACTGCCTGATATCCTGCCAAATAATTATCCCACAATTAACATCACTAAAACAGATTATCTGATTTATCATCAGTTTGCTATTTGTGGGAGCTTGCTGTGCATGTTTCCTCCCCTACAGCAGTGACTACACAACAAAAAGTTCTTCTAGGCTATAAAACTCTTTTGAGATGACTTATGGCTGTGAAAGGTTCTATACAAATGCATATCTTGGGGGCTGGTTTAGCACAGGGCTAAGTCGCTGGCTTTGAAGGCAGACCAGCAGCCCGGTTCAATTCCCTTGCCAGCCTCCCCGAACAGGTGCCGGAATGTGGCGACCAGGGGCTTTTCACAGTAACTTCATTTGAAGCCTACTTGTGACAATAAGCGATTTTCATTTTCATTTCATTTCATCTGAGTCTGTTTTTCTCAGCCAACATCACTTTTTCAAAATAAAAGATTTCCAGCATTTTCTCATTGAACAGCGACTAAGCTTCAAAAGTGCTCAGTTGGCTGTAAGGCACTTTGGGACTTCCTGAGAATGTGGAAGTTACTATATAAATGCAAAGTTTACTTCTATACGAGCAGCAACCTCGACCTGTGTTCCTGTTGGGTCTGTTGTCCTGTATAAGATGTCTAATCTATAGGGGGGAGAGAGGAAATGAAGTTAAATAATCCCAGGAAGGAGCACTAGGGATGTTATAAATGGCCGCAAAGCCCTGGGTTAAGGAAGGGGAAAGCAGCTTGGGTTCCTGATACAGATGACTTTTGTGCGTTTTGCCTCCGTATTGCTTTAATCGCTTCAAGATACTTCCTAACGTGATTCACTTTTTTTTAATAGAACATGCAACAGATGGCTCTTTGCAAGCAGAGGACTGGGGCCTCAACATGGAAATATGTGATATCATCAATGAGACGGAGGAGGGGTGAGTGATATAATGACATTGCTGTAAGCAGTGTTAAGACTGCAGCTGTGTGTTTCACCTATTATGAAGGGGATTCATAAAATATTCCTGGCACATAATGATTCAGATGTGAAATATGATGCCAGGATCTCTTGCGGCAATAGTAATCGCACTTTTAACACAGAACAACATCCCACTAGGTAGAGAGAATCCCAGAGTTTAATAGTAGGAGGACTGTTCTTGATTTATCATAATGACCTGGAGTTGGATGTACAGGGCACAGTTTCAAAATTTCCAGATGACCCAATGCTTGGAAGCATTGTGACCTGTGAGGAGGGTAGTCATGGGCTTCAAGAGGACATAAACAAGCTGTTGGAATGGGCAGGACAGACATGTGCAGATGAAATTTAATGCAGAGGTGACATTTTGGTAGGAAGGAAGAAGAGAGGTAAATCAAACAACTGGTGCAATTCAAAAGGGAGTCCAGAAACCGATGGATCTGAGGGTTTGTGTGCACAAATAGATGAAGATGATGGGGAAAGTTGTGGTTAAAAAGGCATATTGGATCTTTGGTTTTATAATTTGTTTTACTCGCTCATGGGATGTGGGTGATGCTAGCTAGACCAGCATTAATTGCACATCCCTTGAGAAGATGGTGATGAACTACCTTTTTGAGCCACAGCAGTCCATGTGGTGTAGGTGCTGTTAGTGGATGAAGGATTTGGATCCAGCGACCGTGACGGGATGATGATATATTTCCAAGTCAGGATGATGAGTGATTTGGAGGGAAACATTATGGTGGTGGGGTTCCCAGTATCTGCTGTCCTTGTCCTAGATGGTAGAGGTTGTGGGTTTGGGAGGTGCTGCCTAAGGAACCTTGGTGAGTTGCTGCAGTGCACTGTGTAGATGGTACACACGGCTGCCACTGTGCGTTGGTGGTGGAGGGATTGAATGTTTGTGGAAGGGGGAGCAATCAAGCGGGGCTGCTTTGTCCTGGATGGTGTTGAGCTTCTTGAGTGTTGTTGGAGCTGTGCTCATCCAGGCAAGTGGAGAGTATTCCATCACACTCCTGACTTGTGCCTTGTCGATGGTGGCCCGGCTTTGTGGAGTGAGGAGGTGAGTTATTTGCATATGGGTTCCTAGCTACTGATCTTCTGTTGTAGCTGCAATATTTATGTGGCTCACCACCACCTTTTTCAGGGCAACAAATGCCTGCCTAGCCAGCGATGTCCACATTTCAAACGTCACCTCTCTACCTTCTCTTGGGAGAAAAGAGCCCAAGCTTGTTCAGTACTTCTTGATTATTATAACTTCTCCATTCTGATATTGCTCGGGTAATTTCTTTTTTGAACCAAACCAAAATATTTATCCTTGTGGTCTCACCAAAGTTCTATATACGAGGTGAACATGACATCTCTTCTTTATGACTTCTGTTCTTCAAAGAAATTAACCCTACTATTGCATTTTTAAAATGGATTTGTTAACCTTCATTGACTTTTAAAGGATTTATGAATCCGTTCCCTTTCCCCAGTTGACTCATTTTCCAGGAAGTCTCCTTGTTCCTCCTACCAAAATTCATCGTCTCACATTTAACGCTTACACACCCGTTCTCCATTCTGCATGCTTGTTGAGGCTTTTTTGTTGCAGGCTCCCTCCACATTAACTAATACTCGCCAATTTCTCAACTGCAGTTTTTATAATGTACTCTGACACCTGAACCCAAGTTATTTCTGTGAATAGCGACTAGCAGTGGTCCCACCATCAGTCTCTGTGTAAAACCACTTCCCACCTTTCGCCTGTCTGAGTAACTACCTTTTAACCCCTACTCTCGGTCTTCGATTTTGTAGCCAGCTCGCTATTCGTTTTGCTTACTTGCCCCCGAATATACCTTATCCAGTGCGTTACCCTTGTCTACCTTTTGTATTACTTCAAGAATTCAATAAGATTGGTCAAGTTTGACCTTGCATTTTAAAATCTGTGCTAACTTTATATTTTTGATTCTTTTATGCTTTGCTATTATATCTTTGATTCAACTTATTAAAATATTTTCTGTCACTGCATTAAGATTCTGCAGTTTCCTGGATATGTGCAATCCATCTGGACCAGTGGTTTTATCCTTTCTGAGTGTAACTTCTCCATTTCTATCTTAACTGTCTTGATTTTTTTCTTTGGTCTTTTCTAATGTCCACCTGGTTGTACCGAGGCAAATTAATTAATATTTCTGGGATTTTTGCCACGGCTACCTGTGATTTTATTGTGTGTACCTCAGCAACCCTACCCCATCCTTTATTTTTCTTTTGTTCACATGTTTTGAGAATATTATTTTGACAGTTGATAATTTGGAAGGCAAAGAGAAACTATTCTGACTTATTTCCTAAACCTAATTCTCTTCCGTTATATACGTAATTGGTGTTTGTTTCTTTCCTTTACCTCCGTTTTTTTTTTTCATTATTGGCTTTTTTGTTTTTGGTCAAATATTTCCCCGCGCACTGTATTTTGAAATATCTCTTAACTTCTTTGTATGTGGGGCTTGCTGGCAGGGCCAGTATTTATTGCTCATCGCTGATTGCCCTTGAGCTGAGTGGCTTGCTAGGCCATTTCAGAGGGCCAACCACGTTGCTATGGATCTGGAGTAAATTGTAGGCCAGTCCCGATAAGATTGGCAGATTTCCTTCCTTCAAGGGCATTAGTGAACCAGATTTTTCCGACGATCGACAATGGTTTCCTGGTTATTGTTGGGCTTTTAATTCCAGATTTTCAAATTTGACCATCTGCCATGGTGGGATTCGAACTCGGATTCCCAGAGCATTATCCTGGGTCTCTGGATTATTGGTCTTGTGAAAATACCGGTGCGCCACCACCACCCGAAGAACAGAACGGCAATTCTCTATCTGTTTGTAAATTTGTTTCCGGTTTATCTTCCCCAGTTCCACCTTTCTCCTTGAAAGATACTTTTTTCAATCAATTCTTTTGATCCTGGTTTCACTGTCTTTCTCGTTATGCTCCCGATGCTTACTTTCTGGTTTATTTCCCACATCTAGATTCCATAGTGATTCCTCTCTTAGGCTGTTTGTGTATTGACTAAGAATGAAGTCATGTGTACAATAATAATGTCATTCCTTTTTCCCTTTTCACTACTTTTTTCTAATCTATTTAGGGTGGTTGAAATCACCCAGTTATTATTCTATGTCTTTTATCATTTCATCGACTGTAGTGCAGTGTGATTGATCCCTTATAATTTATTTCCATTTGGATGAATTCCATTTGTATCTTAATGTTAATTGTTGTCCTTTTTTCCACTGCCATCATGTTATCACTAATTAATACAGCTACTCGTATGTCAGCCACGCCACAGTATGTCGCACTCTTGCATTTTCTGTTTTCGTTGCTTCTATTCCTCTCATGTATTCTTCCTCTGAAACACATCTACACCATTCACTTCCATGTTATTTATTCATTAGATTTTTGTGTTGCTGACAATCATTTATTTAGTAGCTTGTAAATTATTTCTAGAACTAAGAGTTACTCGTGGTCTACATTATGTTCCGTCGTCAAAGTTAGCCTAGTAAGTTACTCTGATTAAATAGCTAAAACAAGTAATAAAATTGATCAGATTTAAATTATGCACTTGGCTTAAACCACGCCTACCTCCACATTGACTGTGCTGCCACTATTTCAGATTTCATCTTGACTTTGTTTTACTACCTGCTCTGTTTAAATGATGGGCTCTCGTTCTGTGCCTAATACTGTATCTATTAATGAAATCGAGGCAAATTATGCATCCGTTGGCAAACCAACCTTCAATCCATCTCCATCCCTTTTAGAATTCCTACAGTGTAGAAGGAGGCCAGGCAGACCATCGAATCTGCAAATACCCTCTGAAAGAGCACCCTACCCAGGCCCTCTTCCCCGCCCTATTCCCGTAACCCCACACATCTTTGGACACTTAAGGGGCAAGTTAGCATGACCAATCCATCTAACCTCTTCTTTGGACTGTCGGAGGAAACCCACGCAGACACGGGGAGAAAGCGCAAACTCCACAGACAATGACCCAAGGCTGGAATCGAACCCGGGTCTCTTGCGCTGAGGCAGCAGTGCTAACCACTGCGCCACCGTGCTGCTGTTGCTAACTTTTGGTTGGCTCTTAAATCGTAATTTGCTCTGTTTGTTTAACCTTTGCTCTCGAGTCGCCAGGTATCTTTATGATACCGCCACGAAGTTCAAGTAATGATCAATAACTCAATACACCAATTAGTAAGATTCAAATCAAAACACATTTATTATACACGGTAAATCACTACTCATGCATAAACTCTACTTACTAGACTATTCCTATCACTAAAAGGCCTATACTTAGCTTCGGAATTGGCCCACCAGGTCAGGGGAACAAATGGCCTTTCGTTCAGGTCCTGAGTCTGCAGGATTCAAAAGCTGGTATGGACTGGTAGCTAGGAGCGCCTATCTTGTAGCGAGCGTTGACTTGAGACTTATTTGCTTGGCGGCAGCTGAGACAGGTCACTCTCAAGGGTTGATTCAAGTTGCTGAGTGACCCTGTCAAGAAGGACAAATTGAACTTGGGGGGCTCTACTTTATAGCCCCCAGGGGCTTCCCACCCTTCGGGGTGGACCCCGTACCTGGTTCCAAATGATTGGACTGCGTTCCGATCATTTCGATCGATTTCTCCAATACTGGAGTTGTTCCCTGATCGCTGGGTGGTACCTAAATGTCCGTTGGCCTTCCTTTGTCTTGGTTAGCACAGGGCTAAATCGCTGGCTTTGAAAGCAGACCAAGGCAGGCCAGCAGCACGGTTCAATTCCCGTACGAGCCTCCCCGAACAGGCGCTGGAATGTGGCGACTAGGGGCATTTCACAGTAATTTCATTTGAAGCCTACTTGTGACAAGCAATTTTCATTTCATTTCCTGCTGGCGCCGAGGAGTCTGGCTTGGCTTTATTCACCTTAACTGTTGCGATTGTGCCTTGGAATCGCTCATTACTATGCAGATGGCTGCTGGCTTCAGTGCTGTTTGGTTTTTGCAAGTTTCCATACACATAATTTCTGCACTTGCCCAATTTTGCCTGTGTTGGCTGAATTTCCCTTCAGTCTTTGCGGTTCTCCATTTTAAGTCTGGAAGTGGCCAACCCAGGTGGCTACACTGCCCCCTAATTTTCTAATTTGTTTTTGTCTTTCAATAGTTGCTGTGGTAGGTCCATCAATTCGGGTTGACTAACTAAGCCCAGAACCGGCATTAAATCGGAACTTTCCTGGCCCGTGTGGCTCATTGGCGCGTTGTCGGTTTTCAGTTAAGCAATGATTTTTTTTTTCTTCAGCTAGGTGTTTAGCCAGCTGAGGAACCCGTCGCCATGGTAAGAGTTCCCAAGCTCTAAGCCATTGAGAAACCTCCATGTTGTATCAGAATGTGCCGCACTTGGTCAGAAAATCTGAGTGCACATTAAGGGCGTGGACCCAAAGTGGATGGTGTAGTGCTGGAGCTCAGCTAAACATTTGCGACTTTGCCAGTGCAAATCGGCAGTAGGCTCCCCACGGCTTGATTATCATGAGGACGTCAATTTACAGGATTTTCTGGATCCAAGTAGGAAGAACCCCATTCCTCAATGAGAATTCTACTTTCCAGTCTCCAGTAATATACTAATCCAAACAGCAGCGTTATTTAAGACCTGCCTGCTTTAGGTATTTCATTACTGCTTTAATCTAGTCGTGAACGTCAATTTTCTTTTTCCCCACTCTGGGCACTTTAACTCCCTTTACCTCGATCTATCTACTGAAACATTTGAAGAAGCTGAGATTTACTTAACTATAAGCCAGGCGCGGCAATGTTATTTTCCCCTTGTTTGTCTTTATTGCAATTCCCTTTGGACCACTGTGTTTTGCAACCATTTTACAGGAACCGTGCACCTTTGCATTGCAGCTGCGTCATGCGAACAAAAACTAGTTTGTTCAATGTTTAACAGTTTGCCCATCCATTTTGTTCATTCTCAATCAGCATTCAGGATGATTTGGTAGGTGTTGAACAGGAAACTAATCCATTCAGTGACATAATAATAATCTTTATGAGTGTCACAAATGGCGGCACGGTAGCACAGAGCTTCACAACGCCAAGGACCCCGGTTCGATTCCCGGCTTGGGTCGCTGTCTGTGCGGAGTCTGCATGTTCTCCCCGTGTCTGCATGGGTTCCCTCCAGGTGCTCCGGATTCCTCCCACAAGTCCCGAAAGATGTGCTGTTGGGTGAATTGGACATTTTGCATTCTCCCTCCATGTACCCGAACAGGCGCCGGAGTGTGGTGACCAGGGGATTTTCACAGTAACTTCATTGCAGTGTTAATGTAAGCCTACTTGTGACACTAGTAAAGATTATTATTATTATTAAGTAGGCTTACATGAACACCGCAATGACATTACTGTGAAATTCCCCTCGTCGCCACATTCCGGCACCTGTTCGGGTACATGGGGCGAGAATTCAGAACATCTAATTCACCTAACAAGCGGCTCTTTCAGGACTTGTGGGAGAAACCGGAGCACCTGGAGGAAACCCACGCAGACAAGGGGAGAGCGTGCAGACTCTGCACAGACAGTGACCCAAGCCAGGGATCGAACCCGGGGTCCCTGGCGTCGTGAAACAACAGTGCCAACCACTTGTGCAACCATGCCGCCCGGTAAACCTTCATTGTCATAGTTGTACAGGAATCCCCTTGCACATAAACCGAGGGGCTGATGACCGTTGAGCATTATCTTGGAGTCGCTGAAGAATTAAAGATGAATGTCTAGGAACTGCTGCGAGCAGGAGGTTTGTTCTGGAACATGCTGGGGCAGGTTCAAGACAGTATAGCAGGTTTAAGTCTCAAGTTAATGTTCATCAGAATATGCTGACAAACTAATATTGCAGAAGAAATACTGACATTTGGGCATGTAAGCATTTGTCTGATAAATAGCGAGGGAGAGAGAGAGGGAGAATATTGCAAAGTCACGTTAATGGATGACCACATTGAGAAGCATTAATACCCATTTGTTTGAGACCGGAGGGGCTAGCCTACAGGAGGCTCAAAGAGCACTGCACATATTCCTGAGGAATTTCAAAACTCAGTAAAGGAAAACCATAAGCGGTTGTCTTTATATAGCGCCTTTCATGACCTTGAAATGTCCCAAAATGCTTTACTGCCTACAAATACATACTTTGAAATGTAAAGTAGAAAGTACAGCAGCCTATTTGTAGAGAGCAAGGCCTCCCCAACGGCCATGTGTGATAATGACCAGATAAATCTTTTTCAGTAATGTTGATTGAGGGCTAAATCTTGGCCAGGGCACTGGAAAGATCTCCCTTGCTCTTCTTTGAAATAGTTCCATGGGATTTTTTGAAATCGACCCAATGCACTAAAGAGAGCCTCTATTTAATATTGTTAGGAACTAGAGATAGACTAGAATATAATCCCTACAGTGCAGAAAGAGGCTATTCGGCCCATCGAGTCTCCACTGACTCTCCAAACGAGCACCTATGCCCAATCCCCCCCGCCCTATCCCTGTAACCCCATCTAACCATTGGACACTAAGGGACAATTTTAGCTTGGCCAATCCACCTAACCTGCACCTCTTTGGAATGTGGGAGAAAACTGGAGCACCCGGAGGAAACCCAAGTAGACGTGGGGAGAGCGTGCAGACTCCACGCAGTCACCCAAGGCTGGAATTGAACCCGGGTCCCTGGCGCTGTGAAGCAGCAGTGCCACCGTGCAGTTTTAAGTAAGTTGTATCTGTGTGTGTGTTAGGAAGAAGACATAGTTTTAAGTTTAATTTATATTCTTCACGGTGGCGCAGTGGTTAGTGTTGCTGCCTCACGGCGCCGAGGTCCCACGTTCGATCCCAGCTCGGGGTCACTGTCGGTGTGGAGTTTGCACGTTCTCCCCATATCTGCATGGGTTTCACCCCCACAACCCAAAGATGTGCAGGGTAGGTGGATTGGCCACGCTAAACTGCCCCTTTAATTGGAGAAAATGAATTGGGTACTCTAAATTTGTATTTAAAAAAAATTTATGTTCTTTATTTGTGGGTTTGAAAGGGTGAAACCTGGGTCTAGGTTCATTTTAGAGTAGAGACATTTCAGAGTGGAGCTATTTGTATAACCTGCATTTTAATGAGGTTTTATGACCATTTTAAGCAGTTTACAAAAGTTTAGAAAGAAACTGTGCTGTTAGCAACAGGGATCCAGAGAGGGGAACCCATAGAGCCACGGAAAAACAGAGAAATAGTGGAGAATGCCAGATAAGGCCGGACATGATAAGGGACCGAGAGCAAGTCCCAAGCAGAGGAGGAACGATCCAAAAATCAGCGAGGGATAGGAAAACGTCCCACGGTGACAGCCAAGTCCAGGAACAAGCACAAGAACCTGGAACGTATCCTGTTCAGTGAAACTAAGAGTGAGGAGCAGAAGACGGTTCCCTTGTGTCTAAGGCGGGAGTGCAGTGAGACCAGTTGGTGCTCAGTGTGACAAACGTCTGGGTAAGTTTGTTAAGATATCCATTGGAGATGTTTTGGATGGCATGGGCCACTTGGCTTCAGAATGTGGTGTGCCTGACCAAAGATTGCCTGTTGGTTTACTGTGAACATTGGAGTACAAGATGGATTTTGTAACTTGTGTTATCTTTACAAATCTGTATATATCTGTAAAGGTATTGTTGTGGGTGATGGTGTGCTGTAATATTTGGATTTTGACTTATTGTCACGTGTACCGAGATACAGTGACAAGTATTGTTCCACGTACAGTCCAGGCAGATCGTTCCATACATGAAAAAACATAAGACGTAAATACATAGACACAGGCATCAGGTGAGCATACGGAGTGCAGTACTACTCAGTGGAGAAGATGTGTGGAGAGATCAGTTCAGTCCATAAGAGGGTCATTCAGGAGTCTGGTAACAGCGGGGAAGAAGCTGTTTTTGAACCTGTTGGTGCGTGTCCTCAGACTTTTGTATCTCCTGCCCATTGGAAGAGCGAATAATCCAGGTGGGAGGGATCTTTGATTATGCTGCCCGCTTTCCCAAGGCAGCAGGAGGTGCAGAAAGAGTCCATGGATGGGAGGCGAGTTTGTGTGTTGGACTGGGCTGTGTTCACGATACTCTGTAGTTTCTTACGGTCTTGGGCCGAGCAGTTTCCCTACCAGGCTGTGATGCAGCCAGATAGGATGCTTTCTATGGTGCATTTATAAAAATTGGTAAGAGGCAATGTGGACATGCTGAATTTCCTTAGTTTCCAGAGGAAGTATAGGTGCTGTTGTGATTTTTTTTTTTTTTTTTTTTTTAGAAATATTTTTATTCAAATTTTTACATATTTTCAACAAACCTTCAACAAACCCCCCCTTACAGAAAAAAGAAAAACAAAGAACACATAAATAAACCTCTTAGAACTACATCACGAATTCCCCCAATATACAAACCCCCCATTAAGCAATAATAAACACCGTAGAAAACACAAAGTACATCCCCCCCCCCCCCACCCCGGGTTGCCGTTGCTGCTGACCACCTCCTAACGCCCCGCTAGAAAGTCGAGGAACCATAAGACATAGGAGCGGAAGTAAGGCCATTCGGCCCATCGAGTCCACTCCACCATTCAATCCTGGCTGATTTCAACTCCATTTGCCCGCTCTCTCTCCATAGCCCTTAATTCCTCGAGAAATCAAGAATTTATCAACTTCTGTCTTAAAGACACTCAACGTCCCGGCCTCCACCGCCCTCTGTGGCAATGAATTCCACAGACCCACCACTCTGGCTGAAGAAATTTCTCCTCATCTCTGTTCTAAAGTGACTCCCTTTTATTCTAAGGCTGTGCCCCCAGGTTCTAGTCTCCCCTGCTAATGGAAATAACCTCCCTACGTCCACCCTATCTAAGCCATTCACTATCTTGTAAGTTTCTATTAGATCTCTCCCCAACCTCCTAAACTCCAATGAATATAATCCCAGGATCCTCAGACGTTCATCGTATGTTAGGCCTACCATTCCTGGGATCATCCGTGTGAATCTCCGCTGGACCCTCTCCAGTGCCAGTATGTCCTTCCTGAGGTGTGGGGCCCAAAATTGCTCACAGTATTCTAAATGGGGCCTAACTAATGCTTTATAAAGCTTCAGAAGTACATCCCTGCTTTTATATTCCAAGCCTCTTGAGATAAATGACAACATTGCATTTGCTTTCTTAATTACGGACTCAACCTGCAAGTTTATCTTTAGAGAATCCTGGACTAGGGCTCCCAAGTCCCTTTGCACTTCAGCATTATGAATTTTGTCACCGTTTAGGAAATAGTCCATGCCTCTATTATTTTTTCCAAAGTACAAGACCTCGCACTTGCCCATGTTGAATTTCATCAGCCATTTCTTGGACCACTCTCCTAAACTGTTTAAATCTTTCTGCAGCCTCTCCACCTCCTCAATACTACCTGCCCCTCCACCTATCTTTGTATCATCGGCAAACTTAGCCAGAATGCCCCCAGTCCCGTCATCTAGATCGTTAATATATAAAGAGAACAGCTGTGGTCCCAACACTGAACCCTGCGGGACACCACTCGTCACCGGTTGCCATTCTGAAAAAGAACCTTTTATCCCAACTCTCTGCCTTCTGCCTGACAGCCAATCGGTATGTTAGTACCTTGCCTCGAATACCATGGGCCCTTATTTTACTCCGCAGTCTCCCGTGAGGCACCTTATCAAAGGCCTTTTGGAAGTCAAGATAGATAACATCCATTGGCTCTCCTTGATCTAACCTATTTGTTATCTCTTCAGGCACGACCTCCCCTTACTAAATCCATGCTGACTTGTCCTAATCCGACCCTGCGCTTCCAAGAATTTAGAAATCTCATCCTTAACAATGGATTCTAGAATTTTGCCAACAACCGAGGTTAGGCTAATTGGCCTATAATTTTCCATCTTTTTCTTTGTTCCCTTCTTGAACAGGGGGGTTACAATAGTGATTTTCCAATCCTCTGGGACTTTCCCTGACTCCAGTGACTTTTGAAAGATCATAACTAACGCCGCCCCTATTTCTTCAGCTATCTCCTTTAGAACTCTAGGATGTAGCCCATCTGGGCCCGGAGATTTATCAATTTTTAGACCTCTTAGTTTCTCTAGCACTTTCTCCTTTGTGATGGCTACCATATTCAACTCTGCCCCCTGACTCTCCTGAATTGTTGGGATATTACTCATGTCTTCTACTGTGAAGGCTGACGCAAAGTATTTATTAGTTCCTCAGCTATTTCCTTGTCTCCCATCACTAGATTACCAGCGTCATTTTGGAGCGGCCCAATGTCTACTTTTGCCTCCCGTTTGTTTTTAATGTATTTAAAGAAACTTTCACTATCATTCCTAATGTTACTGGCTAGCCTACCTTCATATTTGATCCTCTCTTTCCTTATTTCTCTCTTTGTTATCCTCTGTTTGTTTTTGTAGCCTTCCCAATCTTCTGACTTCCCACTACTCTTTGCCACATTATAGGCTTTCTCTTTTGCTTTGATGCATTCCCTAACTTCCTTTGTCAGCCATGGCTGCCTAATCCCCCTCTGATAACCTTTCTTTTCTTTGGGATGAACCTCTGTACTGTGTCCTCAATTACTCCCAGAAACTCCTGCCATTGCTGTTCTACTGTCTTTCCCACTAGGCTCTGCTCCCAGTCGATTTTCGTCAGTTCCTCCCTCATGCCCCTGTAGTTACCTTTATTTAACTGTAACACCTTTATATCTGATTCTACCTTCTTTCTTTCAAATTGCAGATTGAATTCTACCATATTATGATCACTGCCTCCTAAGTGCTCCCTTACTTTAAGATCTTTAATCAAGTCTGGCTCATTACATAACACTAAGTCCAGAATGGCCTGTTCCCTCGTGGGCTCCATCACAAGCTGTTCCAAAAAGCCCTCCTGTAAACATTCAATGAATTCCCTTTCCTTGGGTCCACTGGCAGGATTATTTACCCAGTCCACCTGCATATTGAAGTCCCCCATGATCACTGTGACCTTGCCTTTCTGACATGCACTTTCTATTTCGTGGTGCATTTTGTGCCCCTTGTCCTGACCATTGTTAGGAGGCCTGTACATAACTCCCATTATGGTTTTTTGCCTTTGTGGTTCCTCAACTCTACCCACATAGACTCCACATCATCTGACCCTTTTAGTGCTATTGATTTAATTTCATTCCTAATTAACAAGGCAACCCCGCCCCCTCTGCCCACCTCTCTGTCTTTTCGATAGGTTGTGAATCCCTGGATGTTTAAATGCCAGTCCTGAACCCCCTGCAACCACGTCTCTGTGATGCCTACCACATCATACCTGCCAGTCACAATCTGGGCCACAAGCTCATCTACCTTGTTCCGTACACTGCGCCCATTTAAATATAGCACCTTTAATTCTCTATTGACCGTCCATTTTTGTTTTCTTAGTGTGGTGGACCTTGGTTTACTGAGCCTTTCCACACACTGTCATATTTTGTGGGATTGGGACTATCGTAACCTCTCCTGAGTTTTGTCTTTTCGTGCTTTTTTGTATTCCTAAGCAGCTACGCTTCCCACTGATTACTTCACCTCTTGGTTCCCTGACTCCCCCCCCCCCCCCCCTCCCCAATCTCTAGTTTAAAGTCCTATTGACCACCCTATTTACTCTTTTCGCCAGAACACTGATCCCAGCTCGGTTCAGGTGGAGACCATCCCAACGGTATAGGTCCCCCCCGTCCCAAAACTGATGCCAGTGTCCCATGAAAAGGAACCCCTCTTTCCCACACCACTCTTTCAGCCACGTGTTAACTTCCCTTATTCTTGCCTCCCTATGCCAATTTGCACGTGGCTCGGGCAGTAATCCGGAGATTATGACCCTTGAGGACCTGTTTTTTAATTTGAATCCTAGCTCTTTATAATCTCTAAACAGGTCCTCTTTCCTAGACTTGCCTATGGTGTTGGTACCGACATGGACCACAACAACTGGATCCTCCCCCTCCCTCTCCAGTATCCTTTCAAGCCGGTCAGAGATGTCCCGCACCCTAGCACCGGGCAGGCAACATACCATGCGGTATGTTGTGGCCTCTCACATTCCGTTGCAGAACCGCCTTAGCCCGATTGTACCCGGCCCTCTTCTCGGCCACCTCCGCGCTCCAGTCCTGGTATATACGGACCTCTGCATTCTCCCACCTGCTGCTCCGCTCCTTTTTTGCCCATCTTAGGACACACTCCCTGTCCACGAAGCGGTGGAACGCACCAGCACCGCCCGCGGTGGCTCGTTAGACTTGGGCCTCCTCGCCAGGACTTGGTGGGCCCCATCCAGCTCCAGGGGCCTCGGGAAGGCACCCGCGCCCATCAACGTGTTCAGCATCGTGACCACATATGCTCCAGCATCCGACCCCTCCACTCCTTCCGGGAGACCCAGAATCCGCAGATTCTTCCTCCTCGACCGATTCGCCATGACCTCGAACTTCTCCTGCCATTTCTTATGCTGCACCTCCACCTTCACTGCCAGGCCCAATATCTCGTCCTCATTCTCCGAGGCCTTCTGCCGCACCTCCTGGATCGCCGCCCCTTGGGCCTTCTGGGTCTCGACCAGCTTGTCGATCGAAGCCTTCATTGGCTCCAGCAGCTCTCCTTTCAATTCCGTGAAGTAGCGCTTGAGAAACTCCTGCTGCTCTTGCGCCCACTGCACCCACGCTGCCTAGTCTCCACCTGCCGCCATCTTGGCTTTCCTCCCTCGCACTTTTCGCTGCACCAGAATTACTTTTTTCACCGCTCCACTCCTGGTCCAATCCATACAGTGCCGGGGAAATCGTACTGTCACCTTGCCACACTGGGAACTGTCAAACAAATGCCGCTGGGGCCCCTCAAAAGAGCCCAAAAGTCAATTTCTGGCGGGAGCTGCCGAACGTGCAACTTAGCTCCGCATAGCCGCAACCAGAAGTGCTGTTGTGTTTTATTGGTCATAGTGTTGATGTGGATGGGCCAGGACAGATTGTTGATGTGCACACCTAGGAATGTGAAGCTGTCAGCCATCTCCACCTCGGCACCATTGATGCAGACATGGGTATGGACGATACTTTGCTTTCTGAAGTCAATTACCTGCTCTTTAGTTTTGCTAACGCTTGAGGGGGAGATTGTTGTTTTTACACCACGCCACTAGGTTCTCTTATCTCCCTCCTGTACTCTGACTCATCATTGTTTGAGATCCAACCCACTATGGTCGTGGCATCAGCAAACCTGTAGATGGAATTGAAGCCAAACCTTGCCACACAATCGTGTAAGTGTATAGGGAATATCGTAGGGAGCGAAGTACGCAGCCTTGAAGGTCCCGGTATTGAGGACTATTGTGGAGGAGGAGGTGTTGTTGTTTTTCTTTACTGATTGTGGTCCATGGATCAGAAAATCGAGGATCCAATTGCAGGGGGAGTATAGTTGATCTTTTCTTGTTCAATAAATGTCTTATTCTTTGGTTTAAAAGTTCATCAGCAGATTCCTGTGACTCTGTTCAGTAGCCACTCCACGTTTCGAAACAAAAATTGAAAGTTCGGACTTGCCCAGTGGCAGCACCAGCTGGGATCGTAACAATATCTTATCTGAAAGATGGCGCCTCTGAACATGCAGCACTCCCTCACTACTCCACTGGAGTTTCAGCCCAGATTCTGAGCTGAAATCTTTGGAATGAAGCTTGAACGCCATAATTTCCTGAGGTGACTCCCGCCACTGAGCCACGGCTGCTAACAACATTCAAAGCATTAACCAGAAAATCTATTTCAAAATTGCTCATGCGTGATACCAACTATCACTGTCGCCAGCACGGAAGTTACCTGAGCACACTGTTGTTAATGGATCTCAACCAGGTGGTGAAGTTGATGATTTTCTTGATGGGTTTATTCACAGAATACAGCATCTCTACCTCCCAATAAATCTACTGTCCAGCAACGCTCTTGAGTGTCCCGATTAAACAGAGTAACCACTTAATAGCCCCTTTAAAGGGGCACTATAACCAGAATCTAATCATTTCAACAGAAAAATATTCAATTAAAATAATCACGGGCTGGTGATGCACTCCAGCCACGTTGGCCACTGGTACAAGAACATTAAACATACAGTTTCAGAAGGAGGCCATTCGGCCCATCGAGACTGCACTTAAGCCCTCACTTCCACCCTATCCCCGTAACCCAATAACCCCTCCTAACCTTTTTGGTCACTAAGGGCAATTTATCACGGCCAATCCGCCTAACCTGCACGTCTTTGGACTGTGGGAGGAAACCGGAGCACCCGGAGGAAACCCACGCAGACACGGGGAGAACGTGCCGACTCCGCACAGACAATGACCCAGCGGGGAATCGAACCTGGGACCCTGGCGCTGTGAAGCCACTTGTGCTACTGTGTTGCCCGGAAAATCCTTTTTTATTGGGCAGCACGGTGGCACAGTGGTTAGCACCGGCATCAGATGAAGCATCTGGTGGAGAATGTAGTCAAGAAGGCATATGGCATGCTTGCCGTCATTGGCCGGGGCATTGAGTATAAGAATTGGCAAGTCATGGTGCAGCTGTATAGAACCTTAGTTAGGCCACACTTGGAATATAGTGTTCAATTCTGGTCGCCACACTACAGGCTTTCGAGAGGGTGCAGAAGAGATTTACCAGGATGTTGCCTGGTATGGAGGGCATTAGCTATGAGGAGAGGTTGAATAAACTCGGTTTGTTCTCACTGGAACGAAGGAGGTTGAGGGGCGACCTGATAGAGGTCTACAACATTATGAGGGGCATAGACAGAGTGAATAGGAGGCTTTTCCCCAGGGTAGACGGGTCAATTACTAGGGGACATAGGTTTAATGTGCGAGGGGCAAGGTTTAGAGTAGATGTACAAGGCAAGTTTTAAACAAATTTTTATATACAGAGGGTAGTGGGTGCCTGGAACTCGCTACCGGAGGAGGTGGTGGAAGCAGGGACGACAGTGACATTTAAGGGGCATCTTGACAAATACATGAATAGGATGGGAATAGAGGGATACGGACCCAGGAAGTGTAGAAGATTGTAGTTTAGTCAGGCAGCATGGTTGACACTGGCTTGGAGGGCCGAAGGGCCTGTTCCTGTGCTGTACATTTCTTTGTTCTTTGTTCTTGGGATTATGGTGTTGAAGGCGGAGCTGCAGTCAATAAATAGGAGTCTGATGTAAGAGTCCTTGTTGTTGAGATGCTCTCGGGGTGAGTGTACACCAGGGAAATGGTGTCTGATGTGGACCGGTTGCAGCGGTATGCGAACTGCAGTGGATCAAGGCGTTCTGGGAGTATGGAGGTGATGCACTTCAAGATCAACCTCTCGAAGCACTTCATTACGACTGAATTCAGGGCCACCAGTCGGTAGTCATTGAGGCACGTTGCCTGGTTATTCTTCGGCACCGATATGATGGTGGTCTTCTTGAAGCAGGTGGGGACCTCGGAGTGAAGTAGGGACAGGTTAAAGATGTCCGTGAACACCTCTGCCAGCTGGTCTGTGCAGGCTCTGAGTGCACGACCAGAGATCCCTTACGGGCCCGTCGCCTTTTGAGGGTTCACTTTCAGGAAGGCTGATCTGACTTTGGAAGCTGTGATGGTGGGTATGAGTGAGTTATGGGCTGCTGGGGCACTCGCCAGCTGATTGTTGGTTACCTGCTCGAACCGAGCATAGAATGCATTGAGTTCATCGGGGAGGGGTGCGCTGCTGCCAGAGATACTCCTCGGCTTCGCTTTGTAGCCCGTTATGTTGTTTAGTCCTTGCCACAACCACTGAGAGTCTGTCTGTGACTCTAGCTTGGTTTGATATTCTCTTTTGGCATCTCGGATGGCTTTGCGGAGGTTGTACCTGGATTTCTTGTATAGGTCAAGGTCGTCTGACTTGAACGCCTCAGACCTGTCCTTCAGTAGGGAGTCAATCTCGCGATTGAGCCATGGTTTCCGGTTGGGGAACGTACGTACTGTTTTCTTTGGTACGCAGTCGTCCACACATTTGCTGATGAAGTCTGTGATGGTGGTGGCATACTCATTCAAGTTGGTCGCTGAGTTCTTAAATATGGACCAGTCCACTGTCTCTAAGCAGTCACGTAAGAGCTCTGCTGTCTCCTCTGACCAGCACTGCACGACCTTCTTAGCTGGATTCTCCCGCTTGAGTTTCTGCTTGTATGCCGGGAGAAGGAGCACCGTCTTCTGGTCTGATTTCCCAAAGTGCGGTTGGGGGATGGAACGGTAGGTGCCCTTGATTTGCCCCTGAATTGAAAAAAATGAATTGGGTACTTTAAATTTATATATATTTAAAAAAAAAAGAAAATCCCTTTTTACCATCTTTCGAGTAAACTAAAAACAATTAACCAAATTCACTAATCTGCCACTCCTTAAAGGGGAATCCCTTTTTTATACATTTTTTTAGAAATTAAACAAAGAAAGCGGAACAAACTTAACCAATTAAACCAAAATGTCATTCCCAGGGGTGTCTCTTTATATATGCTCAAGATACTTCATACACTCCATTTGTTTATCCTTAATCTTAATATAATTGACGTAACATTAACAATGGCCATGCATACATATAAATTCTGGCTCCACGCAGCTTTCTGGGATCTGGTATGGTGTGAGATTCATACTGATTTTGGCAGCAAACATTTAGAAGTAAAATGACATTTCATTCACTCCACTGGCTTTATGCAGGTCAGACTCTCCCCTCACTCGTTACTGACTTATTTGCTAATCCTGACTGTATCGGGATGAGAGGGCACAACCACGGGAAAAAGGACAGGTAACTGGTTTTAAATATTTCCCAAAACAATGATGCAATTTGCTCCATGCCTTGTTTGTTATTTATACATCAGAAAATTTCCCCAGGAACAAATTCAGTAACTCGCTGGTCTCTGAATTCACGTGTATAATCGAGTAGAAACAAATGATTGTTGCAAGCTCAATCCCTCCCATATCCTGCAATGAGACCCAGACATTGTCATCTCGAGAGAGGCCGTGAAATGATGAATATGTCGCTTGTTTGAGCAAACAGCTGAAGCAGAACAAAAGTCCTGCTGAGATTAGAATATTTCTCTCAGAAAGTCCTGTCGCCCCGAACCTTGACTCCACGCTGCACTGAAAGCAGAGATAGGACCAGAAACTGACCGCACAGTTAAGGCTCATTGATCAGAACCAATGCATTCACCCGACGAGCGGCAGAATAACACAAGAGCTAGACCGAGATAGCAAGTGAACTCATTGCAAAATGCTCGCTTGTAACTTTAACTACTGCATGTCTGAATCTTGTTGCATTTGGACTATGGAAGCTACTGAATCAAGCGCACATGTACAGAACCAACTTTTGAGGTGTTTTATAGGATGAATTCAATCCCACAGATTTCTACCAGCAGAGACTGCCAAGTGGAGACTGTCGACAAGTGGTCCCTGCATTTCGATGTTATCTTTTCAAAGAGGCCCCATGTGCTAAGTTGCTGGCTTTGAAAGCAGACCAAGGCAGGCCAGCAGCACGGTTCAATTCCCGTAACAGCCTCCCCGAACAGGTGCCGGAATGTGGCGACTAGGGGCTTTTCACAGTAACTTCATTTGAAGTCTACTTGTGACGAGCGATTTTCATTTTCAGTTAGCCCCTCTTACATTTCGGTAATCAGCAGCTTGGGATCTGCCCTAGCCCTTATTTTGATCCCTTATCCCTTTTGATAATGAACCATTCAATTTATTTTACAAAAATGTAATGACTCTGGCATTCAATTTTTCAGCTGCAGCGAATATATAATTTTAAATGTCCATTGCTTGCTGTCAATTATAGTGGTTTAGAATGGGGTTGGCAATGGGAGTGATCTGTATTGCTAACTCAATGGTGACAAGTGAGTGTGGCATGTCGACTGGAAACGCCCTGATGTTTTATTGTCTGTGAAACGCGTTGAACATATTTGTTCACATTCCTCATGTTCTTGGTATTTTTACAGTACCTCCTATGTATTTGATATGTGAAGTTTTGTTCCCTATCCCATCACAATATTAACCTACAGCTTTTTCCAATTATTTTGTTGCTTGCCCTTCACTATCTTCCCCCACCCCACCTCCCATCGCTTCACTGATTTCATGTGCCTGAAAACTTTGAATCCAAAATCGCCACCTATATGTTTCAAGTTGTCACCCTGCCTCTGTGACCTTTGCTAGCCCTTGTAACTATTGAACTCTGGTTAGACCACAACTGGAGCACAGTTCGGCTTCCCACATTAGAAAAGGGATATAGAGGGACTGGAGGAGATACCAAAGATCAAGGACCAGAGCTGAGAGCTTACAACTATCAAAGAAGAAAGAAAAGTGCGGCACAGGAACAGGCCCTTCGGCCTTCCCAAGTCTGTGCCGACCATGCTGCCCATCGAACCTAAAACCTTTTACACTTCTGGGGTCCGTATCCCTCTATTCCCATCCTATTCATGTATTTGTCAAGACTCCCCTTAAACATCACTATTGTTCCTATTTCCACCACTCGCTCCGGCAGCGCATTCCAGGCACCCACTACTATCAGGAAAGAATGAACACGAGGGCACAGTGGTCAGCACTGCTGTCTCTGTTTCACGGTGCCAAGATCCCAGGTTCCATCCTGGCTCTGAGTCACTCACTGTCCGTGTGGAGTTTGCACATTCTCCCCGTATTTGCGTGGGTTTCGCCCCCACAACCCAAAGATGTGCAGGGTAGGTGGATTGGCCACGCTAAATTGCCCCTTGATTGAAAAAAAATGAATTGGCTATTCTAAATTTTTAAAAAAAAATGTATTAAAAGGAAAGAATGAACACCGTTGAGGCTCTAGGAAAGAGTGATCTCCTAAAGGTCAAGAGGAAAGAGTTGATGAGATTTAGCATGGAGAAGATGTTGCCATTTGTGAAAGAGCCCAAAAGTCGAGGTCATAAATGGTGGCCACTGATGAATCCAGTGGGGAAATTGATAGACGTTTCTTTACCCAGAAGGTGTTTGGAATTTGAACTTGCCATAAATGAGGCAAATGGCATTGAAGGGGAAGGTAAACAATCACGTGATTGAGAAAGGCATGGGCGGGTATGCTGATAGGGTGAGATGTGAAGCATAAACATTGGCCTAACCCTATGGGTGGAATGGCCTGTTTCTCTTGTGTAGACACCATGTAACTATATAAACCTCTCTCTGCATCTAAGCCCCTCTTTTTTTTTTAATAAACCCTTTCCAAACTCTCTCTTTATATATTTTATAAAATAAATTTAGAGTACACAATTATTTTTTCCAAACTAAGGGGCAATTTAGCGTGGCCAATCCACCTAATCTGCACAAAACACTGGGAGAATGTGCAAACTCCACACGGACAGTGACCCAGAGTTGGGATCGAACCTGGGACCTCGGTGCCGTGAGGCGCCCACCATTGTCACACAAGTCATCAATCAGCTAAAGCTAAAAATCACATTTGCTAACTGTGGTGAATGTATTGCTGTAACAATTCACCATGTACATAATCTGTATTACGCTGTTGCCCATGTAGGCTCCACCTATGGACCATTGTAAGGTATTACCTATGATGTAGCATGTTGGGGCCTGTGTGGGCTCCACCCCTGGCTCCTCCCCTTGAGGGGAGGTATAAGAGCAGTCTCCCTGTAGTCGGCTCCCACTAACCGATCAGTCGCAGGCAGGCACTGTTCTAGTTGATTAAAGCCACAGTTTACTTCTACTCCTGGTTTTGTGCGAATTCATGGTCGCATCACTAACCCACTGCACAACCGTGCTGTCCCCAAACTCCACTCTTTGACAATCTCTCCAAATTCACCCACAGAAGCTGAGTGTTCTTTTCTGTGAATCAACTTGGGTTTTTTTTCCCATGTTAAAGGCACTATTAATAGTCGTTTGGCATCTCAGCAATAATAAAGGCGCTATATTAAAGCAAGCTGCAAGGCGGCGAAGTGGGTTAGCGTTGCTGCCTCACAGCTCCAGGGACCCGGGTTCAATCCCGGCCTCTTCTGACTGTGTGGGGTTTGCACTTTCTCACCGTGTGTGCGTGGGTTTCCTCCGGATGCTCCAGTATCCTCCCAAAAGATGTGCAGGTTAGGCGGATTGGCCATGCTGAATTGCCCCTTGGAGTCTCAAAGGTTAGGTGGAGTTACGGGGATAGGGTGGAGGCGTGGGCTTTAGTAAGGTGCTTGTTCCAAGGGCCAGTCATGATATGCAGGCGCGCGCGCGCGCGCACACACACACACACACACACACACACACACACACACACACACACACACACACACACACACACAATGATATACAGACAAGCAGCTAATGGACACAGCGAACAGGACATGACCAATAAGCAGGCAGGACACTCGGGTGGGATCTGACTATAAAAGACACGAGGCACTCGCACTCCGCCTCTTTCCACTGATGAACATCTAGAGAGTCAGTCAAGGGTGTTGTTACAATCTCACACCTCCACCACGTGGCTAAGAGCTAGTCTGGTTCAGTCAGACAGAGTAACCACACTTAAGTTAGCAGAGAGTCGAACTCGCAGAGAACTGTGCTAACTGCTATTAGTTGAATAAACCTGATTGAACTGACTTCAAGGTCATCAAGCCATGGGGTACGGGCCTCTGGCACGGAGTCTGTCCCTGTTGCTCAGAAGGGAAGGGGGGAGAGGAGCAGAGCATTAGTAATTGGGGACTCGATAGTCAGGGGCACAGATAGGAGATTTTGTGGGAGCGACAGAGACTCACGTTTGGTATGTTGCCTCCCAGGTGCAAGGGTACGTGATGTCTCGGATCATGTTTTCCGGGTCCTTAAGGGGGAGGGGGAGCAGCCCCAAGTCGTGGTCCACATTGGCACTAACGACATAGGTAGGAAAGGGGACAAGGATGTCAGGCAGGCTTTCAGGGAGCTAGGATGGAAGCTCAGAACGAGAACAAACAGGATTGTTATCTATGGGTTGTTGTCCGTGCCACGTGATAATGAGATGAGGAATAGGGAGAGAGAGCAATTAAACACGTGGCTACAGGGATGGTGCAGGCGGGAGGGATTCAGATTTCTGGATAACTGGGGCTCTTTCTGGGGAAGGTGGGACCTCTACAGACAGGTTGGTCTACATCTGAACCTGAGGGGCACAAATATCCTGGGGGGGAGAATTGTTAGTGCTCTTTGGGGGGGTTTAAACTAATTCAGCAGGGGCATGGGAACCTGGATTGTAGTTTTAGGGTACGGGAGATTGAGAGTATAGAGGTCAGGAGCACAGATTTGACTTCGCAGGAGGGGGCCAGTGTTCAGGTAGGTGGTTTGAAGTGTGTCTACTTCAATGCCAGGAGTATACAAAATAAGGTAGGGGAACTATCAGCATGGGTTGGTACCTGGGACTTCGATGTTGTGGCCATTTTGGAGACATGGATAGAGCAGGGACAGGAATGGTTGTTGCAGGTTCCGGGGTTGAGATGTTTTAGTAAGCTCAGAGAAGGAGGCAAAAGAGGGGGAGGTGTGGCGCTGCTAGTCAAGAACAGTATTACGGTGGCGGAGAGGATGCTAGATGGGGACTCTTCTTCCGAGGTAGTATGGGCTGAGGTTAGAAACAGGAAAGGAGAAGTCACCCTGTTGGGAGTTTTCTATAGGCCTCCTAATAGTTCTAGGGATGTAGAGGAAAGGATGGCGAGGATGATCTTGGAGAAGAGCGAAAGTAACAGGGTAGTTATTATGGGAGACTTTAACTTTCCAAATATTGACTGGAAAAGATATAGTTCGAGTACATTAGATGGGTCGTTTTTTTGTACAATGTGTGCAGGAGGGTTTCCTGACACAATATGTTGACAGGCCAACAAGAGGCGAGGCCACATTGGATTTGGTTTTGGGTAATGAACCAGGCCAGGTGTTAGATTTGGAGGTCGGTGAGCACTTTGGGGACAGTGACCACAATTCGGTGACGTTTACGTTAGTGATGGAAAGGGATAAGTATACCCCGCAGGGCAAGAGTTATAGCTGGGGGAAGGGCAATTATGATGCCATTAGACATGACTTGGGAGGGGTAGGTTGGAGAAGTAGGCTGCAAGTGTTTGGCACACTGGATATGTGGAGCTTGTTCAAGGAACAGCTACTGCGTGTTCTTGATAAGTACGTACCGGGTGTCAGGCAGGGAGGAAGGCGTCGAGCAAGGGAACCGTGGTTTACCAAAGAAGTGGAATCTCTTGTTAAGAGGAAGAAGGAGGCCTATGTTAAGATGAGGTGTGAAGTTTCAGTTGGGGCGCTTGATAGTTACAAGGTAGCGAGGAAGGATCTAAAGAGAGAGCTAAGACGAGCAAGGAGGGGACATGAGAAGTATTTGGCAGGTAGGATCAAGGAAAACCCAAAAGCTTTCTATAGGTATGTCAGGAATAAAAGAATGAGTAGGGTAAGAGTAGGGCCAGTCAAGGACAGGGTTGGGAAGTTGTGTGTGGAGTCTGAAGAGATAGGCGAGATACTAAATGAATATTTTTCGTCAGTATTCACTCATGAAAAAGATAATGTTGTGGAGGAGAATGCTGAGACCCAGGCTATTAGAATAGATGGCATTGAGGTACGTAGGGAAGAGGTGTTGGCAATTCTGGACAGGCTGAAAATAGATAAGTCCCCGGGGCCTGATGGGATTTATCCCAGGATTCTCTGGGAAGCCAGGGAAGAGATTGCTGAGCCTTTGGCTTTGATTTTTATGTCATCATTGGCTACAGGAATAGTGCCAGAGGACCGGAGGATAGCAAATGTGGTCCCTTTGTTCAAGAGGGGGAGTAGAGACAACCCTGGTAACTATAGACCGGTGAGCCTCACGTCTGTTGTGGGTAAAGTCTTGGAGGGGATTATAAGAGACAAGATTTATAATCATCTAGATAGGAATAATATGATTAGGGATAGTCAGCATGACTTTGTGAAGGGTAGGTAATGCCTCACAAACCTTATCGAGTTCTTTGAGAAGGTGACTGAACAGGTAGACGAGGGTAGAGCAGTTGATGTGGTGTATATGGATTTCAGTAAAGCGTTTGATAAGGTTCCCCACGGTAGGCTATTGCAGAAAATACGGAGGCTGGGGATTGAGGGTGATTTAGAGATGTGGATCAGAAATTGGCTAGCTGAAAGAAGACAGGGTGGTGGTTGATGGGAAATGTTCAGAATGGAGTTCAGTTACAAGTGGCGTACCACAAGGATCTGTTCTGGGGCCATTGCTGTTTGTCATTTTTATAAATGACCTAGAGGAGGGCGCAGAAGGGTGGGTGAATAAATTTGCAGATGACACTAAAGTCGGTGGTGTTGTCGACAGTGCGGAAGGATGTTGCAGGTTACAGAGGGATATAGATAAGCTGCAGAGCTGGGCTGAGAGGTGGCAAATGGAGTTTAATGTAGAGAAGTGTGAGGTGATTCACTTTGGAAGGAATAACAGGAATGCGGAATATTTGGCTAATGGTAAAGTTCTTGAAAGTGTGGATGAGCAGAGGGATCTCTGTGTCCATGTACATAGATCCCAGAAAGTTGCCACCCAGGTTGATAGGGTTGTGAAGAAGGCCTATGGTGTGTTGGCCTTTATTGGTAGAGGGATTGAGTTCCGGAGTCATGAGGTCATGTTGCAGCTGTACAAAACTCTGGTACGGCCGCATTTGGAGTATTGCGTACAGTTCTGGTCACCTCATTATAGGAAGGACGTGGAGGCTTTGGAACGGGTGCAGAGGAGATTTACCAGGATGTTGCCTGGTATGGAGGGAAAATCTTATGAGGAAAGGCTGATGGACTTGAGGTTGTTTTCGTTGGAGAGAAGAAGGTTAAGAGGAGACTTAATAGAGGCATACAAAATGATCAGAGGGTTAGATAGGGTGGACAGTGAGAGCCTTCTCCCGTGGATGGAAATGGCTAGCACAAGGGGACATAGCCTTAAACTGAGGGGTAATAGATATCGGACAGAGGTCAGAGGTAGGTTCTTTACGCAAAGAGTGGTGAGGCTGTGGAATGCCCTACCTGCAACAGTAGTGAATTCGCCAACATTGAGGGCATTTAAAAGTTTATTGGATAAGCATATGGATGATAATGGCATAGTGTAGGTTAGATGGCTTTTGTTTTTTGACTTCCCATGTCGGTGCAACATCGTGGGCCGAAGGGCCTGTACTGCGCTGTATCATTCTATGTTCTAAGGTCTGGAATATCTTTCTGATCTAAACTGCATCCAGTTGCAGCCAGTGTTAGACCAGTGTACCTAACACGATAGGGCACGGTGCAGTCTAGACGGACCAAATGGCCGCCTTCTGCACTGTAGGGTTTCTATTCTATGATTCTGTATGCAGCCAATTATTAAACTCTTCGGAAGTCTGAATTTAACATCTATGCAATCTGACCTGGGTGCTTTCTGTATCCAGCTTTAATCCTAAGGAGCACCCCCTGAAATGATTGGGGGGGGGGGGGGAACTTCATGTGTATCTAAAAAGAAAAGTATTTGGGAAAAATGATACATCGCGTTAACATTGTAACAAATCACGGCTGATACTGTGCCAAGATGTGTGGCTCCTTTACTCTATCAGCTGTGCAACATTCAGCTAGGTATCCAAACTTGCATCGGCCGATTGCGGAATTCCTCAAAAACTTTATTGGGGAACAAAAGACAAGGACATGTTTACCTATTTTTTTAATGTCTCAAAGTATTGTTGAATTAATTTAAGGATTGTTGACTGCAGCATTTGCCTGTATTAAAGCAGCCATTTGGTACTCTGCAAGATCCCAGGGATTAAAATAGGAACAAATGTGATTTTTAGCTTTAGCTGATTGATGACTTGTGTGACAGTGGAGGTCTTTTCTAACTTCATTGGGGTGGGGTTTGGGAGGCTGTTTAGCTAAATCGCTGGCTTTGAAAGCAGACCAAGGCAGGCCAGCAGCATGGTTCAGTTCCCGTACCAGCCTCCCCGAACAGGAGCCGGAATGTGGCGACTAGGAGCTTTTCACATTAACTTCATTTGAAGCCTACTTGTGACAATAAGCGATTTTTCAATTTCAATGTTGTTTCAGTCTTGGGCAGAACTAAGTCATCCTGTTCGCTTTGCTGTTGAACAACATAGACTTGATGTGAGTGCATTCTTGCCATACTTGGTGATTTGCCTTCCAGTGATCTAGGTGTGGTTGATGCAGAATATTAACTGGAGCACAGTGGTTATGTTAGTGTATTTGCAATCCATGGTCTGGACTATTCATCCAGTGACACGGGTTTAAATCCAATCAAGGCAGCTAAGGGATTTAAGTTCAGTTATTTAAGTAAGTACATTTTGAATAAAAAGCTAGCGTCGACAATGGCTCACTGATATCCTTTTGGGAGGGGGCGGGGGGCGGTTAGAATCTGCTGTCCTCGCCTGTTCTGGCATAGATGTGACTTATTTCCAGACCCACTGTGAAACAATTTAACGACCTTCTGCAATGGCCTATCGAGCCGCTCGGGTGTCTCAAGGGAAATCAGCGATGAATAGGAAATGCTGGATTTGCCAGTGATTCCCACGCCTCGTTAATGAATTAAAAGAAAATCTGTGCGCTGCAGAATCTGTACATTACTGGTCTTTGACTTGCATCCTTAATATCCTCTGTTGATTTAAGACTAAATATCAAGTAGTTAATTGGAAAACATGAAATGCATCAATTTCCTCACCCATTAACATGTCCCCAAAAAATAAAACTTCTGTGTATTTTGAAGTTTTGGTATCAATTGGGGAAACATTGCATTTCCAGTTTAAGCAGTGTGTTTTTAATTTCTATTGTAGAATGTTTGCTATAATCGTCAAAACAATTTATAAAAAAAAAAAAAAAAAATGTTTTTGTGAGTTTGACAGCTTGTGAACGCCCTTCATGTCAAATACCCTAAAGCTACAGGCACCGTCCAAAGATTTACACCAATCTCAGTATTTTTTGAAATTACAAAATGTCTGTCTTTTTGTGAACCGCCTGCAGTGAACCTGCTTTTAAGAACGGAACGGCATGCGAATTTAAGGTCATAAAAGAAATGCGGCCCTTTCATCACTGTCACCTCCTCCCTCCTGAGCGTTTAACTTCCAAAAGTGATTTAGCATCAACCGAAGCAGGCAGCGAAGACCTCCATTTATTATCTGATTTTAAAACGGTGGCACCTTCAACAATGCAGTTAGCACTGTTGCTTCACAGCTCCAGGGTCCCAGGTTCGATTCCCGGCTTGGGTCACTGTCTGTGCGGAGTCTGCACGTTCGCCCCGTGTCTGCGTGGGTTTCCTCCGGGTGCTCCGGTTTCCTCCCACAGTCCAAAGATGTGCAGGTTAGGTAGATTGACCGTGCTAAATTGCCTTTGGTGTTCAAAAAGGTTAGGTGGGGTTACTGGGTTACGGGGATAGGGTGGAGGTGTGGGCTTAGTGCTCTTTCCAAGAGCTGGTGCAGACTTTTCATAGAATTTACAGTGCAGAAGGAGGCCATTCGGCCCAGCGAGTCTGTACCAGCTCTTGGAAAGAGCATCCTACCCAAGCCCACACCTCCATCCTATCCCCATAACCCAGTAACCCCACCCAACACTAAGGGCAATTTAGTAAGGTGACTTGATGGGCCGAATATCCTCCTGCACTGTATGATTCATGCTGGCCTTCAGCAGAGGAGCAGAGGCGGGCCATGAGGGATTTTGGTTACAGACTGAATATATGATGCGAAGGTCAGCTAGGGCTCAAATAGGACAACCAAGATCGTGAACGGCCTTATTTAGCTTTGGTTGTGGCGAAGGATTGGAGTTTGTGGTGCGGCCCAAAGATGACTGGCTTCAGTCTTCCCATAATTTAATTTGGAGATATCTCTGTTCATCTAATACTGGACGCACCTTAATTTGCACCCTGTCCTGACCACCCTTGTGCTTGCGAACCTACTTTAGCTCCCGGGCTGCCAACATCACTTTTATATTTCTCATCCTTGCTTTCAAATCCCTCCATGACCTTCCTCTTCCCCTATCTCTGCAACCTCTTCAACCCTACAACCCACTGAGATAGCTGCTCCCATTCTGGCCTCTGCATCCCCACATTTCTTTGCCCCACCATTGGCCTTTAGCTCCGTTGGCCCTTAGCTGTGGAATTCTCTCTCTGCCCCTCTCTGCTTTTCAGATGCTCCTTAAAAACTTACTTCTTTGACCATTTCATATTTCCTTTTGACCAAGCTCCTCTTTTACCTCGATTCCTTCCAGTGCTGAATTTTGTTTGATTACTCTCCTATGAAGTAAATTTGGCAACCAAAGGGCAGGGCTCCAGTTCAATATTGAAATCGCCAACATGGTGCTAAAGGAGGAGGCCCAAATGCTCACAGGTTTGGGACAGGACATGTACGAGTGGTTGGCCAGACCCCCGCAACACCGCTCCCATTTAACGTCCACCTCTGGGGGAATACTGCGCCTCCTCTCCTTGGGTAGTGTGCCCCTAACACTACCTTAAGCTGGATTAAGCCCAGTCTCGTACACTAGGACGTGGAGTCCACCCTGCGAAGGGCCTCACTCCACACCTCATCATCTATGGGCCCCAGCTCCCCCTTCCACCTCGCTTGCGCTCCTTCCACTGAGCTTCCTTCTTCTGAAAGCATCCACCCATCGATCCCAGACCCTCCTCCAACCCTGCAAGTAAAAGGATCCTTCTCATTGGAGATGTCGGTGGCACCTCTGGGGAAAGTCGGGAAAGCTTTCTGTACTAAATTCCCAACTTGGAGATATCTAAATGAGTTTGACCCCAAGGCCGGTACTTCACTGTTAGCTCCTCTAAGCTGGCAAATCACCCCTCCAAAAACAAGTAATTATAATCCTTATTAGTGTCACATTAAAAACTGCAATGAAGTTACTGTGAAAATCCTCTTGTCGCCACAGTCCGGCGCCTGTTCGGTACACGGAGGGAGAATTCAGAATGTCCAATTCACCTGTCTTTCGGGACTTGTGGGAGGAAACTGGAGCACCCGGAGGAAACCCACGCAGACACGGGGAGAACGCGCAGACTCCGCACAGACAGTGACCCAAGCCGGGAATTGAACCCGGGTCCCTGAGCTGTGAATCAACAGTGCTACCCACTGTGCCGCCCTAGCCTCCTATTCTCTCCAACCCCTTCCTGCCCCACACACCAAACATGGCGTCCAGCCTCGCTTGCTCAACAGGTGGCTGGTACAAAAGGGACCAACGTCAACAAAGACCCAGCCTAAAATGCTGTCTGAACTACGCCCATATCTTTAGGTGGACACAACCACCGGACTCGCAGACTATTTTGTCAGCGAAAACAGGAACGACGCTGTCATGAGCGCGCTTTGAAGATCAGTGTTCTTCAAACCTTTTTTCCGGGGACCCATTTTTACCAACTGGCCAACCTTCGCGACCCACGCCGGCCGACCTTCGCGACCCACCATTTTCTCTTACCTTGTTTGCTGCTGACAAAAATGGAGGAAATGGTGTTGGGTCCCTTTGGCCCTCGTACACGCTCCTCCAATAGAACTGGAAGGTGAAGCCTTCCAGTGTCGGAAAGTGGAGTCTCCATCTGCCCAAAGTTCTGCATTTTTTCCCGGTAAAGTTTTATCAAATAAACCCCCCCCCCCCCCCCCCCACCCTGAACTTGTATAAATTTTTTTTAAAAATGAATAAAATAAATGAAAAAAATAAAAATTAAATGAATAAAACCTGCCCGAACTTGTAAAACAAAAAGCTGGCTCCCTTCCTCACTGGAAAACACACACTCTTCGTGTTCTGATATTTTGTTTATATGGGGCAGGGGTGAGGGGACTAAGGTGATCCTTTCACTTGTATTAAATTACAGATTGATATTTTTAATTCAGTGGGCGGAATCCTCTGGTCTCCCAGCCGCATGTTTCTTGGGGGAAGGAGGCGACATGCTGTATGATGGCAGTGGAATTGAAGCCGCCCCTCGCTGCCAGGAAACGCGCAGGCAGACAATTCCAGTCAGTATTCCTTGCATGGTGTAGGTAAAGTGTCCATGTGCCTGCATAACACTGAGGATCAAACTTGAGACATTCTGGGGCTCTTAAGGGGTCAGTTAATCTTCGGATAACTTCTTTGAATCATTTAAGGATCAGTTTTTAGGATGTTTAACGAATAAATTAAATATCTGCTGCCAATTTTGTCTTGTAGACTGTTGAGCCTAATTTTTCTAAAGGGATTTCTGCTTTGTTTCTCAGACCAAAGGATGCGATCAGGGCCCTGAGAAAGAGACTTTCGGGAAACAAAAACTTTCGGGAGGTGATGCTCTGCCTGACGGTTAGTCCTGTGTTTCATTTTAGAAGTGAAGGCTCTTTTGTGGCAAAAATGTTGCAGTGGAACCTACTTTTGCAAGCAAATTACCCACCATTGACTAGTGTTGTGTCACATCTTCGTGATACTGCAAGTGAGTCTACAGTCCAGCTGCTTACATGCACGATAGTGTTCAGTGATGTTGGGCATGGTTATACCATGTGACGCACTGTGTTCTAATGCTAAGATAGAACATGTACCTCAGTTGGTCTATTCCCCAATGTCTAATTGCTGCCACCCTGATATCAGTCACGAGTTCAAATGTTGTTTGGTGAAAGAGTTTGCACATTGGAAGATACTGGTGAGTCAACACCTGTTAAGCAACTACTGATAGCGACTTAGCACGAGTGCTTGCAAAACAAAGTTTCCCAATACAAATACTCTCAACATTAAAGTGCCACAAACGAACAGCATGAAATGACTGCTGTTGTCTTTTTAAAAATATCTTTTGTCAACTTGAATAAAATATATAGCGATCAAAGCAGTATCTAGCAGTTTATAATTTGCAAGGCAGGTCTATCTTGTTAGATTTAGGTCCATCTTGTACCTGTCTCCCGTGTAGCAATGAGAAGTGTACTTTTTGAATTTGTACAGATTGCAGTGGTACATGGGAAGATTGAACGCTGAGCTGAGAAAGAAAATATTAGTAAGTGTGGTTCAAACCTGGCCCTGGGTCACTGTCCATGTGGAGTTTGCACATTCTCCCCATGTTTGTGTGGGTTTCACCCCCACAACCCAAAGATGTGCAGGGTAGGTGGATTGGCCACGCTAAATTGCCCCTTAATTGGAAAAAATGAATTGGGTATTCTAAATTTAAAAAAAAAAAAGAAGCATATAGGCTTGGGGAGACTTGTTTGTAGGTGTTAAAATAATGGGAGCACACCAGACAGTTATCGACCACAGCTGCCTAGTGTAGGCAAGTGGGCTGGATGAGTGACTGGCTGTGACCAACTTAACTGTGTACAAAGGGAAGTGTGTCTCCTAGTCACCTGACCACAATTTAGTGATTGTAAAACTTTTCTTTTGGGGCGGGCATTCTCAAGATCCCAAGAACACCATGTAAGTGAAACTTCTTCCTTCCTCTTTCCCTACGTGTATTTGTGCAATCAAGTCACAATTGTAAGCCACAGAAAGTTAAATTTAGAATAGAGGATGATTCATTTCATTCAGGATGCTTGACAGCACGGTAACACAGTGGTTAGCACTGCTGCGCCAGGGACCTGGGTTCTATTCCCAGCTTGGGTCACTGACTGTGCGCTGTGCAGAGTCTGCACCTTCTCCCCGTGTCTGCGTGGGTTTCCTCCCACATGTCCCGAAAGACGTGCTTGTTGGAATTGGACATTCTGAATTCTCCCTCTGTTTGCCTGAACAGGCGCCATAGTGTGGCGACTAGGAGATTTTTACAGTAACTTCATTGCAGTGTAAGCCTACTTGTGACACTAATAAAGATTATTATTATTAAAATTAATGCTTAATGCATCAATCTATTCCCAGTTTGAATTTGTCTAACTTTTTTATCCAATAAAGGTTCTAGAAACTTGTGTGAAGAACTGTGGCCATCGATTCCATGTCATGGTGGCCAGTCGGGATTTTGTGGAGGATGTATTGGTAAAAACCATTCTGCCCAAGAACAATCCGCCCAGTGTAGTGCAGGATAAAGTACTGAGCTTGATTCAGGTAAGTGGTACTGATGGCGCACGGGTGTCTGTGATATCTGAACAATCATAGAACATAACAGCGCAGTACAGGCCCTTCGGCCCTCAATGTTGCGCCGACCTGTGAAACCAGTCTAAAGCAGTGATCATCAGAAATAGGAGCTGGAGGAAGCCATTCAGCCCCTTGAACCTGCTCTGGCTTTCCATAAGATCATGGCTGGTTTGATTTTGGCCTCCACTCCACTTTATTGCGTACAATTCTGATCGCATTGCGTACAATTCTGGTTGTCACACTACCAGAAGGATGCGGAGGCTTTGGAGAGAGTACGGAAGAGGTTTACCAGGATGTTGCCTGGTCTTGAGGGTATTGACTATTGAGGAGAGGTTGGATACACTCTGATTGTATTCACTAGCAACAAAGGTTGAAGGGTGACCTGATAGAAGTCTGTAAAATTACGAGGGGCATGGACAGCGTGGATAGTTAGAAGCTTTTTCCCAGGGTGGAAGAGTCAGTTATTAGGGGATATAGGTTTAAGGTGTGAGGGGCAAAGTTTAGAGGAGATGGGCGAGGCAAGTTTTTTTTTTTTTTTTTTTTTTTTTTTTTTTTTTTTAATTATACGGGTAGTGGGTGTCTGGAACTCGCTGCCAGAAGAGGTGGTGGAAGCAGGTACGATAGTGACGTTTAAGAGGCATCTTGACAAATACATGAATAGGATGGGATTAGAGGTATAGGGACCCCGGAAGTGTAGAAGGTTTTATTTTAGACCGGCATCATGATTGGCGTAGGCTTGGAGGGGCGAAGGGCTTTTTCCTGTGCTGTATTTGCCTTTGTTCTTTCCTGCCTGTCCTCCATAATCCTGGACTCCCTTGTAGATCAAAAGACCGTCTGACTCGGGTTTGAATATTATTAATCCCGGGAATCAACTGAGTAAACATTCTCTGGACTGCCTCTAATTCACGTGTAACCCTCTTAACTGGGAACAAAGCTGTATATAGTACACTGGGTTTGGACTCGCCAATGCCTTGTACAGTGAAGCAAGATGACGGGACACAGTTTCGAAATAAGAGTCTCTTGTTTAAAATGGTGATGAGGAAGAAGTTCTCCTGCGGGTCATGAATCATTGGTATTCTCAATTCCAGAGAGCAACAGAATTTGAGTCATTGAATATGGAGATGTTGACCTTGGGTAGGGTGCTCTTTCCAAGAGCCGGTGCAGACTCAATGGGCTGAATGGCCTCCTTCTGCACTGTAAATTCTATGATAATCTATGATATATTCAAGACGGAGTTGACCAGACTCTTGATCTGTGAGGGAGTTGGGGGTGAAGGGATTCGGGGGAGGGGACAATGCAGGAAAGTCGAGTTGAGGCCACAATCCATTGAACCATGATCTTGCTGTAGGGCAGAGCAGGGTTGTAGGGCCAAAGGACCTACTTCCCTTATTTCTTATGTCGACAGGCGCTTCACAGCAGTGCCATCGGAAAAAGCTTTTTAATATATATTTTTATTAGAATTTTATCATTTCTTTTACAAATAACGCAGTAAAAAATTGTGAACACAGCTGGTGCAGTCCAGAACGAGTATTACTGAAAATGTAGGAACAAGCAAGACAGGATAACTTCACAACAACAAACTTTTAAGAACAAGTACCTCCAGTTTTAATACCGGATCATTCAGAAAATGGAGGGAGAATGAGGATAAGGCCATAAAAATACAATAGGATAATATCACAGACCGCACACCTTTTATGTATAGCGGGATCAAGACTTAACAATGAGGCTCATGGAAAAGTTCATGGGAAACTTTGCAAGAGTAGGTCAGACAAGGCGGAGCCTATAAATCTGAGATCGGCATCTCTCACTTTACGGAGACTTAGAACGGATCACAGATGCAGGAATTCCATAGCAGTACACTCCATGGTCAATTTATGCCAGCTTTGAGTTGAGGGACACTTGTCCCTGATCCAGGAGCAGAGGATATTTTTACGGGCTGCAAAGGTTAGGATGTTATACAACCTTTTTTCATTAATGTCAGTAATTCTCCAATCTGGAAGACCTAGAATTGGGAACGAAGGATCAATTTCTAAGGCTCTGTCAAATATCCTCTCGAGCTCCTTAACTACACCAAACTAATAGGGTTGAATCTTAACACGGGTCCATACGCAGTGTATATTATTGCCCTCGACTACCAGGCACTTTAGTTACGTCAGGGATATGGCAGGATCAAACATGTGTTTCGAACGAGACGTGATGTGCCCACGGTGCAGTGTCTTGAACTGAGTCTCACTCATTCTATTACAGACCAAAATCTTACTGTCATAATCTCATATACTACCCAGTGTCTCCTCGTCAATATTAATTGCCAAGTCTTTTTCCCAAGACTGCAAAGTACTCCATGTACTAACACGGGATCTAAAGCACAAGCTATCATAAAACTTTCTAATTAACTGTTTAGGCTCTGCAGAAATCAGAGGTTTTGTCCCACTGGGGAAATGGGGGAGGTAAGACGTTGAATTACCTTATTCAGGATGAAGTCTGAGTTGCAGTTACTTTTTTTTTTTTAAAAAGGGGAGTGCCTTGAGATGTCAAATTATTGAAATAGCTGCTCAAAGGGTGACGAGGAAGCATCACTGACTATATTTCCCAGCCCACAAATGCCACTGTCTCTCCAAGTATCTAATCCATGGTCTGTAAGAGCTGGGAATGGCATGGACTCTTCAAGAGGATCGTAAAGCAGAAAAGGTGTTTTTTTTCCAGTACATCACATCTGTGCTGGCTCTGTGAAGGAATGATCCACTTGGTTCCACTCCACTGCCTGCTCTATTCTCTTTTGAAAGCTGCTACTGAGTCTGCTGGAATCATCCTTTCAGAGTGTGCTGCGTGGTGGCACACCTCCGTGTGATGGATTTTCAGCAGACAACCTGTAACTCCACTCACTGTGTTTTGTGGTTGGCACTGCTGTCTCACAGCGCCAGGGACCTGGATTCAATTCCGGCCTTGGGTCACTGTCTGTGTGGAGTTTGCACATTCTCCACGTGTCTGCATGGGTTTCCTCCGGGTGCTCCGGTTTCCTTCCACAATCCAAAGATGTGGTTCGGTTGGGTTACAGGGATAGGGAAGGGGAGTGGGCCTAGGTGGGGTGCTCTTTCAGAGGGTCAGTGCAGACTCAATGGGCCGAATGGCCTTCTTCTGCACTGTAGGGATTCTGTGGAATGATTTCCGATCCTTTTACTCTGCATGAAAGAAATATTACCCATCTCCTCTCTGGGTCCTCTATCAATTATTTGAAATCTGTTCCCTCTGGTTATATTTCCGCCGGCCAATTATTTGAAATCTGTTCCCTCTGGTTATTTTTCCTCCTATCAATGAATGTGTTTTTCCCTTTCTACACTCTCAAACCTCAATTTTTAAAATCTCTAATAAATTCCCCTTAAACCTTTCTGATCAGGGTGGCACGGCGGCGCAGTTGTCAGCCTCACGGCGCCGAGGACCCGGGTTCGATCCCGGCTCTGGGTCACTGTCCGTGTGGAGTTTGCACATTCTCCCTGTGTTTATGTTGGTTTCGCCCCCACAACCCAAAGATGTGCAGGCGAGGTGAATTTGCCACGCAAAATTGCCCCTTAATTGGAAAACATTAATTGGGTACTCTAAAAATGTTTTTAAAAGTAACTGGAGTAGACGGGCAGTTTCCATGGTAAGTGGGGGGTTAGACATCGGACTTGGGATGGGGGTGAAGCCGGACCGGGAGGGACTCAGTCTGGGTCTTTAAAACAGTTTGTGGAGTTAGAAGTGCTTTTTGGGGGCGGAACGTGGGGACAGGCATGTATAGAATATAACGTATAAAAACGCCACGTTTTTAATGTTGGATGCAGGCTTGGGCTGATGCTTTCCGGAGTACTCCAGACCTGACTGGGGTAGTGACTGTGTATGAAGAACTAAGGAGGAAGGGGCTTGAGTTCCCCATGACCGACCTTGATGCCCTGTCTCCCATTCACACACCTCAGAGAGTAAGTATGAATTGGGGCCTAGTATTGCACTGGCCTCTGCTACTGTTGATTTTAATTCAGCTGAGTAAATGGTAGAGTCTTTACATTTTCAACCTCGCTGGTTTGACAGTGACTTAGAGGATTATCTGGCAGCATAATTATCACACAGCTCCTTGCTGATATTAAACTAGCCAGCGATTTCGACGTTGGATCATGTCTTTTGTGACTCTGTTTGGAGTTCTTTCAGACCTATGGCAGCAGCGCAAATGTAATTGGTGAGATTCAAACGTGGAGATACAAAATAGGTTGGTTGCAGATTTGGGAGATTGTAACGCATTCAAAGCCTTGGTCGAGAAAAGGGATGTTGGAGATGGGATGTAATTTGCTGAGGACAGGAGGGTTCAAGGATGAGGGTGTTTTGAGGAGAGAGGTAATGGAAGTGGTATGAAAAGGAGGCGGGCAGTACCTGGTTTGGGGTGGGGGGGGGGGGGGGTAATCTTAGCTAATACGGGGGCCAGCATGGGAAATTGGATGATTCCTTGAAATGGGGGTCAAGAGAGCAGGAGATGGATTTAGTGGATAAGATGAGGTTGGAGAAGGATATGAGGGAGAGGTTAGGAAAATTATAGTATGGGTTCAAAGATAGGGAGATGTCTTGGGGGACGATTTGTTTAGGAAATGTGACGCAGGCAGCTGAACAGATCTGTTTTCATTGATGAGACGTTCCCGAGACCATTGCACTTGTTGGAGGTGAGGGCAGAGGGTTTTAAGATGCTCGCTTTGGCAGCACATACGCTAAAATTGGAACAATACGGAGAAGACTAGCATGACCTCTGCGGAAGGATGACACACACATTCGTGAAGTGTTCCATATCCTTTTGGAGTGGTGCAGTGGTTAGCACTGCTGCCTCACAGCGGCGAGGATCCGGGTTCGATCCCGGACCCGGGTCACTGTCCGTGTGGAGTTTGCACTTTCTCCCCGTGTCTGCGTGGATCTCAGCCCCACAGCCCAAAAGATGCGAGGTGGATTGGCCACGCTAAATTGCCCCTTAATTGGGAAAAAAAAAGAGAAAGTTTTATGGATCTTGACTGGGGAGTGGGAGGGACGAGGGGGGGGGGTGAAATTGTCCTGGAGATTTTCTTTGCTATCCAAGAGAACACTCTTTCAGTAAACCTTGGAGTAGAAAGTGTTCTCGTCAGAGGAAAGTGCTTGATGTAGTCTGGCCAGATCTGATGGTGGATGGTTAAATCACTTGTTCACCAGATACTTTAATCCATGTCCCTTTGGACCGTGACCAAAGATGGGGACCAGGCCAAAAGGTAATTCAAAATGACACGGGTTGGGAGATGTAGTGGGGCTCACGGCATCCAAGGCGCATGGGAGAGACTGGTTGAGCTGAGCAGCTGCAGCATTGTGACATGGGGAGAGCCAAAGGTTGAAAGTGGAGGTGTTAATGACAGGGATGCACGCAGAAGGAAGTGTGGTTGGAGGGGACCCGTGTATGATTCAGATGATGCAGAGGACAGGTGAGATGACGAGGTTGCGGGGTAGCCATGAAATTAGTTTTATATGGTGGTGGAGGAGGAGAGCACTGAAATTGAAGGAGATCGTATGAGATGGGAGTTGAAGCCACTGAGGCTGGTCACTCGGTGCAGATGCTGAGGAAGGATATTTTGTGAGAAACTTGGGTTGAGACTTTGAATTGGAGTTATGAAGTTCCCTTTTTCTGTCAGATTGAGTCTTCGACTACTCTCAATGCATCAGCACTAGCAGTCTTATTCTGGATTGGGAAGGCTCCAATTTGGTGTTACAATTAAAACTATCAAGTGACTGATCAAGCTGGGTTTTCCCTGTAGAAAAGAGAAGACCTGAAGTGTCGGCTGATCGGACATCGTTAAAATTATGGAAGGATTTGGATGTAGCGAAGATGTTTCCACTTGTCAGAGAGGCCAAAACCAAGAACGTAATAACATGGTCACTGATAAAGTGGACCAAACTACACCGATTTGAAACCTGGTTTCCGCTGAGTGAGTTCAGTGTGGAGCTGCAGTTGACCTCTGTCTGAGCGACAGAAAGATGAGAATCTCCCAGAATTCTTGCTCCTGGTTGCTGTCCAGTGGGCATCTCAGGAGAATTTCCCACAGATGTCAGCTGTGATACCTGCTACTCTGCCCCTTAGGTGAAATACAATTGGGAATCCAGATCCTGCGGAACTATCTCCAGCGACTCCGAATGCAGAGGCTGCTTGGACTCCGAACACAACTTGGGTCAGATTAACTGTCTCAGGACCTATTCTGGCTTATAATGATTAGCTGGGTGAACGTGCTGTGTCATTAAAGAACTTCTGTTCTGCTGTGCATGGTGGGAAGAACCTACTTTGCTACAAATAACCTGCATAACTTTGGGAGCAGTTTTCCAACATTGGACATTTATTCAAAATGGCTGGCGAGGTTTTCTCTGATATCGGCAAAGGCCGATGTTGGGCGGGGAAAGCAGCGTTGTGGCCGCTAACGGCACTGGCGGCTTTTACCGCCATATAGTGCGGGGACTTTAAAGAGAAGGAAGGCAGGCAGGGGTTCCTGCGGGTGGGCGGCCTCTGATTTGCCCACCCTGCCATCCGCTCAGCGATTCGATGATCCGGACGCCATTTTTAAAGGCCACCCCAGTGCACAGCAGTCACCCCAGGAAACATTCTTCACCCAAGTACACCCCCTCCCCGGCATAAAACTGGCATTACCCTGGCACGACCTTCTTTCCCCACCCCCAAGCTCACCTCCGAATACTGCTCATCAGGTGCATGCCTTCTGAGACCGGCTGTGCTTGGCGTCGTTCTGACAGCACACTACCGTGGCGCATTACATGACGTGGGGGTATGATAATGAGATGCTAATTTATTACAGTGAGGATCCCGTTGTTTTGGATGCCTCTGACGGGCGTTGACGTAAGAACTGGGTTTGACCTTCCCAGGATATTTTCCCACCCTCATCACCAAATCCCCGCGATGCGAACGGGAGCGGAAAATCCCATTCGCAGTGTCTATCCATTTTGTCCTGCTGTTCAGCCTGGACGTTAATTCTGGAAACTTTGTGGACAAATGTTCATTTTGGTCATGTTTTATGTTTCAGACTATTCCCGAAGTTGACCCAGCAGTCACACAGAATTCTGCCCCAGCGCAGCCAGCGATGTTCCCGGTCTCTGAGCAGCCCATCCCTGCAGTGGCCACAGAAGGTGCAATCACTCCCTCCCTCGAACAGGTAAAAATCAGTTGAACCCCCACCCCCGACGGCAGCACCAGAACCGCGGTCATTAAGCAGCAGGTCCGAGATTCTTCCGCTTAACGTGCATCCCTCATCTGCAATTCTTTCCTTCCCTTCAGGGAAAACCGCAGTCATGGGGGCGCAATCCGTTCAATAGAAACCATATTTCACCCTGCCCTCCCCCACCCCAACAAGAAGATGTTTCCCCTAATATTTACCAGAATTGAAAGACCTCGTGTTACGTGGAATAAATCGATGGTTAAGGGAAGTTTTGATTCCAAATGATGGAAGGGTTTTGGTTGAATAAATAAGGAGAGACTGTTTTCAGTGACAGAAGCGACATGAAGACAGAATCTTTGACACTGAATCACGATATGGAATGCACTGTTTGAAAGGAAGTGGAAGCAGATTCAATAGTAACTTGCAAAAGGGAACTAGATAAATATTTGAGTGGGGAAAGTTTGCAAGGCCGTGGGGAAAGTGCAGAGGGAGTGGATCCAATTTAAAAAGCCCGCACAAAAAAACAGCAAAGGCATGACAGCCCAAACGGCAACCTCCTGCGCCATACAAATCTACGATTCGATAATTTGCAAGGAGTGACTTGTTTTAATGACCAGACCTTGTTCCTCCCAATCAAGCAGAATAGTCGATCATTTTAAATGTTAACATTCAATGTTGGGCCATTAATTGGGACTCGTAAGATATAACCGTGTAGAGACGCAACTCGTTTTCTACTGGTTCGTCATAACTATTGACCGACGCTAGCTGCCAGAATGAATCTTAACAACCGTTAAGTAATGGTTGAAGTATTCACTTAACTATTAGTCATTTATAATTTAGATAACCAAATGGTTTGTCATTCTGTCGCCACCTGCTGGCGGCAATCCGAATAACACCAGCTCATACAAGCTTGCCACCCTCCCATTGATTCTGTCTACACCTCCCGCTGCCTCAGGATGGCAGACCGCATTGTCACAGACCCCTCACATCCAGGCTTTGCCCTCTTCCAGACCCTTCCATCAGGCACAAGATACAGAAGTCTGAAGACCCCCATATCCAGACATAGGAACAGCTTCTTCCCCACAGCTACTAAACTCCTCAACGGCTCCCCCTCGGACTGATCTGTTCCCTGTAAGAACACTATTTACAACACCCTATGCTGCTCTTGCTCATGCATTTGCTTTGTTTGTCCCTTGTTCCGCACTGTAACCAATCACTGTTTTGTCGATGTGCCATTTGTCAATGTTCTCTGTTGATTTTTCTTTTGTCTACTATGTACGTACTGTGTACGTTCCCTTGGCCGCAGAAAAATACTTTTCACTCTACGTCGGTACATGTGACAATAAATCAACCGGTTGCTACACCAGTCAAAAACCACTTGATTTAAATTTTAAGTATGTGTTTTGCAGGTCGCTAAACTGCGGAGTGAACTGGACGTTGTTAATGGTAACGTAAAGGTGATGTCTGAAATGCTGACGGAGATGGTCCCGGGTCAAGAAGAATCCTCCGACCTTGAACTACTGCAGGTGAAGCAATGCTTTTAAATAGGGGCACGAGGAGGAGGCCATTCAACCACTTGAACCTGTTTTGTCATTCAGTTATATCCGCTGGGTCTGTACCCCAACCTCATTTAACTGCCTTTGCTTCATATTTCTTCAAGATAGGATTGTGCTGGACTTGGGGAGAAAAACACGCTCCATCTGACCAATCCTGCAGTTCGTAAAAAATAATGACCTTTTTATTAGTGTCACAAATGAGCTTACTGCAATGAAGTTACTGTGGAAAATCTCCTTAACTATACTTTGACTCCTCTGAATTTGTTCTGCTGTTAAAAGCTAGTCCCTTTCTTCTCTGTTGCCATTGTCTCCTTTGGCCTGTTCCCCACACTCTATCCAGCAATGAAATCGGCACCATTCACTTCCATTTTCTGACTGTTCTTGCCCTTGAGTTCAGTTTACTCGTATCCCTTGACAAGTTTAACCATAATACCCGAAACTATCTTTTGGGTATTAGTAATCCACATCTAAGACTTAACCAGATGGTTAATCTTCACTACGCACCAATTAAAATGTCATGTTCTGAAACCAAAATGCTTGGACTCCTAATCCCAAAGTTTTCACTTTATGATGAACAGAATTTTAAACCGTTAACAATACATGTGCAAAGAACAAAGAATGTACAGCACAGGAACAGGCCCTTCGGCCCTCCAAGTCCGTGCCGACCATACTGCCCGACTAAACTACAATCTTCTACACTTCCTGGGTCCGTATCCTTCTATTCCCATCCTATTCATATATAAGTCCATCCTCGTGACAATTGAACACTATTCAAATGGAAATATCTGGGGTATTCCCTAATGACGCAGCGAGTTTATTGAGATTAGCTGAGTAATAGAGAGATTTGTGTCCCATGCCAACTTTATTGATGTCAGTGATGAGGGGTGACATTTAGCCTGAGTACCCTGAGATTAAGGAGAAAACTGGCCATATTAATGGTCTCCAACTGGTGTGGCATTAAGCAAGGCCAAGATCAGGCCCGAGCATGTCAACTATATTGTGCGCTGTATTTTGCTTTTATTTTACTGCAAAAAAAAAAAAAAAAAAAAAAGTTGGTTTAATATTGACACTTTTCTACTTTGAGATAATTCACATATTTGCCTGCCGTGTCTACAGTAAACGTTACTGTTGTTTAGCACTTTAACACATTTTCACAACAGGAGCTGAACAGAACATGCCGAGCAATGCAGCAGAGAATCCTGGAGCTCATCTCGAGAGTCACCAATGAGCAGGTGACCGAGGACCTCTTGCACGTCAATGACAACCTCAATAACATATTTCTCCGATATGACAGGTAATCAAGTGCACTTTTTCAGGTGCATTGGATGATCCTTTTCATTGAAACGAATTTGCATAAATGCAATACCTTTCACAGCTGCGGGAGGCCACAAAGCTCTGTTTAACCAATCACCGTTTTTGAAATGACTGTCACCTTGTAGGAAATGTGGCCATCAATTATTGTGCAGCAGTCAGTGTCCCTCGGGGAGTAGGAAGTATTGCGATAATGATTAACCTGTTTTAGTGCTGTTGGATGAGGTATTGGTCAAGGCACTAGAGAGATCTCTGCAAGTCTTTGAATGTTTACCCGGGGGGACAGACCAGGGCTCCGTCTGCTGCATCTGAGAAATGTCACCTCCAGCATTGCGAGTTCGATTGGGGCTTAATCACATCTCACAGCTTCATCCCAACAAAATGGCAGGCCCCAGCTGAGTTGTGTCCAATTCTGGACACCACACTTTAGAAAGGATACCAAGGTCTTAGACCGAGTGCAACAGAGATTTACTAAATTATACAAGGGATGAGGGATTTTGGTTATGTGAAGCAAGTAAAGAAGCTGGGGTTGTCCTCCTCAATCAAAAATATAAGGGGTGGGGAAATTAGATAGAAGTGCTCAAAATGATGAGAGGTCTTGATCGATTAGATGGGGAACTGGCAGGAAGGTTGGTAACCAAAACCGATTTAAAACATAGCCACAGGAACCAGGAGAGAATGAGGGGAATTATTTTTCCTGCAGTGAATTGCAAACTGGAATGCGATACCCGAGAGAGCAGTGGAAGCAGGTTCAGCAGTGACCTTCAAAGAGGAATACTCGAAGGGAACAAAGAAGCAGGGGTGTGGGATTAATGGGATAGCTCCTTCAGAGAGCCGGCTTGGGGAACAATGGGCTGAGTGGCTGCCTGGTAACTGTTATGTCAGTTATGTAGTTCAAGGTAAAGAGGTGGTGGTTATTGATCATCTTTGAGCATATACGAAAAGGGATTGCTGCGACCCTGGGAGTTAGGAGGCAGAGATCTGTAATGCTGCATTATGTGATTAAACCTACTATCAAGGAGGAAAATTGGTGTCTCGTTTTACACTTCACCGTTTGGCTCGGAGCCTTTTGTTCTGTATGAATCTATATTAGCTGTACAAAGCAGTGGGAGCGGCATGTTTGTGCCTGTAATTCCCATCTTAAACCTGGTTTAGATGGAAGACATCCTTAATTCAAGGCCGTGAGGCAGAGTTTGGTGACCGCAGCTCCCTTGTCACAGAATTCCCATTAAAATGAAATCAATTTTTAGATCTCCCACTTGTCACAGCCCACAGTTTAAGCACGTTGCCAGAGTACTGTCCCAATTTTTAATCTCCAACATGCCCGGTATGTACACTTTTGCAAAGATCTTAAGTACCTATATGATCAGGATTTTAGGCTGGTTGAGAATTAATAGTGCTTGTGAAATCTGCCTCCGATTTGACTGACTGTTTTAAGGACTGGAAATTCTCGGTGTCTTCTCATGAAATGATACGATAGACCATTCGACTCATTGTGCCGGTACTGGTCCTTTGCAACAGCTATCCGGTTAATCCTAACCCTCTCCTTCCCAACTCCTTTGCTCATACCCCTCAGCCCTGCAAACTTTCCCCCTTGAAGTATTTATCTGGTGGTTTGCATCTTGTGCCTTTTTCACTGATTCTGTCTTTCATGTTGTTAATTCAGGTTTGAGAGGTTCAGAACTGGACAGAATGCTGCTAATCGAGTGAGTACAGTTCAACTCTTGGAGTAAAGCCAACTAATCTAGTTAGAGTACTTGCAGACACTGGCAAATGTCTCAGACTGAAGGTTGATGACGTGTGTGTGTTGTTTGACAGGTGAAGAAGATCTGTTGTGTGTGTGATGCAAGATTGTGCCATACAGTGCAGTTCTTATGGGTCCTGGAAAATTTATTTCAGATAATTGACAAAAGAAATCCAGAAGGTTGTTTTTAATGTAGTGAGTTACGATGATCTGGAATCTGCTGCCAGAGAGGGTAGTGGAAACGGGTTCAATACTAATTTTCAAAAGGGAGAAAGATTAAAAAGTTGAAAAGGACAACATTTACAGGGCTGTGGAAAAGGGCGGGGGATTTGGCATAATTAGAAGGATCTTTTAAAGAGCCAGCACAGGGAAAATAGGCTGAACGGTCTTCTCCTGTGCTGTATGATCTCTGTGACTTGGCACCCCACTGACGGTCGATAATGCTCAGCATTTCAGTCATAGAATCATAGAATTTACAATGCAGAAGGAGGCAATTCAGCCCATTGAGTCTTGCCGACCCTTGGAATGAGCACCCTTTGCCACCGTGCCGCCCCCCCCCAGCTTCTCCAATCAATTTGCATAAACTGTGCCAACATGGGAGCATCAGATGTAGAAACATCAGCCCATGAGGTGCAAAATCGACTTGTGCACCTTCCCAACTTGATGACTTCCCATATGACTTCCTCACTTGCAGGCTTCCACATATTTGATCTCTTGGCTTGAGAATTAATTTGTCTGTACTTTTCCTCTTGATTTAGTTTCACATGAAACTGTCGGGAAGTTGTAACAAGTTAATTTTCAATCTCTCTCTCTCTCTTTCTCCCTTCAGGTTCCCATTGGTTCAGAGAATGCAGACAATTTAATAAATCTTACACCAAGTTCTCCAGCTGTTGTCACCCCCGTGACATCCACTAATCTCTCGGCACAATTGGCAGGCCTCAGTAAGTATTGGTTCCCAATCACCGTAAATCATTAACATGGAGATGGGGTTTAAAATAAAGCCTGTGAAGTTTCGTAGACTGCAGTGCCTCTCTGATACAATATCAAAATGGCTGTTCTCCGTGTCTGAGCCTGGACAGTATCTCTGGGAAATAACGCTGCCAAATTTGGACTGTTCCCTGCAGGATCCGCCTGCTAATTCAAATTGAAGCCCTAACTGTTTAACATAGAATCCCTACAGTGCAGAAGGAGGCCATTCAGCCCATCGAGTCTGCGCCGAGTTTAACATTGGATCCCTACAGCCTGGTAGCACTGTGGGTAGCACTGCTGCATCACAGCACCTCGATTCCAACCTTGGGTGACTGGAGTTTGTACAGCCTCCCCGTGTGTGCGTGGGTTTCCTCCAATTGCTCCGGTTTCCTCCCGCAGTCCAAAGATGTGCAGGTTAGGTGGATTGGCCATGCTAAATTGCCCTTAGTGTTCAGGGATGTGCAGGTTAGGCTATGGGGTTACAGGGATATGGGTAGAGTGCTTATTTGAAGGGTCGACCCCATGGGCCGAATGGCCTGCACTGGAGGGATTCTATAATTCTGTAGTCTTTCCCAATGCAGAATCCACTCCACCGGAAACTGGCATTTTAAACTTTGTTAAAATCCCAATAACCAAACCAATTATAATGCACTCAATATATTAGGCATTGGTTGAAGGTTGCATAGTTTTAGTCAGATCTACAACACAATTGGCCCATACCCACAGGAGCCTCCTACCCTTCTCCATCTTAACCCTCTCAGTAATAACCATTGTATCCCTTTCTCCACTTGTGTTCAAATATTTTCTCTCAAATGTTCTGTGTACTTCAACTCCTTGTGGTAGCGAATTCCACGTCCTAACTGCTTTCTGGACAACGGTTTCATTTGACTACAGAAACATAGTTAAATTGATTTTAAATGGGCAGCTTCTGTCTCGGCAAGCAATCCTACTCGCTTTACTGTGCACCAAAGGATTTCTGGTAGCTTCAGAGATTTCTTTAAAAATCAGGTAGTATCAATTTATTTGGTTGTGACTGAGGGGCTGAAAGGTTTGAGCTCGGGGGTACACAGGGAGCTGAAGGCAAGCAAAGGAAACTGGTAAAGTAGGATCTGCAGACCAGGCAGATTTCTCCCTTCCCAGCCCTGGGATATGGATGAAGCGCCCACCATTGTAGCCCTTTCTATTTTGGGGACAAAAGCAGAATTTGAAGCTTGACCTTCACACGATCTCATGGATCCCTACAGTGCAGAAGGAGGCCATTTGGCCCATCGAGTCTACACCGACCCTTGGAAAGAGCACGCTATCTAGGCCCTACCCCATCCCAGTAACCTCACCTAACCTTTTGGACACTTAAGGGGCCAATCCACCTAACCTGCACGTCTTTGGACTGTGGGAGGAAACCGGAGCACCCGGAGGAAACCCACGCAGACACTGGGAGAGATTGTACAAACTCCACACAGATAGTCACCCTAGGCCTGAATTGAACCCGGGTCCCTGGTGCTGTGAGGAAACAGTGCTAACCCACTGTGCTACAATGCTGCCCTTGTGTTCATGTTCCAAAGATGTGCAGGTGGATTGGCCATGATAAATTGCCCCTTAGTGTCTAGAGCAGTCTCGAGAGCCATATGGTCTATTTTTGCTCCAATTTATTTTATTCCTGTGATTTTATGTCCGCTACAACAGCAGTCAGCTAATCCCGCACCCCTGTCCTTTCCCTGTAGCCCTGCAAAATACTTAACTTGGGTCATTATCCAGTCCCTTTTGAAAGCCTGGATTGTATCTTCCTCCATCATGTTGTCAGGCAGTGCATTCCAGATCCCAACTCATCTCTATGTAAAATATTTTCCCTCGTGTCACCATTGGTTCTTTGGCCAACTGTCTTGGATCTGTCTTCTGGTTCTCGATCCTTTTACCAATGAGAATAATTTTTCACCATCAACTCTATCTAAAACCCTCATAACACTGTATGCCTCCCAACAAATATCCTCTCGGCTGTCTCATCTCAAAGTAAACCACCTTCAGCGTCTCCACAGTCTGTTAATCATAGAATCCCTACAGTGCAGAAGGATGCAATTCGGCCCATCGAGTCTGCACTGATCCGTCAAATGAGCACTCCACCATGTCCACATCCACCCCGCCCTATCCCTGCAACCTCATAACCTAACCTGCACACCCCTGGACTAAGGGGTAATTTAGCACGGCCAATCCACCTACCCATACATCTTTGAACTGTGGCAGGAAACCGGAGCACCCGGAGAAAACCCACGCACACACGGGGAGAACATACAAACTCCACACACACTGACCCGAGGCCGGAATTGAACCCGGGTCCCTGGCGCTGTGAGACAGCAGTGCGAACCACTACAACCAAAGTCCCTCATCCCTGGAGCTCTGCTCTGGTGGGAGGAGGTTTGTACGGAGCACAAATGCTGGCCCAGATCAGTTGAACCAAATGGCTGATTTCTGTCCTGTAAATTCAATGCGATAAACCATATTTGTTAAAACATCTTTCTCTAAACCAGTGCAAAGTTCCCTTTAGGGTTGACACCTCAATCCTGTATTGTAGAGTAGTCCATCTGTTCAAATTGCATTCTCTGAGAAGGATTACATTGGTTGTTGGACATTTGTGTATATTTAGGTGTTGCAGGGGACAGTGTGAGTAGAACACTGAAGTCCTTGGAGAACAACAGCCACCCGAAATCTGAGGAGGAAGAGTTCGACATGTTTGCCCAGACCAGAAGCAACTCCTTGGCCGATCAGCGCAAGAAGTGAGTAGTAGCCCATCTGGTGTCCGTTTATTGTTTTTTTTTTTTAATTTTGCATCAGTTATATGAATTTAGAAGTTGAGACAAAAGCAAAAAATGCAGTGCTGAAGAAAGACTGGATGAATCTGAGCACTTTGTGTTAAACCCCCCGACAACCAGTTGGTGAAGAATGAAACCAGAACCAGTATTTGCCCATTTTAGATTTGTCCACATGATAGGGTCACCTGGACTCGAAACGTTAGCTCTTTTCTCTCCCTACAGATGCTGCCAGACCTGCTGAGACTTTCCAGAATTTTCTCTTTTGGTTTCAGGATGGTGAGTGGTTTGGAGGGGAGCCTCCAGGGGGATGAAACAAGTGTTTAATTGATTTAAGGTACTGCGCGTTAACACTTGCAACCAAATTAATTTGCCCATGAGAACATCCTCTCTCGGGTTTGTAGTTCTTGAGCTCAGTCTCGAATTGAAATTCCAGTTTAAAAATGCGTAGTTAGATCTTGTATACTACAGCAGTTATAAATGTATTATCACAATGCCCTAATGTCCTCTGCAGGACCTGAGTCTGTCTTGTTCAGCTGCAACTTGTCTCTAAACTATAGATCGTGTTAGGGTGAGCAATTTACAATATCTCTACTGTTATTCGTGAAGGCCCGTCTTCTCAATCTTGCCCTACGCCCGAGATGTGTTGACCCTCGGGTTAAATCACCACCAGTCAGCTCTCCCCCCTCAAAGGGGAAAGCAGCCTGTGGTCACCTGGGACTGTGGCAACCATACCTTCTACTGTATTGCTGGTGGCGGGTGAAGACTGCTTCACTTTCAATCATTTTGCTTGTCCTCGATCTTGCTCACAATGTTTCGCCTTCACCAGTTCACCAACCTTTCTTTTAAGCTTTAGCCAAGCGTGGTTCCTCTCCGGGTCTGAAGTGCACGCAGGTGTGAAATCTTCCATTCCAACGGAGAAAGTAAATTCTTGAAATTCTGTACTGTGGACCATGTTGGAAGCATTACAGCTGTGCAGCTGAACCCACCTCAGCCATCATTCTCTGTGCAACCTGATCATGTTGTTTACAAGTTAGTCCCAGATTATTGTTGCAGTTCAAGCAGGGATGACAGCAATGACAGTAGGGTAACACATTAGCCTTTTGGCATGAATGGAAGATTCATTTTTGATTCCAATGCCAGTGTCAAATGGCAGCTGGGTCGTATTACAGCATTACTCTTTAATGAAGGAGTGTTTGCGTCACAGATGAAAGTGGAGGATGAATAATTCTCCCCTCTCTATTTTGTCTGGAAGAATTCAAACTAACCAAAAATAATCACTTTTATTGGAAATACGCACCATCACAACAGTGCAATGTGAACCTCAGAATGTTGTGCCGTTGTTAGCATTTAATCCCGAACATCAAAGAAAAGGAATCTCAGAACTTCAGACCTGCCTTTTAAGTGCAGACTTCAGAAAGTTAATTTTACTTTACATTTTAAACGTGTGTAACAATTAGGATGAAATAAATTGATAATATGTGTACTATCACTGTGTACTACAGGTTTTATTTAAAAAAATTAGGAACAAGAGGGAAGTCGGGCAAAACTTCGTCCCACCTAAAGTCTTTTTAAAAATAAATTTAAGAGTACCCAATTATTTTTTCCAATTACGGGGCAATTTAGCGTGGCCAATCCACCTACCCTGCACAGCTTTGGGTTGTGGGGGGCGAAACCCACTCAAACAAGGGGAGAATGTGCAAACTCCACACAGACAGTGACCCAGAGCCGGGATCGAACCTGGGACCTCGGCGCAGTGAGGCAGAAGTGCGCCACCATGCTGCCCCATCCCACCTAAATTCTTATAAGAATAAGTTGCCAGACATGGCACTTGAGAGGGCAGAAGGTCAGAACAGACCATGGTTTGAAATCTGTAGGAATTTCAGGATTCTGACACACTTCCAACATGCAGGTCTGCTTTCCATAAGAACAATCATTGCCACTTCTGGAAAGGTTACTCATTATCAGCCGAATGAGGATACTTTGCAGTCAGGTTGTAACATTGCAGCAGCCGGTTATGCCCTGTGTGGCAGTGCCACGACGCTGGTCTTATCTACAGGAAATGGAGTGAGCAGCTCCATGTTGGATCCATCGGGGAGTCCATATCGCTGGCTAAGAATGTGACCATGAAGAAGGAGGATAATATTTAACTGTCACCAGGAAAGGAGCTGTTTGTGGATGTTGAGCGTGGAGCGCATTGTCCGGGTTTACACAGTGATGACTGGGCGAGGTGCTCCTGATGCCAGGTAAAGCCACGCAGCAAGGGCATCTTAAAGATGTGGCGAGAGCCATTTCTGTAAGATAGAATCATAGAATTTACAGTGCAGAATGAGGCCATTCGGCCCATCGGGTCTGCACCGGCTCTTGGAAAGAGCACCCTACCCAAGGTCAACACCTCCACCCTATCCCCATAACCCAGTAACCTCACCCAACACTAAGGGCAATTTTGGACACTAAGGGCAATTTATCATGGCCAATCCACCTAACCTGCACATCTTTGGACTGTGGGAGGAAACCGGAGCACCCGGAGGAAACCCACGCACACACAAAGAACAAACAAAGAACAAAGAAATGTACAGCACAGGAACAGGCCCTTCGGCCCTCCAAGCCCGTGCCGACCATACTGCCCGACTAAACTACAATCTTCTACACTTCCTGGGTCCGTATCCTTCTATTCCCATCCTATTCATATATTTGTCAAGATGCCCCTTAAATGTCCCTATCGTCCCTGCTTCCACTACCTCCTCCGGTAGTGAGTTCCAGGCACCCAATACCCTCTGCGTAAAAAACTTGCCTCGTACATCTACTCTAAACCTTGCCCCTCTCACCTTAAACCTATGCCCCCTAGTAATTGACCCCTCTACCCTGGGGAAAACACGGGGAGGATGTGCAGACTCCGCACAGACAGTGACCCAAGCCAGAATCGAACCTGGGACCCTGGAGCTGTGAAGCAATTGTCCTATCCACAATGCTACCGTGCTGTTAAAGATTTACTATAGATTGTGGGCCTCTGGTGAAATAAGGAACAGGAGAACATTCAATGCCTTTGCTTTCTCTGTTGAAAGCACAGCCTGAGGTCAAGTTTCGATTGTCCACTTTTTTTTTTTGAATATGAACTGTGCGAGCAGAATTAGAAGAAATATGAACTCTGGTTACTTCATTATCCAAGTGAAAGCTCGGTGTGACTTGGCTTTATCAGTATGAGGGGAAAATAAATGAGAAGAATCCGAGCTGAATGTGGGTGACTTGGATACTGAAGAGGGGTTAGCTCTGCCATTACAGTTTTTATGGACAGGATTTACAAGAAAGATGATCTGTTGGAAGCCTATGAAATGTGGTCAACTTTTGATAAATTTTGATCACCCAGCACTTTTATTTTTACTGGAGGTCAGTAGCCACAGCATGGTTGGATTTGTATGGGTTCCTCAGGTTGGAGAAGATCGGGTTGGGGGATTTGTATGGGTTCCTCGGGTTGGAGAAGATCAAGTTTGCCCTTAGGGGGTCAGAGGAGGGGGTTTACATGTGGCGGAGGCAGTTTCTGTTCATGTTTGGGAAATTGAGCAAACGGTACATACCATGTTTGTTTGTTTTTGTGTTATGTCGCTGTGTTGGAGTGTGTTTGGAATAAAATATATTTCAAAAAATGTTTGATAAATGTAAGATGGACAATCCGTCCATGAAAGAGTATTTTATGGTCTTTGATAGGTTCTGCATGAGAAAGCGATCTCGGAGTCTGTACTTGCGTTCAAGTTACTGGGTTGTTCATAGATTTCACACGTAGACGGACCTCTGGTACTGATGGGAGCTCAATTTCACGGAGCAGATTCTCTTTTAGATTAAACAGCTGCTGCCCTGTAAAAATATTTCAGGAAAGCAATAGTTTACGGCTGTCACCCGGTCCCAAACGGACTACTCCGCAGTGATGGAGGATCTCGTGGTCACTGAATTTTGAGACCACCTGAATACTAGATGCAGACGTCCGTACGAAGACTGAGTTGCTGATGGGCAGTCTGAGGAGGGTCACACCATTTGCTGATCTGCGTGACTGGCATGGTGACTATCGGTGTATTAGCAATTGAAAAGCATGGAGAGTGATTAACCATAAGACATAGGAGCAGAATTAGGTCACTTGGCCCATCGCGTCTACTCCGCCGTTCAATCATGGCTGATATTTTCTCATCCCCATTCTCCTGCCTTCTCCCCATAACCCCTGATTGTTAAGTAATGGGTTAAGAGACATTGCAATTAGTTGTCTCATTTATGTTAAGTATCCATTAATTGACACGGATATGTAAAGGGGCTTCAGGTGGTCTCTGTCAGGTGATGTAAAGTGAGAGTTTTGTGCAAAGCTGTTGAACTGAAATAAATGTGTTTGTGAAAAAGGAACAGAACTTTAGACTCTTCATATCACAGCAGCTACTACGTCTAACCCTGATCCCCTTATTAATCAAGAACCTATCTATCTCTGTCTTAAAGCCACTCCGTGAATTGGCCTCCACAGCCTTCTGCGGCAAAGAGTTCCACAGATTCACCACCCTCTGGCTGAAGAAATTCCTCCTCATGTCTGTTTTAAAGGATCGTCCCTTTAATCTGAGATGGTGTCCTCTGGTTCTAGTTTTTCCTACAAGTGGAAGCATCCTCTCCATGCCCACTCTATCCAGGCCTCGCAGTATTTTGTACGTTTCAATAAAATCCCCTCTCATCCTTCTAAACTCCCAACGAGTAAAAACCCAGAGTCCTCAAACGTTCCTCATATGACAAGTTCTTCATTCCAGGGATCATTCTTGTGAACCTCCTCTGGACCCTTTCCAAGGACAGCACATCCTTAGATATAGGGCCCAAAACTGCTCACAATACTCCAAATGGGGTCTGACCAGAGCCTTATACAGCCTCAGACGTACATCCCTGGTCTTGTATTCTGGCCCTCTTGACATGAATGCTAACATTGCATTTGCCTTCTTAACTGCCGACTGAACCTGCACATTAACCTTAAGAGAATCGTGAACAAGGACTCCCAAGTACCTTTGTGCTTCTGCTTTCCGAAGCATTTCCCCATTTAGAAAATAGTCTATGCCAAGATTCCTCCTTCCAAATTGCATAACCTCACACTTTTCCACATTGTATTTCATTTGCCACTTCATTGCCCACTCTCCCAGCTTGTCCAAACAGTGCTCCTTCCAGATCATTAATGTATATTGTAAAAAGTTGTGGTCCCAGCACCGACCCCTGAGGCACACCACTAGTCACCGGCTGCCATCCTGAAAAAGACCCCTTTATCCTCACTCTTTGCCTTCTGCCAGTCAGCCGATCCTCTATCCATGCCAGGATCTTACCCTGGCATGGGTAGTGATCCAGTTGTTTGAAGGCAAGTAGTGGGGGTGTGGGGATGACCTTGGCAAGATGTTCATCGTCATCAATGACGTGTTGAAGGCTGTGAAGAAGATGACGTAGTTTCTCCGCTCCGGGGAAGTACTGGACGACGAAGGGTATTCTGTCGGTTGTGTCCCATGTTTGTCTTCTGAGGCGGTCGGTCCGGTTTTTCGCTGTGGCGCGTTGGAACTGTCGATCGATGAGTCGAGCGCCATATCCCATTCGTACGAGGGCATCTTTCAACGTCTGTAGATGTCTGTTACGCTCCTCCTCGTCTGAGCAGATCCTGTGTATACGGAGCGCTTGTCCATAGGGGATGGCTTCTTTAATGTGTTTAGGGTGGAAGCTGGAGAAGTGGAGCATCATGAGGTTATCCGTGGGTTTGCGGTAAAGCGCTGAAAGCAGCAAACTACCCAGTCTTCAGAACAGTGACCACGACACCACACAACCCTGTCATGGTAATCTTTGCAAGACGTGCCAGATCATCGACATGGATACCACTATTACACGTGAGAACACCACCCACCAGGTACGCGGTACATACTCGTGCGACTCGGCCAACGTTGTCTACCTCATACGCTGCAGGAAAGGATGTCCCGAAGCGTGGTACATTGGCGAGACCATGCAGACGCTGCGACAACGAATGAACGGACATCGCGCAACAATCACCAGGCAGGAATGTTCCCTTCCAGTCGGGGAACACTTCAGCAGTCAAGGGCATTCAGCCTCTGATCTCCGGGTAAGCGTTCTCCAAGGCGGCCTTCAGGACCCGCGACAACGCAGAATCGCCGAGCAGAAACTTATAGCCAAGTTCCGCACACATGAGTGCGGCCTCAACCGGGACCTGGGATTCATGTCACATTACATTCATCCCCCACCATCTGGCCTGCGAAATCCTACCAACTGTCCTGGCTTGAGACAATTCACACCTCTTTAACCTGGGGTTACCCCATCTCTGGATCTGTAAAGATTTAATCACCTGCTAATGCTCGCATTCCTAGCATTGTTTGGCATCTTTGAATTTGTCTATATATGTGTTTCTGGAACAGACCTCTGCATTCACCTGAGGAAGGAGCAGCGCTCCGAAAGCTAGTGACATCGAAACAAACCTGTTGGACTTTAACCTGGTGTTGTAAGACTTCGTACTGTGCTCACCCCAGTCCAACGCCGGCATCTCCACATCAGGATCTTACCCTGAACACCATGAGCTCTTTAACAGTCTCCTATGCGGCACCTTGTCAAAGGCCTTCTGGAAATCTAAATAAATCTCGTCCACTGGTTCTCCTTTGTCTAACTTGCTTGTTCCCTCCTCAAAGAACTCTAACAGATTTGTCAGACACGACCTCCCTTTGACAAAGCCGTGCTGACCCAGTCCAATTTTACCATGCACTTCCAAGTGCTTCGCGATCTCATCTTTAATAACAGACTAAAATCTTACCAATGACCAAAGTCCAGGCTAACCGGCCTATAATTTCCCGAGTTCTGCATCCCTCCCTTCTTAAGCAGTGGTGTTACATTCGCCACCTTCCAGTCCTCTGGGGCCCTTCCTGCCTCCAGTGATTCCTGAAAGATCATCACTAATGCCTCCACAATTTCTTCAGCTATCTCTTTTAGGACCCTGGGGTGTAGTCCATCCGGTCCAGGTGACTTATCCACCTTCAGACCTTTCAGTTTCCCCAGAACCTTCTCCTTAGTAATGGTCACTGCACTCCCCTCTGCCCCCTGGTTCTCCTGGAGCTCTGGCATCCCACTGGTGTCTTCCACCGTGAAGACTGATGAAAAGTAACTCTTCAGTTCGTCTGCCATTATTTTGTTTCCTATTATTACTTCTCCAGCCACATTTTCAAGTGGTCCAATGTCTATTTTTGCCTCTCTTACCTTTTATATATTGAAAAAAATCTCTTCCCATCTTCCTTTATATTACTAGCTAGCTTGCACTCGTACTTCATTTTCTCCCCCCTTTTAGTTGTCCTCTGCTCGCTTTTAAAGGCTTCCCAATCCTCTAGCTTCCCACTAATCCTCGCCACTTTGTATGCTTTTTCTTTGGCCTTTATGCTGTCCTTGACATCCCTCGTCAGCCATGGATGCCTTGTCCTCCCCTTAGCATGCTTTCAGTGTGATTCTAAATATCATTACGCAGCAAGTTGTCCAACGTGCAAAAATTGAGCCTTCGAGGTAACGCATGATACAGATGTTTCTGACACCTTGAAGAATTTGTATTGGGTGATGAAAGCCCGAGTTTGGTGATGAGTATTTAGGTCATTGATTCGTTCAACTATGCGGTGTGAAATAGCGGCTGCACTGTTAGTGTGTGTTGTGAATTGGCTCAATGACTGTATGGAATCTCCAGACAAGGTATACAAGAGGTGAAAGCTCCACCTGCTTTGATGAGTGTATGCTAAAGTCCATACAAAATAGCTTGAATGAGTCTCTTCATCGGCTCTGGTCTCCAGTTGGATATCCTTCTTGTTGAGCCAAGTCCTCCATGAAAAACGCAAATGAAACTAGGTGGGGAAAATGACCAAGCTTGTGTATCCGGAAAAGCGCATGGGTTTATATTTCACTCGATCAAGGCATTACTCCACACCAACGATGAAACCGGATGTTTCTCGAGAGGTTCAGGCAGTATTGTTGGCTTCAGGGGCTCAAATACCGACTGACGGGAAGAGTTATTCAGAAATTATGTAGACTATTCACACGCCCTTAGTCGCAGAAATGAAAACCTCTGCTGAGGCATGCTGCAGTAGCTGACGGGGGCATATAAAACTCGTATTGAGAAAGTTACATCTCAATGTGACATTTGAGTCAAATACCAGAGGACACCAACACTCCATTGTAAGTCTTCCACTGGCTTGCAAATTTAATGACATCGTTGGTTTAGACTTGAAGGTGTGATACAAAGACTGAGGTTACATTTTGTGGATATGGCAACTAGATTCGGCCTACCTACGGTTATATATGGTGGGGACAAACAGACTAGTGTAGCCAAGGAATTGGAATTTTTAAAATATGAATTTAGAGTATCCAATTCTTTGTTTCCAAGGGGCAATTTAGCGTGGCCATTCCACCTATCCTGCACATCTTTGGGTTGTGGGGGATGAGATCCACGCAGACACGGGGGAAATATGCAAACGTCACACAAGTCAGTGACCCGGGGCTGGGATCGAACCCGGGTCCTCTGTGCCGTGAGGCAGCAGTGCTAACCACTGCGCCACCGTGCTGCCCCTAGGAATTTAAAAAATGGGTTGGCTCCAGACTACTAACACCAGCAAATATTTTGATGGATAATGGAGGAGAATTCGTAAATGGTGAATTTCGGGACATGTGCAAGAGTTTGAATACTGTGGTCATGGATACTGCGGCTGAGAACCTGTTCAGCAGTTGTTAATGTGAGATGAATCACAAAGCAATGATGAATCAGGGCAGCAGGGTAGCATTGTGGTTAGTACAATTGCTTCACAGCTCCCGGGTCCCAGGTTCGATTCCCTGCTTGGGTCACTGTCTGTGCGGCGTCTGCACATCCTCCCCGTGTCTGCGCGGGTTTCCTCCCACACAAAGATGTGCAGGTTAGGTCGATTGGCCATGCTAAATTGCCCTTTGTGTCCAAAATTGCACTTGGTGTTGGGTGGGGTTACTGGGTGATGGGGTGGAGGTATGGGCTTGGGTAGGGTGCTCTTTCCAAGAGCCGGTGCAGACTCGATGGGCCGAATGGCCTCCTTCACTGTAAATTCTATGAATTGACGAGATGTTGCGCAAGATACTGGTCAACCAACCGACTTGCAAGTTGCAAATGGCAATAGCATGAACTGAAAGTTAGTTGCAAATGGCTTGGGGAGGGGCAATAGCCTGTACGATTTGGTATATGGCAGGAATCCAAAATTGCCTCCAGTACTGTCTGATGGCCCTTCTGCCCTATTTCATTAGTTCTAATTTTGATGACCACTGGAAATCATTGTACACAGGCAGGAAAGCATTTATCAAGGCTGAAGTTTTGGAAAGAATTCTGAGTGTTGCAATATCGCAGAAGACTTTTGATGGATACAGAACTGGCTCGGTGATAGAAGACAGAGCGTAGCAGTGGAAGAGTGCTTTTAAGAATGAAGGGCTGTGACTAGTGGCGTTCCTCAGGGATCAGGGCTGTGTAATATATATAAATGATTTGGAGGAAAATGTAATTTGTTTGATTAGTAAGTTTGCACAAAGGTTGTGGAATTGTGGATAGCGATGAGGACCATCAGAGGATACAGCAGGATGTAGATCGGTTGGAGACTTGGGCGGAGAGATGGCAGATGGAGTTTAATCCGGACAAATGTGAGGTAATGCATTTTGGAAGGTCTAATACTGGTGGGAAATACACAGTAAATGGCAGAACCCTTAAGAGAATTGATAGGCAGAGGGATCTGGGTGTACAGGTCCACAGGTCACTGAAAGTGGCAACGCAGGTGGATAAGATAGTCCAGAAGGCGTACGGGCATGCTTGCCTTCAATGGCTGGGGCATTGAGTTTGAAAATTGGCAAGTCATGTTGCAGCTGTATAGAACCTCAGTTAGGCCGCACTTGGAATATAGTTTTCAATTTTGGTCGCCACACTACCAGAAGGAGGCTTTGGAGAGGGTACAGAAACGATTTACCAGCATGCTGCCTGGTATGGAGGGCATTAGCTATGAGGAGAGGTTGGAGAAACTTGGTATGTTCTTGCTGGAATGACGGGGGTTGAAGAGCGATCTGACAGACGTCTACAAGATTGAGGGGCAAGGGCAGAGTGGATAGTCGGAAGCTTTTTCCCAGGTGGAAGAGTCAATTATTTGGGGGCAAGATTTAAAGGAGATGCATGAGGCAAATGTTTTACAGAGGGTGGTAGCAGCCTGGAACTCGTTGTCAGAGGAGGTGGTGGAAGCAGATACGAGAGTGACTTTTAAGGGACGTCTTGACAAAAAAATGAATATGGAGGTAATATGGTCCTCAGTAGCATGGTCGGTGCAGGCTTGGAGGGCCTGTTCCTGTGCTGTAATTTTCTTTGTATTTTGAGGTGGACCTGAGAGAGGGGCATGGGAGTCAGGCTTCTGGGGCCTTTTAAGTATATGAGGTTGAAAATAAGGCAGTCTAGGTCTGAAGTTACTTCACAACAATCCTATTTAGAAAGTGTTAACCCTATCACAGTCAATCATGCCAGGTCCTCTCAATAGGGTGGCAAAGTGGTTAGCACTGTTGCTTCACAGCGGCAGGGAACCGGGTTTGATTCCCGCTTGGGTCACACTCTGTGCGGAGTCTGCACGTTCTCCCCGTGTCTGCGTGGGTTTCCTCCGGGTGCTCCGGTTTCCTCCCACAAGTCCCGAAAGACGTGCTTGTTAGGTGAATTGGACATTCGGAATTCTTCCTTTGTGGACCCGAACAGGTGCCGGAATGTGGCGACTAGGGGCTTTGCACAGTAACTTCATTGCAGTGTGTTAATATAGTGTACTTTTGACACTAATAAATATTATTATTCCTATTATTTTATTATTATTATTATGCTTTCAAAGCTGAGATGGAGCAGCTGGGGAGTACAGTTTGCACATGGACAAGGCACAATACAAATTTTGATGTCTTAGAACTAAGTACTGTAATTAAAATTATAAAAAAAAAAAAAAAAAAATGTCAAGGACATTTTGCGAGCAAATAAGCATTTAAAAAATGATGGAGAAATGTGTCCTGAAATTCCCATCTTTGGATGAGCCCAGAAGTGTAATGTTTTTAGTGATCCCTCTCGTGCAAACCTTTATGATGGGCTTTTGAGCTCAGCTGGTTTTATAATGTTCCTCTTGGGAGAAAGTTGGAAATATTGCCCTTCACTTGGGAGGCCAAGAAAATAATAAAAAGTACTCTGGCTGCTGAAACTCTCGTACTTATTGAGGCAGTTGACATGACATTCTTTTTATCAAAGATATTAGGGGGGACTCTATATCCAGGAGATGGTGAATAAACCATATCTATTGAATGTTATACAGACAATAGTTCCCTTTTGCACTTCACAAAATGTATGAATGAGATTAAGAATTGATACCGCGAGTTTGAAACAAATGTTGGAGAAAAATAAATCTCCAAGTTTAAATCGGCAAATACAATCCATTAGTTGTCTTGACAAAAGGAATGCTTCCAGTGAGAAGTTATTGGTAGTTTTAGACGAAAGAAGCCTCCATGATGTGAATCTTGGGAGTGCAAGATCTATTTATCTCTCCATTTTAAAAAAAAAAAAAAAAAAAAAAAATCTTGTCCGTAAACATGTATTTTCCTCTTTGCTGATCGATTTCCTTCTTAATAGGCCTAGCTCTAATTTTCAGATGATGGCACCTTGTTCGTGATTCCCCCAAAAGAAAAGTTTCTCTGTAGCTACTGTATCAGATCCTGCTTAATATTATGGACACCTTTTGATCAGCACCCATTTACCAAAATGATATTGAGGCAAGAGGGCTGAATTGGGGACATGTTGCACAGCCAAGCTTCTACCCCCTTGAGTCGAGGAAGATGCTAAAGGAATTGATAGAGAAATTATTTTCTCTGATGGGTAAAGTTCAGCTGAGGAGATCACCTTAAAATTAGAACTGGGCCACCAGGGGTGATGTCAGGAAGCAACTTCTTCATACACATTCCTGCTCTCCCAAAAGGCCGTTGAGTCAAGGAAATGGAGGATGGCTATGCTGAAGACACTTGGAGTGGAGGAAGGTATGGGATGAATTTTGGGTTCCCCCGTCAGGACGTGGCCGACAGGTTGGGGGTCTCTCCACCTTTTCGGCAACATTCCCTGGCCATGGGGGCCTTCTCTTTTTTATTCTTTCCTCAGCCTCTTGTACAGAAAGAACACTTGAGTGTGACACGAGAGCAAATTTCATGCCTGACCTCTTAAACAGTGAATGATGCTGGCTAATTCTAATTTGACATTCCCACACAAGATAATTTCCTCCCACTCCTTCCATTTAATCTGAAGGAAATGGATCTCTCGAAAGGGAGTCTTGTGCTATGACCTGGAGTGCGCAATAAAAATTCAATCCCTTGCTAAACAGCAAAAGCATGTGAAGCAGCGTGTGTAGCCATGCAACTATTTGGAGATGTCATTTCAAAAATATGCAAGATCTTTGAATTTAATCCTCGGGTACGTCTATTTTCAGCCGTTCTATTTTTGTTCGGGTCTATCGCGTGAAGATGCTCCTTCAGTTGCAAAGTAGTTGTTAGTTCTTGCCTTTCGATGGAGATGTATTTGAAACTCCTGAAGCCCTTCGTGCCATTTTTCCTCATCACTTTGCTAATTATTGCACTTTTCCTCATCATTGACGCCATTATTCACGGGGGCCCCTTCACTGATCCCCACTTCTTCGAAAAGTTTGACCGCAGAAGACCCAACCCAGTCTCTTTTAATTGGACTGGGATAAGATGAAATGGGTTTGACTGTGCCCTTCATTCAAGAGTGTATGACTTTTGAAAGCTTATAAAACGGCAGCAATGGTTTTGATCTAAGTCCTGGAATTGTTCTACTGCACGGCTTATTTAGGTGAGTTTAAAGCAAGTAATATAGATTTTCATCCAAAATGTTACTTTCCTAATGCAGTGATCATGTTGCCTGCAGTTGGGCAGAATGGGTAATTAAAGTTTCAGCATCTTGAATTTGGTAACAGATTCTGCATGTGCACATATATAGATTTGTAATAACTCCCAATGTATAGTTACATGTTTTATTTGCATTCTTTTATAGAACATAGAACAGCACAGTACAGGCCCTTCGGCCCACGATGTTGTGCCGACCATTTATCCTAATCTAAGATCAACCTAACCTACACCCCTTCAATTTACTGCTGTCCATGTGCCTGTCTAGTTTATGTAGAATTACAGCAACCGCTCCAGGAACACCATTCTCACCCTCGGAGTCCCTCGCGCCCACACAAACCCCGTTATGCTCCTGTTGACCCGCCTAAAGAAGGCCTTCGGGATAAGAATGGGGAGGCATTGGAACAGGAACAAAAACCTTGGGAGCACCGTCATCTTAACTGACTGCACCCTACCCGCCAGAGACCGTGGCAATGCGAGCCACCTCTTAAACTCCTCCTCCATTTGCTCCACTAGCCTCGTGAAATTAAGTCTATGCAGGGCCCCCCCCCAGCTCCTGGCCACCTGGACCCCAAATACCAGAAGCTCCTCTCCGCCCTTTTTAGTGGAAGCTCGACAATCCCCCTCTCCTGGTCCCCTGGGTGAACCACGAACAGCTCGCTCTTCCCCATGTTGAGCTTGTACCCGGAGAAATCCCCGAACTCCCTGAGGATCCTCATTACCTCCGGCATTTCCCCCACTGGGTCCGCCACATATAGCAGCAAGTCATCCGCATAGAGCGACACCCTATGCTCCTCCCCACCCCGCACCAACCCCCTCTAGTTCCTCGACTCCCTCAGTGCCATAGCCAGGGGTTCAGTCGCCAGTGCGAAGAGCAGGGGGGGGACAGGGGACACCCCTGCCTCGTCCCTCGATGCAACCGAAAGTACTCAGACCTCCTCTTGTTCGTGGCCACACTCTCCATCGGGACCTCGTACAACAGCCTAACCCACCTGACAAACCCCTCCCCAAACCCGAACCTCCTCAGCACTTCCCACAAGTACCCCCACTCTACCCTAACGAAGGCCTTCTCAGCGTCCATCGCCACCACTATCTCCGCCTCCCCCTACCTCGTCGGCATCATAATAACGTTCAGGAGCCTCCGCACATTCGCGTTCAACTGCCTCCCCTTCACGAACCCCGTCTGGTCTTCGTGGATGATCTGCGGCACACAATCCTCAATTCTCGTGGCTAAGACCCTCGCCAGCACCTTGGCATCTATGTTTAACAACTAAATCGGCCTGTAAGACCCACACTGCAGGGGATCCTTGTCCCGCTTCATGATCAAGGAGATCAGTGCCCGGGACATCGTCGGGGGCAAGGCCCCCCCCCCCTTTGCCTCATTGAAGGTCCTAACTAGCAACGGGCCCAACAGCTCCACATTGTTTTGTAGAATTCGACCGGGAACCCATCCGGCCCCGGTGCCTTCCCCGCCTGCATGCTCCCTATCCCTTTGGTCAGCACCTCCAGCCCAATCGGGGCCCCTAATCCTGCCACCAGTCCCTACTCCACCTTCGGAAACCTCAATTGGTCCAGAAAGCGGCCCAACCCTCCCCCTCCAGTGGGGCTCGGACCAATACAGTTCCTCATTTAAGTCCCTGAAGACCCCATTGATGCCCACCACACTCCCTCCCCTATCCTTAACTCCCCCGATCTCCCTAGCTGTGTCCCGCTTCCGAAGCTGATGCGCCAACATCCGGCTTGCCTTTTCCCCATACTCATAAATCGCCCCCTGGGCCTTCCTCCACTGCGCCTCCGCCTTCCTGGTGGTCAACAGGTCGAATTCGGCCTGAAGGCTGCGCCTCTTCCTCAACAGTCCCTCCTCGGGCACCTCTTCATACCTCCTGCCTACCCTCACCATCTCCCCCACCAGCCTCTCCCTCTCACTATTGGCTAGAGTTAATGGTTAGCTTAATTTTGCCTTTTGCATTGGAAATTTGAATGGAGGAACTGGATGATAGCAGTGTGATACTTGACCATGTGGGCTTCCTGGGGATAGTTCTAGTATTGCTTTTGTTGTTGTGGTTGCTCTTGAAGGTGCGCTTGAAAGTAGCTGATGGACTGAATGGCCTGTAGACAAGTTAAGCTCTCCACTTGTACTTTAGCGGAGCAACATAGAACCATAGAATTCCCACAGTGCAGAAGGGAGACCATTTGGCCCATCGAGTCTGCGTCGGCCCTCTGAAAGCCACCCTACATAAGCCCACTCCCCTGCCCTATCCCCGTAACCCCATGACTCCACCTAACCTGCACATCTTTGGACATTAAGGGGCAATTTAGCATGGCCAATCCACCTAACCTGCACATCTTTGAGTCTGTTCCACCATTCAATTAAATCATAGCTGATCTGTGACCGAAATTCTGCATACCACCTTTTGACCGAATTTCTGCATACCACCTTTTGACCGAAATTCTGCATACCACCTTTTGACTGAAATTCTGCATACCACCTTTTGACCGATATGCTTTAATACCGTTTGGTTAACAGAAAAATCTATCATTCCTGCCCTTTGCTGAAGAAGGTTCCAAACTTTAATCAACTATTGTACATACTAATGTTTCCTATTTAAATTTTTTTTTTTTTTTTACAATTAAGGGGCAATATAGTGTGGTCAATCTACCCACCCTGCACATCTTTGGGTTGTGGGGTAGAGACCCACACAGACACTGGGAGAATGAGAAGTGTTACTCCTGAAAGTTTTAGGCTATGCCTCAGTCCCAGACCCCCAATGCGGCGGGAATTGGTTTCCTCTACCTGCCCTATCTGCTCCCCGCCGTAACATCCTGAAAACTTTAATCCGATCACCTCTTAACCTTCTATTAGCACAGATGATCAAAAGCTCTCCTCTGAAACTCTTGATTATAGCAAAGGGGCTATACTGGACCTAGTATTGGGGAATGAGCCTGGCCAGGTGTAGAAGTTTCAGTAGGGGAGCATTTCGGGGTCAGTGACCAATATTCAGTAAGTTTTAAAGTGCTGGTGGACAAGGATAAGAGTGGTCCTAGGGTGAATGTGCTAAATTGGGGGAAGGCTAATTATAACAATATTACGCAGGAACTGAAGAATTAGATTGGGGGTGGATGTTTGAGGGTAAATCAACATCTGACATGTGGGAGGCTTTCAAATGTCAGTTGAAGGAATTCAGGACCGGCATGTTCCTGTGAGGAAGAAGGATAAATACGGCAAATTTCGGGAACCTTGGATAACGAGAAATATTGTAGGTCTCGTCAAAAAGAAAAAGGAGGCGTTTGTCAGGGCTAGAAGGCTGGCGAGGGCTAAAAGGGGTCACGAAAAGTCATTGGCAAATAGGGTTAAGGAAAATCCCAAGGCTTTTTAAACGTACATAAAAAGCAAGAGGGTAGCCAGGGAAAGGATTGACCCACTGAAGAACAGGGGAGGGAATCTGTGTGTGGAGCCAGAGGAAATTGGTGAGGTACTAAATGAATACTTTGCATCAGTATTCACAAAAGAGAAGGAATTGATGGATGTTGAGTCTGGAGAAGGGTGTGTAGATAGCCTGGGTCACATTGAGATCCAAAAAGAAGAGGTGTTGGGCGTCTTGAAAAATATTAAGGTGGATAAGTCCCCAGGGCCTGATGGGATCTACCCCAGAATACTGAAGGAGGCTAGAGAGGAAATTGCTGAGGCCTTGACAGAAATCTTTGGATCCTCACTGTCTTCAGGTGATGTCCCGGAGGACTGGAGAATAGCCAATGTTGTTCCTCTGTTTAAGAAGGGTAGCAAGGATAATCCAGGGAACTACAGGCCGGTGAGCCTTACGTCAGTGGTAGGGAAATTACTGGAGAGAATTCTTCGAGACAGGATCTACTCCCATTTGGAAGCAAGTGGACGTATTAGCGAGAGGCAGCACGGTTTTGTGAAGGGGAGGTCATGTCTCACTAACTTGATAAGAATTTTTTGAGGAGGTCACAAAGATGATTGATGCAGGTAGGGCAGTGGATGTTGTCTATATGGACTTCATTAAAGCCTGTGACAAGGTCCCTCATGACTAGTACAAAAGGTGAAGTCACATGGGATCAGGGGTGAGCTGGCAAGGTGGATACAGAACTGGCTAGGTCATAGAAGGCAGAGAGTAGCAATGGAAGGATGCTTTTCTAATTGGAGGCCTGTGACCAGTGGTGTTCCACAGGGATCAGTGCTGGGACCTTTGCTGTTTGTAGTATATATAAATGATTTGGAGGAAAATGGTCTGATTAGTAAGTTTGTAGACGACACAAAGGTTGGTGGAATTGCGGATAGCGATGAGGACTGTCAGAGCATGCAGCAGGATTTAGATCGTTTGGAGACGTGGGCGGAGAGATGGCAGATGGAGTTTAATCCGGACAAATGTGAATAATGCATTTTGGATGTTGCCTGGTATGGAGGCCATTAGCTATGAGGAGAATTAACTTGGTTTGTTCTCACTGGCACGACGGAGGTTGAGGGGCTGATATTTCTGAGGGGCATAGACAGTGGAATTTTTCCCCAGGGTAGAGGGGTCAATTACTAGGGGACATGGGTTTAAGGTGCGAGGGGCAAAGTTTAGAGGAGTTGTACGAGGCAAGTTTTTTTACACAGAGGATAGTGGGTGCCTGGAACTCGCTGCCGGAGGAGGTGGTGGAAGCAGGGACGATAGTGACATTTAAGGGGCATCTTGACAAATACATGAATAGGATGGGAATAGAGGGATACGGACCCAGGAAGTGTAGAAGATTTTAGTTTAGACGGGCAGCATGGTCGGCACAGGCTTGGAGGGTCGAAGGGCCTGTTCCTGTGCTGTACTTTTCTTTGTTCTTTGACACCAAAGTGCTAACTACCAAGTTGTCAGAAAATTCTGACTAGAAAAATTTATATGAAAGGGAATGTTGCTGCAGAAGATGGTGTGTATTGGCAATGTGTGTGCATTTAAGACCACAACTTGCATATTGATGATAAAAGAGACTCGCTGCCTATGTTTTTTGCTGTACACTCAATGACTCCTTTATTGAATGGTTGGCAATCAATAAATCAACCAATCCGCACCCTTTTCCCCATGCAGCATGAACTGCTTTTCCCTCTGAAATTTGGTATTTTTGCATCTGTCTTGAGATGAGTGCAAGGAGAAAAGCTTCGGCAGCATGTCTCTTTTTCTTTCAGCAATACATTTAAGATCCATGTTTATACAACAAGTGTCAAACCGAGTACAGTACTTGGTTGTGAAACGAGAGCCTGATTTTATTTACGATTTCCAACATCTGCAGTATTTTATTTTTTTATTCCATCTGTGTTTCAGTGAAGTGTTGTCTATCCTGTGTGTTGTGCCCAAGCTATCAGCATTTTTTTGTATTCTATAAATGGTTTTCAATTATATTTTAAGTACACAGTAATTAGGAAAGCTAATGTTATTATTTATTGCGAGGGGATTGGATACAAAAGTAGGAATATTATGCTTCAGTTCTACAGGACATTGGTGAGACCACATCTGGAATACTGTGTACAGTACTCGTCTCATTTCTCAGTACACGTTCGGTAGCTCTGCATTCATTCCCACATAATTGCCCTTCCTTAAGTTTGAAATACTAGGCTTGGACCAAGTCTTTTTTTCCCCTCAAACTGAATGTAAAATTTATTATGATCACTGCTCCACAGAGGTGCCTTCGCAGTGAGGGTTATCGGCTTATTCCATCTCCTTGCACAATACCAGGTCTAGTATAACTTTGTGTCTGGCACACATGGCTAGGCAGCTTGTTCGTGATGCAGAGCCAGCAGCACTGGTTCAGTTCCCCGTACCGGCTGAGGTTATTCATGAAGGACCCGCCTTCTCCATCTTGCCCCTCACCTGATCCTCCGGCTAAATCACCACCAGTCAGCTCTTCTCCCTCAAAGGGAAAAGCTCCCTATCGTCATCTGGGACTCTGGAGACTTAACTGGTTTGATCAGTTCATGTTTTGTTTTGAATGCTACATTCATTCAGATACAGAGCCTTTAGACCATGAGACCATCAAGCCATTAGAAATAGGAACAGGATTGGAATTGAGCCTGCTCCGCCATTCAATCAGACCGTGGCCGATCTGACATTCCTCACATCCCCTTTCCCCGTAACCCTTCATTCCCTTACCAATCAAGAATCTTATCTCCTTCTCGGCCTTCAATATACACAAGGACGCTACCCCTGCAGCTCTCGTGGCAAGGAGTTCCAGAGAGACACAGCCCTCTGCGGAAAAAATCCTCCTCATCTCCGTCTTAAATTGGCATCACTTTGTTCTGAGACTGTGCCCTCTGAGACGCTTGAAAGAAATTGAATTTGTATAGCACCTTTCAAAGCAGTAAAATGTCCCACAGTGTTGCAAAAGAACTTCATCAAACAGCGATATTGGGGCAGATAGGGAGGTAGGTTTGAGAAGCGTCTTAAAGGAGGAATGGGGCACAGAAGTTTAGTGGGGGGGGGTGCTTAAAAATCGGAGGTACTGAAGAAGTCCGAATACAAGGACTGCAGAGGTTTTGTGGGGCTGAAGGTGGTTCCAAAATGATGTGAATAGAATTTGATGCAGCTTACCGTTTGTGAGCTGCTTCCTTTCTCTCCTCCGTATATAAAATCCTGCACTCCACGCTTCAGTTTGTTGCATCTTCTAAGACTGGTTATGGAGACTAATCAATCAACAAGCAAACCACTAACAAGAGAATGTTGGGTTTCTTCCAGTGTAAAATATGAAGAACCGCAAGCAATTGAAGGGCTGGCAGGGGCACTGGATACTCGACAGCAGAACACCGGAGCTGTAAGTGTTTACTTCAAATCTATTCCCTATACGCAGCTCACTAAATATTATAATGAATGGAGGTTTCAACTTGACTAATTCTCTAAATTGTGAATTGGGTCCAGTTGTTTGTACTTGCTGAAGCAAGGCGAGTATCACTTCATCAAAACCATTGAGAAATTTAATTTAGAAATAAAAATGTACTGCTCTTCAGAAACAAATGGGACTTGATGGTTGTTTAAATGCATTTTCCTTTTGTTATCAAAATGCAGATGAAATGTGTGCATTCTGAAAGTTTTGACCTAGTCTGTTCCAGGGACGGTTCAGGGCTGGTTGGCCAATGCCGATGGTGCCACAGATTGGTGAGATTTGGGTCTACCTTCAGTACCAAAGTCTCTACCAACGACAGAAAACGTAACCCAAAAATCTTACAGCAACTGATAAAAGCATTGTTATTTCTCCAGAAAAAATGTAGAGTGGAAAATAATATATATATATATATATATATATATATATATAATGAATTGTGTGTAAAACCAATCCCAGTCTCTGTGTGATTGATGGGGAAGTTCCCATCAATGGCAATGGGCAGCAGGGTAGCACAAGTGGTTAGCACTGTGGTTTCACAGAGCCAGGGTGCCAGGTTCAGTTCCCTGCTGGGTCACTGTCTGTGCGGAGTCTTCATGTTCTCCCCGTGTCTGCGTGGGTTTCCTCCGGGTGCTCCGGTTTCCTCCCACAGTCCAAAGACGCGCAGGTTAGGTGGATTGCCCATGATAAATTGCCTTAGTGACCAAAAACAGTCAGGAGGGGTTATTGGGTTACGGGGATAGGGTGGAAGTGAGGGCTTAAGTGGGTCGGTGCAGGCTCGATGGGCCGAATGGCCTCCTTCTGCACTGTACGTTCTATGCTCCCCATCATTTCCATTCTAACTATAGCGATGTCACTTTACGACGCTGGTGAGGGGTGAAAAGTCAAGAATTGGTTTTGCTGAACATTAACACCCTGTAAATCATTGTGAATCACTTTGCCATCATGAGAATCTGGAAGACGCTATACAAATACAAACTTTCCCTCTTTTTTTTTTTTCCCCAATTAAGGGGCAATTTAGCATGGTCAATTCACCTACCCTGCACATCTTTGGGTTGTGGGGGTGAGACCCACGCAGACACTGGGAGAATGTGCAAACTCCACACGGACAGTGACCCAGGGCCGGGATCGAACCCGGGTACTCGACGCCTTGAGGCAGCAGTGCTAACCACTGCGCCACCATGCCACCCCGAAATACAAACTTTCCCGTTGCTCCACTGCCTCCATCTCCAATGATACAATTACAATAAACACTAATTGGAATTTTTTTTTTTAAATTTAAGAGTGCCCAATTTCTTTCTTTCCAATTTAGGGGTAATTTAGCGCGGCCAATCCACCTACCCTGCACATCTTTGGGTTGTGGGGTGAGACCCACGCAGACACCAGGAGAATGTGCAAACTCCACACTGACAGTGATCCAGGGCCGAGATCGAACCTGGGTCCTCAGTGCCATGAGGCAGCAGTGCTAACCACTGCGCCACCGTGCCGCCCCACGAATTGGAATTATTTAAAAAAAATAAATTTAGAGTACCCAATTAATTTTTTCCAATTAAGGGGCAATTTAGCGTGGCCAACCCACCTACCCTGCACATCTTTGAGTTGTGGGGGTGAAACCCACGCAAACACTGGGAGAATGTGCAAACTCCACACGGACAGTGACCCGGGGCCTGGATCGAACCTGGGACCTCGGCGCCGTGAGGCAGCAGTGTTAACCACTGCGCCACCGTGTTGCCCTGAATTGGAATTATTACAGGATAACTACAGTCCTTGTTCATTGCTGAGCACTGAAATTTATAACTCTTATCTGAGAGGGTCTTTTGGGTGGATCAAGCGAGAGTCATAGAACATAGAACAGCACAGTACAGGCCCTTCAGCCCACGATGTTGTGCTGACCATTTATCCTAATATAAGATCAACCTAACCTACACCCCTTCAATTTACTGCTGTCCATGTGCCTGTCCAAGAGTCGCTTAAATGTCCCTAATGACTCTGACTCCACCACCTCTGCTGGCAGTGCATTCCACACACCCACCACTCTCTGTGTAAAGAACCGACCTCTGACATCTCCCCGATACCTTCCTCCAATCACCTTAAAATTGTGTCCCCTCGTGACAGCCATTTCCACCCTGGGGAAAAGTCTCTGGCTATCCACACTCTCCATGCCTCTCGTCACCTTGTACACCTCTATCAAGTCACCTCTCTGCCTTCTTCGCTCCAGTGAGAAAAGCCCTAGCTCCCTCAACCTTTCTTCATAAGACATGCCCTCTAGTCCAGGCAGCATCCTGGTAAATCTCCTCTGTACCCTCTCCAAAGCATCCACATCCTTCCTATAATGAGGCGACCAGAACTGGACACTATTCCAAATGTGGTCTAACTCGAGTTTTATAAAGCTGCAGCAAAACCTCGCGGCTCTGAGCTCAATCCCCCTGTTAATGAAAACCATCACACCATATGCCTTCTTAACAACCCTATCAACCTGGGTGGCAACTTTGAGGGATCTATGTACGTTGGCCACAAAATCCCTCTGTTCCTCCACACTTCCAAGAATCCTGCCTTTAACCCTGTATTCCGTGTTAGCCGTTTTAGTTGCTGTGATATGAAGAGTCTAAAGTTCTTGTTCCTTTTCACCAAACACCCTTTATTTCACTTCCACAGCCTCTGCACAAAACTCTTAACAACACAGCACCTGGCAGAGGCCACCTGAAGCCCATTTACATATCAGTGTCAATTAATGGATACTTAACATAAATGAGACAACGAATTGCAATGTCTCTTAACCCATTACTTAACAGTCTCCCCTTCCTTGGAGAAAAAAATAATTAGGTGAAAACAAAATTTCAAGAAACTAAAAAACACACAAATGATTTCCCCCCTCTTTTTTTTCTTTTTTTTTTTGTTTGGACGAGAAGGAAAAGAAAACAGTCACAGAAACAAGCGCCCTTCATTAACTATATCCAAAAGTTTCTGTGAACTCGCCCCTCTTTTCGTAAAACAGTCTGACAGTTGATAGCTCCTGTCGACCCATTTAATTTTTGTTATTTCCCCTCTGTCCAACATCTGCTTCAAACTTGCGATGTCTATCCGTAACCTCTTTTCATTGACACTTTTTGAAGAGTGCACATTTTCCCACAGGGATTTATTGTCAATGTGACAGTCAATAGGTATATTACCCTAATCCCAAAATTTCTGTCAATATCATACTTGTATAAAAGGCCATATCCACCGCCTCTACAAGGCTTAACGTCTCAGCAGCCAAAGTGCTTTTTACCACTCTCCTTATTTTCTTTGTTTCCCACACAAGCGGGCAACATTTACCATTGTTCCCCAAAGGGAAAATTATAAAACCTCCTGCGCTTGAAACCCCATCACATAAATTTGCGTAGGACGCATCAATATAAACTGAGTTTCAAGTGCTTAAGGTCACCTAAAACCAGGAACTTCAAAACACACTCCTGCATTTTTAGTTTGGCCAACGCTTTATTTGCTCTTATTATGTCTTCCACTTTGGGATCATTCATTTTTGTACTCGACTCTTAAGACATCAAAACTCACGCTCCGGTCTAGTCTGTCTACCTAACCAATTCAGTTGCCGAATTGAACTTCGCAGTTGCTCTTTTTCTATCTTTGAAACCATTGCGTCATTTTGTGAAACTCGGCCACGACTAATTGCTATTGGGCTTTCCAAATAAGATTGCTGACGTAAAGTTGCCCCTAACTTAGTCTGTCCAATTTCCAGTCCAATATATTTAAATGCACCGGAAGCCTGACTTCCAACCTTGAATTCTTTCCTCAAACCAGAGATTACAATAGCTTCAAAATCACTAGTCCCACCCCACAAAAAATCATCAACATGCATCATAAAAATGCCAGAAAGATTTCCTTTATAGTGTCAGTAAAACATTGCAGGATCTGCTTTCAACTGGCAACAGCCTAACTTTAACAAAACTGACCTTACCGAAAAATACCAGACTCTAGATGCATCATTTAATCCATATACACATTTGTTCAACTTCCAGAGTACCCCTTCTATGTTAGCTGCTTCTTTAGGAGGACGGAGAAAAATGTCTCTCTGGAGCTGATGCCCCTGCAAAAAGGCAGCTTTTATATCTATAGATTTGCATTCCCATGCCTTTGTGGCTAATAGAGCCAAGAAGATCTTTAAAATAACCTTTCCTGCTGTAGGTGAATCTACCCTTAAATCCTGATCTTCTGAGTTTTCTTCAAATCCCCTTGCCACAAGCCTGGCCTTGCCTTATAAGTTCCATCCGGAAGAACCTTTTCCGTGCAAATCCATTTGTGGGATAGAGCTCTTTGTCCCCTATCCGGTACTTCCATGTATACCCCAAATTCACTCCAACTATGCAAATCTTGGTGTTTAGCTTCTTTAATAACTTTTTCATCTAATTTATTTGAAGCCACCAAAATCTCACGTGCATGTGGGCTTCTACTCCTATTAGTATTCTTAGTCTTAATCATGTTCCGAGATCTTGACAAACTACGTCCCCTCTCCCGCCTGGTATCTCGTTCTGTACTGCTACTGCTTGATCTTTCACTTCTGCTGTGGGATGTCCTTTCAATAGTTCTCGACCTTTTCCTGCGGACCTGTTCACTATCCGATGTACTATCTGAACTGGCACTGCGTTTCTGTGCCCTCCATTTTTGAACTTCGTTTTCCCAATCCATTCTCTTGACTCCTTCCCCTGAATGCTGTACATTCAACCAATGTTTATAATTTCCAGTGGCCTGCCCTGCTCTACTAATAACAGTTGCATCCTTCCATTGACTAGACCCTTCACATTTACACAGCAACTATCCTCTGCTACCAATTGTTAGACGTTTTAGTTGCTGTGATATGAAGAGTCTAAAGTTCCTGTTCCTTTTCACCAAACACCCTTTATTTCACTTCCACAGCCTCTGCACAAAACTCTTTTTTTTTTTAAATATTTTTTATTGAGATTTTTTTCCCAAACAACAATTTTTCCCCTCTTACAAAGCAAACGCAACAATAACAATACAGAAATTTTTAACAATACACAAGTAACAAAACCCCTTTATCTTTGAACTAAACTAAACTAACCCCCCCCCCCTTCCCCCCCTCCCCCCCCTCCCCCCCCCCTGGGTTGCTGCTGCTGGTCATCTGTCTTCCCTCTAACGTTCCCCTAGGTAGTCGAGAAATGGCTGCCACCGCCTGGTGAACCCTTGAGCCGATCCTCTCAGGGCAAACTTTATCTGCTCCAGTTTAATGAATCTCGCCATATCATTTACCCAGGCCTCCAGTCCGGGGGGTTTCGCCTCCTTCCACATGAGTAGGATCCTGCGCCGGGCTACTAGGGACGCAAAGGCCACAACGTCGGCCTCTTTCGCCTCCTGCACTCCCGGCTCTTCCACAACTCCAAATAGAGCTAACCCCCAGCCTGGTTTGACCCGGGCCTTCACCACCCGCGAAATCACTCCCGTCACTCCCTTCCAATACCCTTCCAGTGCCGGGCACGCCCAAAACATATGTGCGTGGTTTGCCGGGCTCCCTGCACAAAACTCTTAACGCGCCACCTGCCAGAGGCCACCTGAAGCCCATTTACATATCAGTGTCAATTAATGGATACTTAACATAAATGAGACAATGAATTGCAATGTCTCTTAACCCATTACTTAACATTCAGCATTCAAATTCGACCTTCCAAAATGAATCACTTCCATCTGCCACTTCTCAGCCCAGCTCTGCATCCTGTCAATGTCCTGTTGTAACCTGCAACAACCCTCAACACTATCTACAACTCCACCAACCTTCGTGTCATAACCCACCCTTCCACTTCCTCATCCAAGTCATTTATAAAAACCTCAAAGAGCAGAGGTCCCAGAACAGATCCTTGCGAGACTATCACTGGTCACCGACCTCCAGGTGGAATACTTTCCGTCCACTACCACTCGCTGTCTTCTTTCGGCCAGCCAATACTGTATCCATACAGCCAGATGTCCCTGTATCCCATGCCCCCTAACTTCCTGAATGCGCCTACCATGGGGAATGTTATCAAATGCCTTACTGAAATCCATACACATCACATCCACTGCCCGACCTTCATCAATGTGTCTCGTCACATCCTCAAAGAATTCAATAAGGCGTGTGAGGCATGACCTGCCCCTCAAAAAGCCATGCTGACTATCTTTAATCAAACTATGCTCTTCTAAATAATCATAAATCCTATCTCTCCGACTCCTTTCCAATATTTTGCTCACCACAGACGCAAGACTGATGGATCTGTAATTCCCAGGGATTTCCCTATTCCCTTTCTTGAATAGAGGAACAACATTCGCCTCCAATCATCCGGTACTACTCCAGTGGAGAGTGAGGACGCAAAGATCATTGCCAACGGCGCAGCAATCTCCTCCCTCGCTTCCCGTAGTAACCTTGGGTATATCCCGTCAGGCCCAGGGGACTTTTCTATCCTGATGCTTTTCAAAATTTCCAGCACATCCTCCTTCTTATTATCAACCTGTTTGAGTCTATTAACCTGGTTCACACTGTTCTCATGGGCAACAAGGTCCCTCTCTCTAGTGAATACTGAAGCAAAGTAATCATTTGGGGCCTCCCCCATCTCCTCCAGACTCTAGGCACAAGTTCCCTCCACTAATCCTGATCGGCCATACTCTCACTCTGATCATCCTCTTATTTGAAAAAATGAAAATCGCTTATTGTCATGAGTAGGCTTCAATGAAGTTACTGTGAAAAGCCCCTAGTCGCCACATTCCGGCGCCTGTTCGTGGAGGCTGGTACGGGAATTGAACCGTGCTGCTGGCCTGCCTTGGTGTGCTGTAAAAGCCAGCTATTTAGCCCAGTGTGCTAAACCAGCCCCTATATAATAATCGCTTATTGTCACAAGTAAGCTTCAATGAAGTTACTGTGAAAAGCCCCCAGTCGCCACATTCCGGCACCTGTTCAGGGAATTGAACCCGCGCTGCTGGCATTGTACTGTATTACAAGCCAGCGATTTAGCCCACTGTTCTAAACCAGCCCCTTATTTCTCAAGTGTAGAACGCCTTGGGGTTTTCCCTAATCCTTCCCGCCAGGGCTTTTTCATGCCGCCTTCCAGCTCTCCTCAGTCCATTTTTGAGTTCCTTCCTGGCTACCTTGTAACCCTCTAGAGCCGAGTCAGATCCTTGCTTCCTCTTTTTAAAAAAAAAAAATAATAAATTTAGAATACCCAATTTTTTTTTTCCAATTAAGGGGCAATTTAGCGTGGCCAATCCACCTACCCAGCACATCTTTTGGGTTGTGGGGGTGAAACCCACGCAGACATGGGAATGTGGATCCTTGCTTCCTCAACCTTACGTAAGCTTCCTTCTTCCTCTTGTCTAGAAGCTCCACTTCTCTTGTCATCCAAGGCTCCTTCACCTTACCATTCCTTCCTCGTCTCAGTGGCACAAAAACTATTCAGCACTCGCAGCAAGTGCTCCTTAAACAATCCCCACATTACTGTTGTGCATTTCCCCAAGAACAATTGCTCCCACTTTATGCTTCTCAGCTCCTGTCTAATAGCAGTATAATTTCCCTATCCTATTTAATTTTTCTAAGCTCCCAAGGAATGGAATGAAATTAGTTTTCCCATCCACTTTAAAGTGACGTTCTCATCTGCAACTCCTCATAAAGAAACCTGCGCCAAGATCCAAGTTTCCTTCTGTAAGATAATGTATCGGAGCGAAGCAACATTTTACCAGGGCTCGTTCAGTTATCCAAGTGATGATTTCAATGAACTCTGGACGGGTGGTGTGTGTATCTGTGTCCTACTCATTGTTCAATGTCTGTTGCGGCTCTGGGGATATTGGATCTCTGAAGTAGAGGCTGAAGGGCTGCACTTGTCGTCAACACTGCTTGACTTCATCATTTTGTAAGATGTTTAACATTTGCTTCAACAATGAATGAGGAGAGGACTAATGTGAGTGAAGCTGAATAAAAGTCAGCGTTGATTGTAGGCATTAGTCCATTTGGTCCCTTCAACTCTTCAGTTTGGTCCTTCTCTCTCCTATCCTGGAGATCAATATCACAAAAGAAGTTCTCTTCTCACCATTTACTACTTCAAAGATTTTGCCGTTGATGACGACAAAAAATGTTTCCTGTTTCAACATAGTGAATCTCCCAAATCATTTCACAGGAGAGTTGTTGCCCAGAGTTTTGCACCGACCCACAGATATTGGGACAGGTGAAGGTAAGTTTGCCGAAGAGTCCTAAAAGAGCTTTCTGAGGCTGAGGGCCCAGACAGCTGAAAGAACTTGGGGATGCACGGGGGACCAGAATTGGAGGAATGCCCAGTTCTCTCAGGGTGGCAGAGCTGGGGGCAGTTGTAGCCAAGGGGAAAGGGCAAGGCTGTGGATTGAACGTAAGGGCTGAGCCAGTGTATGTGAGCGTTGGGGCGATGGATGAACAGGAATCGGTGCGAATCGGGATACGGGTAATAAAAAGCACAAGGATGTTCAAGTTGAAAGTAGCATTTTTGGATTACATTCCAATCTTCTCTCCTGAAGACATTGGTTCTTTGAAGGGGCCCACTTCAATAGCTATCCTGGCCTCTGATACGTTGGCCAAGTAGTCATTGTGAGTCTTGGTAGTATCAGTAAACTATTTAACTGTTGAGAAAATCACAACTGAGCTGGATGCTGTCCTTAACCTGGCATCTATGAAAATAAGCTCTTGGTTTGGGTTGTCGCTGAGCAAGCAGGAGCAGGGACACTGCTTGATATTATTTACTTCACTCTACTCTCAATTTGCCAGAGATGGCAATAACTTGCAGTGCCCCTATTGCTGAAGTAAAAAAAACATATTTGTTTCCTTCTGACCCTGCATGGCTCAGAAGTGACTTTTAATTTTATGAGGAGTATGACTGATTACCATCTTCTCGAGGGCAGTTCAGGATAGGTGGCAAATGCTGGCCTTGCCAGTGACACTCGTATTGCATGAAAGGATAGAAGAGCACTGTCCTTAAAACACAGGTGAGTTAAATATAGACTTTTGAAGTTGTGTTAATCTGCTTTCATTTGAGTGATAATTTCTCTGAAATAGACGGAGAATATATTGAACGAGCGCACGAACGGACCGATAGACAGCTGGATGAAAAACCAAGGAATGGTGAGAGCTCACCATGTTCTCTGGCTGGTTCATCTGTTCCCCTTCAGGGGCTTGACCTCTCGACTGTTTGGTGATGCCACAGACAGTGTTATGTGACGACCGTGCCTGAGATAACACTGGCGGTTGGTTCCCTTCTCTTTTACATAGAATTGAAGAGATTTTTTTGGGGGGGGGGGGGGGGGGGGGGGGCTTAAAAACCTGTTCCCAGAACATTTAAGAAGATGAAACTTCTGCTATCCAGCACCCCTCACCCCATCCTTCCAAATTTTTGACCTCAAAACCCACATTGTTGCTCGATTCCCTCCCTTGTTTCGCCTGTAAAAAATAAAAAACGCCTTTCTAGGACATGACTGAAAAATAGTAAGAAATATGTGTTCTTGAAGCTCAGAACCTAGACATTCCGCCTGGTCTGCTGGTATTTATATGCCACACATCCCTCCTCTCATCCCACTTCACCCTGTTTATCCCTAATAGCTTTAGCTGCAAAGAGAAATGTGCTTTCAGCCTGGAAAGGAAGCTTCTAAGAAATAGCTTTGTAGAGGACTGTAGGGTCATTGAGGGGCTGGGAAAGATAAACTAGAAATATAACAATTAGACCCCACCAGCACCCAGGCCAAACCTTCACCCTTCCATTGGATTGGATTGGATTTGTTTATTGTCACGTGTACCGAGGTACAGTGAAAAGTATTTTTCTGTGAGCAGCTCAACAGATCATTAAGTACATGAGAAGAAAAGGGAATAAAAGAAAATACATAATAGGGAAAAGATTAGAACGAGTATAGGTTAAGTAAAAAGTGGATCTGTTTGGGAGAGCTCGCAGAGAGTCGCCTCGCTCCGCCGCCATCTTGGAGAGATTGACTTGTATTATAAATCGGATGCTGCCCACCTACTTGCAATCCGAGCCATTGAGTTTTATCTCGTTGTGAGCGGCAAGCAAGGGGGTCAAATTCCAAAGCCTAATTCCAAAGGTCACTGGATATCATGCCTTGGGTAGGAATCTTGAATAACTTATTTTCTCTCCTCCTCCTCCATTACTGCATCTTCCCGCAATCAAACACCAAACCCAGTTGAAGCAATCTGATTTACTGTGTTTCTAATAATCACTTTGTACATGTCACTTCATGGTTTGTTTGTTTTTTCTGAAGGATAAACGTTACTGAATCATTTTGCCCAATCCTCCCTCCAGCCAAATTAATTGATTTTATTTGTAAAAATCGTCTCCTCTTCAAAGAATGGAAAGTATTGGCATTGCTGTGTACATCTAGGCTGGTGGAAGTCCCTCAATACTGTCTGTGTCCTGGGTTATCGTAACTCTTGATCCAAATTCTGTCTGGCTTTTTGGCTTATTTCTACTTTGCTTTACTGGGAACAACTCCGTTTTTCAACAGGCCTTTATTTCACTTGAACAATTGAGGCTATTGCAAGACGTCCTCCAGAACTGCTTCATTTGTGTTGTTGGGTGATCCTGTACTGTTGTTACTTGTGAATCATTTGTTTTAAAACTCTCCTCAGAGTGTGATTATTTCAAATAATTATTGGGAAATAATTTTTCATTGCCCTTTCTGAAATGTAATCTTCCTCACTGTGTAAGGTGTTGCAAAAATGGATAACTTTCCGAATCCGAGATGCATGTCAATTCTACTGGTCATTTTCAGATTTCAATGACAGGAGTTCAGAGCCACTGCTAAAGTAAAGCAGTGTATGTATTGGCTGTGGACTTTTTCTCTTTTGGCATCTGATCTTCTCTTCAGGATTACTGCACTGCTGACCCGAGGATTGTGACCATCCAGCACTGCTGCAACATAATGTTATTAAGAATTTTATTCAAAGCTTGCCATATCCAGAATATCTCATAATACTACCACTGGGCTCAACCTGAAGCTTTTGAGACTGCATCAGTGGTGAACGTGACCACTTTTTTGAGCTCTCTATTCAAAGCTCTCTGACCATAGGATGATAGTCGCTTCCAGGTCCTTTTTCACTAGTTTTTAGGTAGTTCAACCCAAATCCTTCTTTTTTTATTTGCAATTTAGCGTGGCCAATCCACCTGCACATCTTTGGGATGTGGGGGTGAGACCCACGCAGACACTGGGAGAATGTGCAAACTCCACACGGACAGTGAATCGGGGCCGGGATCAAACCAGGGTCCTTGGGCATCGTGAACCCAAATCCTAATGGCCATTGATCCACCGCACGGAGTAGCTGAAAGGTTGGTGCCGCTGAACATTCAGCACATCGGAGTCTACCGTTGCTGCCTCTGAAGTAGGCGGTTGGGTCAGAGTAGAGGGAGAATTACATTTTCCTCCTGTTCCACATTTAGCCCGAGCGTTCAGCTGGTTATTCAGTCTAACAACACACAGACCCAGATTGTCCTGTTGTGCAGGCTGGCGGTATATTTGTAGAATGGTACCGCAACTGCTGATCACCTGCAAAGTTTCCAGGCTTTGTTACCAGTCAGAACGTCCTTGCCTCAGGTGAGTTTCAGTCCTCGATGGTGGTAAGTGGCAGCAGTGTGAGGTGGAGAGAACCAAACCAGCAAGTTCTGGCCTTGCTCCGTTTGCAACAAAAGAGGTAGGTGTCACTTCCACAGTGTTGAACACCCAGTTGTGGAAAGAGAAGGTGGTGTATGGACGGGCTATCCACATGGGTAAGTGTCTGATGAATCAAATCCTCCTTGTATCCTTTTGGATAGAAATCTCAAAACAATTTTTAGACGGTCCAGTCATCGCCTTCTCTTCCCATGTTGACCCCATTCCTCAATTTCTTTGATTCATTTATTGATTTACTTTTTCCTTTGGAATATTGTGACCAATCAGTGATGTGTACGTTTTGTGTGGTGAAGTTGACTATAATTTAATCAAGTTTATTTTTGGAAAGCAAGGTATAAAGTTCCTGCTCCAGAAGGAATTCTTCGGAATCTAATTTTAAAAATCGATGTCTTCCAAATTGCTAAATGGATCATGGTTATAATTAACCTGCTCTATGGAGCACAAATTAAAATAAAATAATTTTCTACCCTGCTTCCATGTGGATTTTAATGACCAGTTTTATTATTTTCAAATTATTTCGTTTTGATTGTTGTTTCACTTCCTCCTGGCCTTCCCATTTATGTGTAACAGATTCCAGTCACTCAGACCAACCTAATGGATGACATTGAACAGTGGCTGTCCACAGACGTGGTGAGAATTTTGGGTATCTTTTTAATTTGCGTTGTTTTAACTCCCAATGAAGTTTGAATTTGACGGGCGCGGTAATGAACCATTGGTGCTTTGGCGGAGTTGTTTGATGCATTCCAGACTTTGTCTGGGAAAGGCATTGCCCCTCCTGGCCCCGAGAACCAGTCTTGTTCGTTTTTTGTTGATCCGTTCATCTCCCTATAGGCGTTTGTCGGAACCCTTCTCGCAGGTTTCTGCTCAAGATAGGGGCTGCATAGATCATTCATCAGGGCCCAGCTGACGTCTGAAGATTTGAACCTGATATTGTGGTGCAGCGACTGAACCAAACCACGAGACCCTAAGAACTAGGAGCCAGAGTAAGCCAAAGTTTGCAGTTCAGTATCTCGTCAGTGAATCACTCCGCTACCTCTCCCTGCTGTCGAAATGGCTGTTACTGCTTAGACTTGCAACATGAATACAAAGTACCTGGGCAAGCTCTGATGCTCACCCACAAAATCTCACTGCAGGCAAGGCAGATGTTTTAACGGGGGCTTGAGATTCCCTTATTTACATTTGCCTTCACCATTGTGAGTGACGCCATTGAGATGCCACAAGGTAGACATTTAACATACGTTTAAGCTTTGCCTTTTCAGCTAACAAAGAAAAAGTGAAGCATGTTCATCTGTTGCTGTAAGTGGAAGATTGTTTTTTTGAGTTCGCTGACTTTAAACAATCCAGCGTGGGTCCATGACCTCCCAACCAATTGTCTCCAATGGAAGAAAGCGATTTATGGCCTTGTGATTTGAAACCCAAGGGAATTAGTGGAAAACGACCCAGAAATTAGTTTGGAGAACTGGATTACACTGCATATCTATGGTTTGATTTTCAAACTCAACTTCATCTTTCCACATTGTTCACTAATTCACTTAGTATTCAGTGGGCGGCACGGTGGTGCCATGGTTAGCACTGGTGCCTCACGACGCTGAGGACCTGGGTTCGATCCCGGCCCGGGTCACTGTCCGTGTGGAGTTTGCACATTCTCCCTGTGTCTGCGTGGGTTTCACCCCACAACCCAAAGATGTGCAGGGTAGGTGGATTGGTCGCGCTAAATTGCCCCTTAATTTTTTGGGGAAAAATAATTGGGTGCTCTTAAAATTTTTTTTAAAAATTCTCTTCGTATCCAAGGGCGTGATTCAACGGACTTAGTCCGCTGTCGGACTGGTTTAGGGGAATGTTTCCCAGTGGGGCACTTGTCTTTTTTGGGGGGCCTCAAAGGGGTGTTTCCCCAGCAGGAAGGGCTGCTCTCCGATTGGGGCGTCATTTATTCCGGCAGCCCCAATATATCCACACCCTTCTCACCCCCCCCCCCCCACCCAACTTCCCCTCGGCCGGAACACTGCAGTCCCACCCTAGCAGCAGCCCCTGGGCACCCTGGCATTTAAATATGCAGATCTGGATCTCTCCTCGCGAGGGCAAAATCCAGATCACGCGGGTGGAGCGAGTCGGGTGACTCGCTCGGCCTGGGCCGCAATCTGATTTGGGCTCTCCGGGATTCACCCGGTTCTGTGCCGGGTGCAACGGGATTGCTGAATCCCACCTCAAGTATCCATTGACCTCTGTCTTGACGATACTCGATGACTAAGCATCCACAGCTCTTTGGGGGCGGGAATTTTAAAGAGACAAGAGCCCTCCGAGTGTTTTACTCAGTCCTAAATGGTCCACCCCTTATTTTGAGACTGATGTCTAATTTGAGAACCTCCATATAGTTGAAACACCTTTGAGGATCTACCCTATCCAGCCCCTTAAAAAATTTTGTGTTTCAGTTCAATCTTTCTTCTAAAATCTAAGGAATGTGGTCTAGTCTATTCATCCCACCTCCGAGGACCATCCTCTGATCCCAGGGATCAGTCCAGTGAGCCTTTTTTGAATTATCAACCGGGCAGCATATCTTTCCTTGCACAAGGAAGCTGTTGTCTGTAAATTATCAGAAACTTTGACCTGTTTATTACTAAAACGTTTCCCCAGGTGTCCATATTTGCGAGATGAACAGAGGGCAAACACAGGTTCACGATTCAACCCAAGTGTATTCATAAACACAATAAAACAGTTTGTTTTTTTTAATTTAGGGCAGCACGGTGGTGTAGTGGTTAGCACTGCTGTCTACGGCGCTGAGGACCCGGGTTTGAATCCCGGCCCTGGGTCACTGTCTGTGTGGAGTTTGTACAATCTCTCCGTGTCTGCGTGGGCTTCACCCCTACAACCCAAAAGATGTGCAGGGCAGGTGCATTGGCCATGCTAAATTGCCCCTTAATTGGGAAAAAATACTTTTTCCCAATTAAGGGGCAATTTAGCTTGGCCGATCCATCTACTCTGCACATCTTTATGTTGTGGGGATGAAACCCACGCAGAAATGGGGAGAATGTGCAAACTCCACATGGACGGTGACCCAGAGCCGGGATCGAACCTGGGACCTCGACGCCATGAGGCAGCTGTGCTAACCACTGTGCTAACCCCAATAAAACAGTTATTCTACCAAATGATCCCAAATATTATCTGCCCAAACTTCTAATACCACCCGTGCCAACGAACTGGATTGAGCTGCGGGTCCAATCCTCTTGAGCCTCGTCTGCGACGGGGAGTCTCGTATGTCTCTTCCGTCCGTTCTCTGGTCCGTCATTGAGCCTTCTCCGTGCCTCTGAGTTGAGTCTTTGCTGGGATGGGTCCCTGGGTGGTGTCGTCTTATCACCATCTTCGCATCCTTTAAGAAGTTTCTCTGGTCCTCAGCCAGGGAAGTCACTTGGCAGAGGTTGCGACACTCGATGAAGTTGCCGATTGCAAACCTGCAGGACATCAGGAACCCCCCTCCAGGGGCCCATCGCCAGGTGCATTGTCCGCACATAATCGGATCCCATATAAGGTAATGAAAGGCATGAAATCTAGGTGCCAGAAAGTCTGGGCAATCCACAACAATCGACCACTTGAATGGGATCGATTATCTTCCGATCTCCTGTTTACAGGGCGGGCCCAGACTTGCCCCGGCTGTCTGTCTCTGTCCAGTGTATTCAGGTTTGGCTGTTTGACTTCCCATCAGGCCTGTCCGTGGTTCTGACTGTGGTTTTAATTTATAACGTCCAATTCTTAATTTAAAGTGTCCAATTCTGAATCGGGCCTAAGATTCAGGCTGTTGGCCATTTTACCACAAAACTAAAACTGTCCACAGTGCTCCAGATGTAGTCTCATCAATTGTGAGACTTTACTCTTGCATGTCGATAATAATAATCTTTATAATAATAACTTGTATACCTGCATGTTAGCTTTGAGATTTGTGTACCAGGGCACCAGGGTCCCTCTGAATGTAAATGTTTCCTAGTCTCATTTAAAAATTTTCTGCCCAAAGTGTTAACTTCATTCTTCGCCACATCTGCTATGTTCCTGCCCACCTCACTCGCCCTGTCTATATTTCTTTGCAGCCCCTGGCGTCCTCGCAAATTTGTCAGCAAACTTAGTTACAATACAATCAATCTCCTCATCCAAGTTATTATTGATTGTAAATAGCTGAGACCCAAGCACATATCCTTGTAGTCCCTCGCTAGTTACAGCCTGTCATCACTAAAATGTTCCGTTTGTTCCCTGTTTTCAATCTGTTATCCAATCCTCAATCCGTGCTAATATATTAGCCGGTTTAGCTCAGCTGGTTTGTGATGCAGAGCGAGGCCAACAGCACGGGTTCAATTCCAGTACCGGCTGAGGTTATCCATGAAGGCCTTGCCTTCTCAACTTTGCCCCTCGCCTGAGGTGTGGTGACCCTCAGGTTAAATCACCGTCAGTCAGCTCTCTCTCAAAAGGGGAGGCCAGCCTATGGTCATCTGGGACTATGGTGACTTAACATCACTACCAACTCTAGGAGTCCAATTATGCGTAATAATCTCTTTGTGTGGCACCTTCTCAAATGCCAGCTCATTTTAATGGAACACAGCCCAATGGAACAGCTCCCTCTTCTTTTCCGAGTACTAGTACCATTTGCCAAGAACCAAAATGCCTGCTACCCTTACCACTTGGTTCGCTGTGTATTTAACCGTTGCTAATTTTGCACATGGCTCCAGTAGTAATTCAGGGATTATATTCATGAGGCTTTATTTTATAATTAAAAGTTTCTCAGTAGAACCTCATTCCTTGTCCTACCTGTGCCGATGGTTCCCACGTGGTACAGGACAACTGGATCCTCCAAGTTATTCTCCAGCCATGAGATGATGCGACGCTGTTACTTAGAACTGAGCAATAAAGTTCATTGCACCCTGCTCCAAGTGAAAGCCATTTCAAGTGAAACAGCAATTTAGACTGCAGAATGGCTGAGCTGACCAAAGTCTGGGGTAGGGGAGCATTGGGGGGGGGGGGGGGTTGTTATGGGCCAGGGTTTAGAGAACCCAAAGTGTATCATGGAGTTCACCTGACCCACAACTTTTAATAGATTGTGGTATGGGGAGCACACGGCCCACTCTACAGGTGCGGTACAGCAGAAATGGAAAGATATTTTAAAAAACAAAACCATGTTCTATGAACTCAAGTTAACCTTTCTAAAACAGTGAACATCTTAGCAACCAGTAAATCAAATACACCCCCCAAAGAATACAACACTAAGTAATCTGTATGCTGTCCTTTGAACACCCAGAAGACTTGGGCAGCACGGTAGCATTGCGGATAGCACAATTGCTTCACAGCTCCAGGGTCCCAGGTTCGATTCCGGCTTGGGTCACTCTCTGTGCGGAGTCTGCACATCCTCCCCGTGTGTGCGTGGGTTTCCTCCGGGTGCTCCGGTTTCCTCCCACAGTCCAAAGATGTGCAGGTTAGGTGGATTGGCCATGATAAATTGCCCTTCGTGTCCAAAATTGCCCTTAGTGTTGGGTGGGGTTACTGGGTTATGGGGATAGGGTGGAGGTGTTGACCTTCAGTAGGGTGCTCTTTCCAAGAGCCGGTGCAGATTCGATGGGCCTAATGGCCTCCTTCTGCGCTGTAAATTCTATGAAATGAAGACTTAACAAATCTCTAAACAGAAGCAGATCAGGGTTTACATTCAATACTGAAAACATTTATAATTCTGAATTCACCAAATGATTAAGAGATAGTCCTTCATGGCAGAGAGCTCAACAGTACAGCTGCCTTTGACTTCAGCTGCAACACACTGAAAAACGAAACCAAAAAGACAGACACACCCAAGCTTTTCTCAAAGTGAAACTAAAAAGCAGGACCAGAGCTCAGCTCCACCCACACTCTGACATCACTGCAGTAACATGAGCAGCCAAACATTTCTTAAAGCGACATTCTCCTGACAGTGGGGCTGAAGTGTTAAGGGGAAGGAACTAAATGCTGGACTGCTGATCTGATTCTTCCAGATTGATGAGAATATTTTTGCAGTGCATCCAACGACCATACAGAAAATAGATAGCTGAAGTACTCAAGGTGCCCCTAATTTACAGGTTTCACTATTTATGCTGCATTTATAAAAATGGGGGGGGGGGGGGAGAAATGTAAGGCTACAAGAAGAGCAGGGGGAGTGGGACTAACTGGGTCGCTCTTTAAAAGAGCAAGTGCAGACACAATGGATGGAAAGGTGTGCAATTCTGCGATGATGTAAAATCTGGTATTGTACAGTTGTTTGAGTCATCTCAAATATCGTGCTAATTTGCTGTGCCCACGGCAGCAGTTATGGTATAATTATCAGGAGTGTACATTTCCCAATGATTCTGTTAGTATTTAAAGTCCTTCCATCAGACTCTCGGCTGTGCTGTAGCATAGTTGCAGCTTGTAGAAGAGAGTTGAGATGATATTATCAGCACACAGGTAAGTAATTACATTTTTATATCTCCATACATATTACACAATTGATATTTTTGAGGGGGAGAAATCAAATTTAGCACAACTGTGCTTCAGTAACGCTATCATAACATAATATCTGTTTGTTGAGGTGTCTCCGAGTTTAAATGTGGGGAATTGTGAGAATGGGGATCTGGGGCCCTTAGTGCCTGGGTTAGAATGGGATAAGTTTTTTTTTTTAAATAAATAAATTTAGAGCTCCCGTTCAAAACAGCCCAGAACAGATTCCGCTACCTGGGGATCCAGATAGCCAGAGACTGGACACAGAGCCACAAGTGGAACCTGACCAGCCTGGTGGAGGAAGTAAGAAGAGACCTTCAAAGGTAGGGCTCACTCCCACTCTCCCTGGCAGGGAGAGTGCAGACGATCAAGATGAACGTACTGCCAAGGTTCCTCTTCCTGTTTAGATCCATTCCGATCTTCATCCCCAAGGCCTTTTTCCAAAACGTAGACCGTCTAATCATGGCGTTTGTGTCGGGGGGGGGGGGTAAGAACCCGAAAATCCCAAAACAGACACTGCAAAGAGGGAAAGTCAAAAGGGGCTTGGCCTTACCAAACCTACAATACTACCACTGGGCAGCAACGACAGAAAGAGTGAGGGGATGGGTACAAGAACCTGACTCAGATTGGGTACAAATGGAGGCAGCATCCTGTCAAGGACCGACCCTCCGGGCCCTGGCCACAGCAGCACTCCCATCCCCCTCAACAAGATACACAACAAGCCCAGTGATAGCGGCCACCCTGAGAACATGGACCCAGCTGAGACAACACTTCGGGATAACCAAAATGTCCCCCATGACCCCCATCTGCGGCAATCACAGATTCCCCCAGCCATGCTAGATACCACCTTCAAAAGATGGAGGCGGGACGGGGACACATTGACGGTCGGGGACTTCTACATAGGCACAGACTGGCGACACTAGACGAACTGACGAGGAAGTGGAGGCTAGCAAAAGGACAGGAAATGAGACACCTCCAAATAAAACACTTCCTCCGCAAAGAGACAGTGGGGTACCCTGGGGCCCCAGAAACCACCACTAGAGGACCTGATAGGCACAAGCAACGGGAAGGGGGGGACTATGTGGGAAAATATAAGGACAGCTACTGGACAGAGCCCGGACTCCACTGGACAAGATCAGACAAAAATGGGAGGACAAACTGGGGACAGAGGTAGGATGGGGACTCTGGAGCGAAGCACTGAGGAGGGTGAGCACCACCGCATCCTGCGCCTAATGCAGCTCAAAGGGGTGCACAGAGCGCACCTGACCAGAACCCGAATGAGCAAGTTCTTCCCGGAGGTGGAGGACAAATGTGAACGGTGCCAGAGGAACCTGTCCAACCACACCCACATGTTTTGGGCTTGCCCCAAGCTTGCTGGGTTCTGGACAGCCTTCAGCGAGGCAGTGTCCAAGGTTGTGAGGGTGAAGCCATGCCCAATAGTGGCAATCTTCGGGGTATCGGAGCAGCCAGAGTTACACATGGGAAAGGGGGCCAACGCCCTCGCTTTCGCTTCCCTAATCGCACGCCGGAGAATCCTGCTCGGCTGGCGATTGGCAGCACCACCCACAGCTTGTTGCTAACTTTTGGTTGGTTCAATTGGCTCTGTTTTCTAACCTTTGCTCAAGAGTCGCCAGGTATCTTTATGATACCGCCACGAGGTTCAAGTTCGAGCAATGATCAATAACTCTATACACCAATTAGTAAGATCCAAATCAAAGCACATTTATTATACACAGTAAATCGCTACTCATGCATAAACTCTACTTTCTAAGCTATTTCTATCACTAACAGACCAATACTTAGCTTCGGACTGGCCCACCAGGTCAGGGGAACAAATGGCCTTTTGTTTAGGTTCTGAGTCTGCGGGATTCAAAAGCTGGTATGGACTGGTAGCTAGGAGCGCCTATCTCGTAGTGAGCGTTGACTTGAGACTGGCGTTCTTTGGAGGCAGCTGGACAGGTCACTGTCAAGGGTTGGTTCGCGTTGCTGAGTGATCCTGTCAAGAAGGACGATTTGAACTTGAGGGCTTTACTTTATAGTCCCCAGGGGCTTCCCGTCTTTCGGGGCGGACCCCGTACCTGGTTTCAAGTGATTGGACTTCGTTCCAATCGCTTGGTTCGATTTCTCCAATGCTGGAGCTGTTCCCTGATCGATGGGCGGCCTTTAGGTGTCCGTAACCTCTTTTGTGGTTGGCTCCTGCTGGCGCTGAGGAGTCTGGCTTGGCCTTGTTTATCTCAAATGTTTCGATTGTTCCCGGGGATCGCTCATTAGTATGTAGATGGCCGTTACATTATTATGCAGATGGCTGCTTGTATCAATGCTGTCTGGGCTTTTGCAGAGTCTAATGCACAGTAACTTGCACCTGCTAGTTTCTGCCTGTGTTGGCTGAATTTCCCTTCAGCCTTTGCTGTTCTCCATTTTACGTCGGGAATTGACCAACCCAGGTGGCTATACACCCTCCTTGTGATCCTAACGCGAAGCGTGAAGGATGACATAACTGCATTGTTCTTCATTCCCTGACCCGGCGAGCACTCTTCTATGGCCTCTACACTGACCATAACTATGCAAGAAATTTCTAACTGACAATTCTAAGTGGCGCTATGTCAAAACAGGGACATGCATTACAAAATAAGAAAAACGGTACCTCTAACTGTCCTTAATAAACTACACTCACTCAAACATTCAATCATACTAACTTCCTAAACAATACAAACAAAATCATAGCAGCATTATTCACATTTTCCTGGCTTGGCAGTCAAGCTCAGGATTGTACAATCGCTCATGAAACATTTCTTTATTCACAAAAAGGAACGCAAACAAATGTTCTTTATTATAGATCGCGGGGGTCTAGTCATAACCGAAAATAAGGGATCTTATCCTATATACCGGGGTGCGAGCGCGGTAGGCTCTCCTTTGCCATTTCCTCAGACGAATAGTCTGCACGATGCAACAGAGTATCGCCAATACTGGTAGTACCAGGTTATAAAACTGTCACACCAAGATGGTGTGGTGTCGCTTGTGACTGGGCTCTGGGTACTATGGGGAAGTGAATCATTAACGGCGGGGGGGGGGGCTGTGGTCAGGAGGTTCGCGTTCGTGAGCAACCAAATGTTCATTAGGGTGATGAGCAACACAGAGGATGTCCTCATCGTTCTTCTTTCTCTTCGCTGGAGCTTCTGGGGTTCTGTGCGATCAAGCATAGTGTCTGTTACTATCTTGGTTTAATATCTCGTATGATAGCATGTCTGTCCTTTAGTGCCAATTACCCCCTTTATAATTGGTCACTATGTGTGACTCCCTCATTTTTTCTTTTTAAAACCGAATTTCAGGACAAGACGCACTTACAAATACTGAACCAGTGCGAGCCGTCTCGCAGGCTGTGCAATTTACCATCCAAATGATTGAGGATGTAAATAGCATAGGGTTGGCAACCTAAGGGTTACCTGAAAACAAAACACAACTTTTTGAACAAAAATTGCCGAAATGAGGTGCGTATGGGCCGCGACAGGTAAGATTTGGATGGAATCCCCGGGTAGGACGGCGACCAATGCCGTGTGTGCTCTACCCGAGCGTAGCTGACCAGAGGGGGGGGGGGGGGGGGGGGGTGTTCCCAGGCAGGGCGGGTCCAAATGCCGATTCTCCACTGCCTGAGCAACCAACAAGAAATGTAGTCATCGTGGGGGGTTGCCGTATTGGTTCTTCCTTCGAACCAGAAGGGCAGTTACGAACGGGGGTCTGTGTTTCTGTCGACAGACGAGTTCCTCCGAACTGGGACATTACCAAGTCTCTGTGGACAAACTAGTTCCTCTGAACTAGCGTCCGGGACAAACTAGTTTCTCTGACTGCCAGTGGGCGTCAGAAGGGTGGTGGCGTGGGGCTGTGGGGAAAAAAAAAAATTCCGGTCTTACATACAACATTTAACGATACAACTACAAACAACATTAAACATGCTGCAGGTCCCATCAGAAAGGATACTGCTTTCTCCCAAGCGGTTCCTTTTTAAAACATCATCTGGACACCTCAGTTATCGGTTGCGAACAGGGTCGCAAAGGGGTTCTCGTTTTGGGAGTCAGACTCAAAGTCGTCGTCTTCTCCCGGATGCCAAACTCTCGAGTGTATCAGGGCGGATAGGGCAGCATGGTGTGATTTGGGATCCCTCTCGTCATTCCAGACGAGTCTGTATGAGTTAGCTCGGTGCCAGAAGGTGGTGTCTAGTTCTGTGGGGACAGAATCGGGGTCGTCATTGTAGGTCGGTGGTGGGGTTTGTTTAGGAAAGTGATCATGAAGGGATCACTCGAATCGTGGTCAGATTCGCTGGGTGTGGGTCCTGTTGTATAGAACATAGAACAATACAGCGCAGTACAGGCCCTTCGGCCCACGATGTTGCACCAAAACAAAAGCCATCTAACCTACACTATACCATTATCATCCATATGTTTATCCAATAAACTTTTAAATGCCCTCAATGTTGGCGAGTTCACTACTGTAGCAGGTAGGGCATTCCACGGCCTCACTACTCTTTGCGTAAAGAACCTACCTCTGACCTCTGTCCTATATCTATTACCCCTCAGTTTAAAGCTATGTCCCCTCGTGCCAGCCATTTCCATCCGCGGGAGAAGGCTCTCGCTGTCCACCCTATCCAACCCCCTGATCATTTTGTATGCCTCTATTAAGTCTCCTCTTAACCTGCTTCTCTCCAACGAAAACAACCTCAAGTCCATCAGCCTTTCCTCATAAGATTTTCCCTCCATACCAGGCAACATCCTGGTAAATCTCCTCTGCACCCGCTCCAAAGCCTCCACGTCCTTCCTATAATGCGGTGACCAGAACTGCACGCAATACTCCGAATGAGGCCGTACCAGAGTTCTGTACAGCTGCAACATGACCTCCTGACTCCGGAACTCAATCCCTCTACCAATAAAGGCCAACACTCCATAGGCCTTCTTCACCACCTTATCAACCTGGGTGGCAACTTTCAGGGATCTATGTACATGGACACCTAGATCCCTCTGCTCATCCGCACTTTCAAGAACTTTACCATTAGCCAAATATTCCGCATTCCTGTTATTCCTTCCAAAGTGAATCACCTCACACTTCTCTATATTAAACTCCATTTGCCACCTCTCAGCCCAGCTCTGCAGCTTATCTATATCCCTCTGTAACCTGCTACATCCTTCCACACTATCGACAACACCACCGACTTTAGTATCGTCTGCAAATTTACTCACCCACCCTTCTGCGCCTTCCTCTAGGTCATTGATAAAAATGACAAACAGCAACGGCCCCAGAACAGATCCTTGTGGTACTCCACTTGTGACTGTGCTCCATTCTGAACATTTCCCATCAACCATCACCCTCTGTCTTCTTTCAGCTAGCCAATTTCTGATCCACATCTCTAAATCACCCTCAATCCCCAGCCTCCGTATTTTCTGCAATAGCCTACCGTGGGGAACCTTAGCAAACGCTTTACTGAAATCCATATACACCACATCAACTGCTCTACCCTCGTCTACCTGTTCAGTCACCTTCTCAAAGAACTCGATAAGGTTTGTGAGGCATGACCTACCCTTCACAAAGCCATGCTGACTATCCCTGATCATATTATTCCTATCTAGATGATTATAAATCTTGTCTCTTATAATCCCCTCCAAGACTTTACCCACTACAGACGTGAGGCTCACCGGTCTATAGTTGCCGGGGTTGTCTCTGCTCCCCTTTTTGAACAAAGGGACCACATTTGCTATCCTCCAGTCCTCTGGCACTATTCCTGTAGCCAATGATGACATAAAAATCAAAGCCAATGGTCCAGCAATCTCTTCCCTGGCGTCCCAGAGAATCCTAGGATAAATCCCATCAGGTCCCGGGGACTTATCTATTTTCAGCCTGTCCAGAATTGCCAACACCTCTTCCCTACGTACCTCAATGCCATCTAATCTATTTACCTGGAGCTCAGCATTCTCCTCCACAACATTGTCTTTTTCCTGAGTGAATACTGACGAAAAATATTCATTTAGTATCTCACCTATCTCTTCAGACTCTACACACAACTTCCCATCCCTGTCCTTGACTGGTCCTACTCTTTCCCTAGTCATTCGCTTATTCCTGACATACCTATAGAAAGCTTTTGGGTTTTCCTTGATCCTTCCTGCCAAATACTTCTCATGTCCCCTCCTTGCTCGTCTTAGCTCTCTCTTTAGATCCTTCCTCACTACCTTGTAACAATCCATCTCCCCAACTGAAACTTCACACCTCATCTTAACATAGGCCTCCTTCTTCCTCTTAACAAGAGATTCCACTTCTTTGGTAAGCCACGGTTCCCTCGCTCGGCACCTTCCTCCCTGCCTGACCGGTACATACTTATCAAGAACACGCAGTAGCTGATCCTTGAACAAGCTCCACTTATCCAGTGTGTCTAACACTTGCAGCCTACTTCTCCACCTTATCCCCCCCAAGTCACATCTAATGGCATCATAATTTCCCTTCCCCCAGCTATAACTCTTGCCCTGCGGTGTATACTTATCCCTTTCCATCCTTAACGTAAACGTCACCGAATTGTGGTCACTGTCCCCAAAGTGCTCACCTACCTCCAAATCCAACACCTGGCCTGGTTCATTACCCAAAACCAAATCCAACGTGGCCTCGCCTCTTGTTGGCCTGTCAACAAACTGTGTCAGGAAACCCTCCTGCACACACTGTACAAAAAACGACCCATCTAATGTACTCGAACTATATCTTTTCCAGTCAATATTTGGAAAGTTAAAGTCTCCCATAATAACTACCCTGTTACTTTCGCTCTTATCCAGGATCATCCTCGCCATCCTTTCCTCTACATCCCTAGAACTATATGGAGGCCAATAGAAGACTCCCAACAGTGTGACCTCTCCTTTGGGGGATAGTAGGGAGGCGTGCTGTGGCTATTGTCTGAGTCACTGTCGCTGTCGCTGCTGCTGCAGTCTGTGGGCGTTCCGGGGCGGAGTGTATAGCTCGGGGGTGAGTCCGTGGCTGGGCTGGATGTTGGGGAGGGTAGGGTTACGTTGGCTGTGGGCGGGGTATGGTCTGCTGCGTCGAGCATGATGTGTGTGTGGTTAGACTGTGTTCCATATGCCTCAAGCTGGTTGATATGGAACCACGCAGTCTTTCCGTTGGGATAATTTATTTTGTAGACGGAAAGGCTGACTTTGTCCGCAATGGAGTACGGGCCCGAATATTGAGGTGACAGAAATGTGCTGGGGTTGTATACGGAGAACATGACTTGCTGTCCTACACTGAACTCAGTCGCATGCACTGTCTTATCGAAACAGGCCTTTTTCTGTTTCTTTCTTGTGCCCAATTTCACTGCGGCTGCTACCTGAGCCGTTTTTACATTTTCCACTAATTATTTGACTGCGTTCTCGTGTGTGAGGGCCGTCACTTCGGGGCTGGTCAAGTCTAAACCTAATAAAAATTCTGTGCCTTTCATGGGGCGTCCGGTCAGGAGAGTGTGTGGGGTGTAACCTGTAGATGTTGAAACTGTATTTCACAAATACATCAGCGCAAAAGGGAGGACTGAATCCCAAGTGGTGTTGTTTTGCTGGACCATTTTTCAGAGGGTTGCTTTTAGGGTCCGATTCATGCGCTCCACGATACCACTTGACTGGGGGTGGTATGCGATGTGGAATTTTTGGGTAATGCCAAATATCGTGAGGACGTTCTTCATGACACGTCCCATAAAATGGAAACCTTGGTCGGATTCAATGCTGCGGGGGAGTCCCCATCTCGTGAAGATGTGGTGGGTTAAAATCTTGGCTGTGGTCTTTGCCGTGTTCGTTCTGGATGTGAATGCTTCCACCCATTTTGTAAACGTGTCTATCACCACGAGTACATATTTATAACCATTCCTGCAAGGGGGCAATGGTCCTATAAAATCAATCTGGAGGTTAGTCCAGGGGCTATTAACGGGTCGGGTGTGACTAAGCTGAGCCTTTTTGGCGTATCTGTCCGGATTGTTCTGGGCACAGATAAGGCAATTCTCAACGTAGTGAGTTACATCGTCTTTTAAACTTGGCCACCAAAGAGCTGCCTGAGGTGGGCTGTAGTGGGATCAATTCCCTGATGTCCATGACTGTCATGGAGCAAACAAATGAGCTGATTCCTGTCCTGTTCAGGAACCACATAAAGGGTGTCTTTTAACACCACACCGTCATGTGTGGTCAGAGCATTTTTAAATCTATCATGGGGTGCTGGATAGTTTCATTTTAAAATTTCCCTGAGATTGCTATCCTGCTTCTGGGCCTGCACTAAATCCTCGATATTAGTCTGCGAGACCTGAACTGCATTCACTGGTGCGCCTTCGGGGGGTGTCCAAAAATATCCGTGCCTGGAACCTGCTTTAGCCAGTGCGTCGGCTTTTACATTTCCAGGGGGGGAGCAACGATGGTGACTTCGAACTTTAAATATTCCAAAAGTCCTGCCCTGGGCTTTTTCTAGAATGTGACGGAGAAATGGGGCTGAGGGGAGGGGTTTTCCGTTTGCGGAAACAAATCCTCTTGCTTTCCACAGGGGTAGAAATTCCGTAAGCCTGTTGCAGACATAGAGGCTGTCCGAATATATGTCTGCTGGGCTGGGGAAGGAATCTGGGTGTTCCACTATGTATGCGATGGCCGCAAGTTCTGCCGCCTGCGCGCCTAAGTCCTGGAAGTTTTATTGCTATTTCCTCTAGGGCACGTCCCTGTGCGTCCTCGATGTAAATGCCACATCCTGTTATGCGCTTCCCTTCTAATATTGTGCAAGATCCATCCACATATATTCTTATGGGTTCGCACGTGTCTGTGTGTTTGGGGCTCGGGGTTGACCTATCTATCTTTCTGGGGGGGGGGTTTTGCAATATAGGGGCCTGTGTTGTGTGGTGAGATGATTTCACATTCATGGGGGGTGCCTGGGTACTGTAGGTTATCTGCTAAGAAAGTGTGGGCCTTTGTCCTTTTAACAGTGATGTCCCGTCCCTGCAAAAGAAGGGTCCATCTGGCTGCTCTTATTTGACTGACTGTACCGTCCTTAAGTCGTCCGTCCAGTAAAGGTTGGGTGGGGGTGTGTTCCGTGAGGATTGTGATGGGGTTTAGTCCGGTTATGTAAGAAAAATACTGAGACTTCTGGGTGCGGCGATGACCAGCTGAGTCGCACGTTTCGGCAGCTCCCGGTGAAACGGACTTTTGGGCTCTTAATAGGAGCCCCAACGGCAATTTTAACGGCTGAAAACACCGTGCGGTAAACCAGAAGGGAATCCCCCCTGGATACGGATGAAAAAAGGAGGAGAAAGTGGCCGGATTGCAGTGGATCCTTTAGAACAGCGGCAAGGAAGGCAAGCAAAAACCAAGATGGCGTCGGAAGGTGGCAGTTTAACATGGGGCCCTGAACAACAAGAGTTCTTGAAATGCTGTGTGGAAGAGCTCAAAAAGGAAATGAAGAAAGAGCTGTTGGCCCCGATACTACAGGCGATCGAAGGGCTAAAGGAGGAACAAAAGACCCAGGAGCGGGAGCTTCGGGTCGTGAAGGCAAAGGCAGCCGAGAATGAGGACGATATACAGGGCCTGGTGGTGGAGACGCATGAGGCACATCCGAAACGATGTGTGGAAAGGTTGGAGGCACTGGAGAACAACGCAAGGAGGAACAACCTGAGGATTCTTGGTCTTCCTGAAGGTGCGGAGGGAGCGGACGTCGGGGCATATGTGAGCGCGATGCTGCACTCGTTAATGGGAGCGGAGGCCCCGGCGGGTCCGTTGGAGGTGGAGGGAGCATACCGAGTGATGGCGCGAGGACCGAGAGCAGGAGAAATTCCCAGAGCCATAGTGGTGAGATTCCTCCGTTTTAAGGATAGAGAAATGGTCCTTAGATGGGCAAAGAAAACTCGGAGCAGTAAATGGGAGAACGCGGTGATCCGCGTTTATCAAGACTGGAGTGCGGAGGTGGCGAGAAGGAGGGCGAGCTTTAATCGGGCCAAGGCGGTGCTTCATAAAAAGAAGATAAAATTTGGAATGCTGCAACCAGCAAGACTGTGGGTCACATATCGAGGGAGGCACCACTACTTTGAGACGGCGGATGAAGCGTGGACTTTTATTGTGGAAGGAAAAACTGGAATGAGCGGGTTATTAAAAAGAACGTTTGAACAAAGTGGTGGGGCGAATGTGGGGGGCGAAGAGGGGGGTTAAAAAGGGGGGAAAGAGGAGTTTTATGTACTAATCCTGCGATCTCTTCCACAGGTGGTGATGGGGGGAGGAGGGGAGGTGGAGGAGATGGGGCGTTGGCCATTGGGGGCGGGGCCAAGGGAGAAGCGCGGGCTTGGTTCCCGCGCTATGATAATCATGGCGGGAATAGAGAAGCAGGAAGGAGGGGGCGTCGCACGGTGCGAGCCGAGGTCACGGGGGGAAGCCGAGGTCGGCCAGAGTTTGCTGACTTCTGGGAGCAACATGGGGGGAGTAATTACGCTCGCGGGGGATCTAGCGGGGGGGGGGGGGGGTGGGAGGGGGGAATTACTGGGTTGCTGCTGCTGAGGAGAGGGGGGAGCTGGTATGGGAGGGGATGGGCGGGGGGGGCACCGCCTGGGGGAGATACAGCTGCGTGGGAACCGGGTGAGGAGCTGGAAAAAGGGGATGGCTAATCGACAAGGGGGGGGGTAGGAAGCCCCCCAACCCGGCTGATCACGTGGAACGTGAGAGGGCTGAACGGGCCGATAAAGAGGGCACGGGTACTCGCACACTTGAAGAAACTTAAGGCAGATGTGGTTATGTTACAGGAAACGCACCTGAAACTGATAGACCAGGTTAGGCTACGCAAAGGATGGGTGGGGCAGGTGTTCCATTCGGGGCTAGATGCGAAAAACAGGGGGGTGGCTATATTAGTGGGGAAGCGGGTAATGTTCGAGGCAAAGACTATAGTGGCGGATAACGGGGGCAGATACGTGATGGTGAGTGGCAAACTACAGGGGGAGACGGTGGTTTTGGTAAACGTATATGCCCCGAACTGGGATGATGCCAATTTTATGAGGCGGATGCTAGGACGCATTCCGGACCTAGAGATGGGAAAGCTGATAATGGGGGGAGATTTTAATATGGTGTTGGAACCAGGGCTGGATGGGTCGAAGTCCAGGACTGGAAGGAGGCCGGCAGCAGCCAAGGTACTTAAAGATTTTATGGAGCAGATGGGAGGTGTAGACCCGTGGAGATTTAGCAGACCTAGGAGTAAGGAGTTCTCGTTTTTCTCCTATGTCCATAAAGTCTACTCGCGAATAGACTTTTTTGTGCTGGGAAGGGCGTTGATCCCGAAGGTGAGGGGAACGGAGTATACGGCTATAGCCATTTCGGATCACGCTCCACACTGGGTAGACTTGGAGATAGGGGAGGAAACAGGAGGGCGCCCACCCTAGAGAATGGACATGGGACTAATGGCAGATGAGGGGGGTGTCTAAGGGTGAGGGGGTGCATTGAAAAGTACTTGGAACTCAATGATAATGGGGAGGTCCAGGTGGGAGTGGTCTGGGAGGCGTTGAAGGCGGTGGTTAGAGGGGAGCTGATATCAATAAGGGCACATAAAGGGAAGCAGGAGAGTAAGGAACGGGAGCGGTTGCTGCAAGAACTTTTGAGGGTGGACAGACAATATGCGGAAGCACCGGAGGAGGGACTGTACAGGGAAAGGCAAAGGCTACATGTAGAATTTGACTTGCTGACTACGGGCACTGCAGAGGCACAATGGAGGAAGGCACAGGGTGTACAGTACGAATATGGGGAGAAGGCGAGCAGGTTGCTGGCACACCAATTGAGGAAAAGGGGAGCAGCGAGGGAAATAGGGGGAGTGAGGGATGAGGAAGGAGAGATGGAGCGGGGAGCGGAGAGAGTGAATGGAGTGTTAAAGACATTTTATAAAAAATTATATGAAGCTCAACCCCCGGATGGGAGGGAGAGAATGATGGGCTTCTTGGATCGGCTGGAATTTCCCAAGGTGGAAGAGCAGGAAAGGGTGGGACTGGGAGCACAGATCGAGGTAGAAGAAGTGGTGAAAGGAATTAGGAGCATGCAGGCGGGAAAGGCCCCGGGACCGGATGGATTCCCAGTCGAATTCTATAGAAAATATGTGGACTTGCTCGCCCCGGTATTGACGAGGACCTTTAATGAGGCAAAGGAAAGGGGACAACTGCCCCCGACTATGTCTGAAGCAACGATATCGCTTCTCTTAAAGAAGGAAAAGGACCCGCTACAATGCGGGTCCTCTCGACCTATTTCCCTCCTAAATGTAGATGCCAAGATCCTGGCCAAGGTAATGGCAATGAGAATAGAGGAATGTGTCCCGGGGGTGGTCCACGAGGACCAAACTGGGTTTGTGAAGGGGAGACAGCTGAACACGAATATACGGAGGCTGTTAGAGGTAATGATGATGGCCCCACCAGAGGGGGAAACGGAGATAGTAGTGGCGATGGATGCCGAGAAAGCATTTGATAGAGTGGAATGGGATTATTTGTGGGAGGTGTTGAGGAGATTTGGTTTTGGAGAGGGGTATGTTAGATGGGTGCAGCTGTTGATAAGGGCCCCGATGGCGAGCGTGGTCACGAATGGACGGGGATCTGCATTTTTCGGCTCCATAGAGGGACAAGGCAGGGATGCCCTCTGTCCCCATTATTGTTTGCACTGGCGATTGAGCCCCTGGCGATAGCGTTGAGGGGTTCCAAGAAGTGGAGGGGAGTACTTGGAGGAGAAGAGCACCGGGTATCTTTGTATGCGGACGACTTGCTACTATACGTGGCAGACCCGGCGGAGGGGATGCCAGAAATAATGCGGATACTTGGGGAGTTTGGGGATTTTTCAGGGTATAAATTGAACATGGGGAAAAGTGAGTTGTTTGTGGTGCATCCAGGGGAGCAGAGTAGAGAAATAGAGGACCTACCGTTGAGGAAGGTAACAAGGGACTTTCATTACCTGGGGATCCAGATAGCCAAGAATTGGGGCACATTGCATAGGTTAAATTTAACGCGCTTGGTGGAACAAATGGAGGAGGATTTCAAGAGATGGGATATGGTATCCCTGTCACTGGCAGGGAGGGTGCAGGCGGTTAAGATGGTGGTCCTCCCGAGATTCCTCTTTGTGTTTCAGTGCCTCCCGGTGGTGATCACAAAGGCTTTTTTAAAAAGGATTGAAAAGAGCATCATGGGTTTTGTGTGGGCCGGGAAGACCCCGAGAGTGAGGAAGGGATTCTTACAGCGTAGCAGGGATAGGGGGGGGGCTGGCACTACCGAGCCTAAGTGAGTATTATTGGGCCGCTAATATTTCAATGGTGAGTAAGTGGATGGGAGAGGAGGAGGGAGCGGCGTGGAAGAGATTAGAGAGGGCGTCCTGTAGGGGGACCAGCCTACAGGCTATGGTGACAGCCCCATTGCCGTTCTCACTGAAGAACTACACCACAAGCCCGGTGGTGGTGGCTACACTGAAGATTTGGGGACAGTGGAGACGGCATAGGGGAAAGACTGGAGCCTTGGGGGGGTCCCCGATAAGAAACAACCATAGGTTTGCCCCGGGGGGAATGGATGGGGGATATGGAATGTGGCAAAGAGCAGGAATAACGCAACTGAAAGATCTGTTTGTGGATGGGAAGTTCGCGAGTCTGGGAGCGCTGACCGAGAAATATGGGTTGCCCCAAGGGAATGCATTCAGGTATATGCAACTGAGGGCTTTTGCGAGGCAACAGGTGAGGGAATTCCCGCAGCTCCCAACACAAGAGGTGCAGGACAGAGTGATCTCAAAGACATGGGTGGGGGATGGTAAGGTGTCAGATATATATAGGGAAATGAGGGACGAAGGGGAGACTATGGTAGATGAACTAAAAGGGAAATGGGAAGAAGAGCTGGGGGAGGAGATCGAGGAGGGGCTGTGGGCAGATGCCCTAAGCAGGGTAAACTCGTCGTCCTCTTGTGCCTGGCTAAGCCTGATTCAGTTTAAGGTATTACACAGGGCGCAAATGACTGGAGCACGGCTCAGTAAATTTTTTGGGGTGGAGGATAGGTGTGCGAGGTGCTCGAGAAGCTCAGCGAATCATACCCATATGTTTTGGTCATGCCCGGCACTACAGGGGTTTTGGATGGGGGTGACAAAGGTGCTTTCAAAAATAGTGGGGGTCCGGGTCGAACCAAGCTGGGGGTTGGCTATATTTGGGGTTGCACAAGAGCCGGGAGTGCAGGAGGCGAGAGAGGCCGATGTTTTGGCCTTTGCGTCCCTAGTAGCCCGGCGCAGGATTTTGTTAATGTGGAAAGAAGCCAAGCCCCCGGGGGTGGAGACCTGGATAAATGACATGGCAGGGTTTATAAAGCTAGAACGGATTAAGTTTGTTCTAAGGGGGTCGGCTCAAGGGTTCACCAGGCGGTGGCAACCGTTCGTCAAATACCTCGCAGAAAGATAGATGGAATGGAAAAAAGAAGGCAGCAGCCCAGGATCGGGGGGAGGCGGGGGGGGGGGGGGGGGGGGGGAAGAGAGGAGGAACCAGAAGGACTCTCAGGGTTGTTAATATATACTGTATAATATGTATAGGTCGTTGCGACAGATAATTATATATTGGACTGTTAAATTATATTTTTGGAGAGTGTTACTTGTGATAAGGCAGTTGCCAATTAGGGTTAGTTTTCATTTTTGTTATTTATTATTTATTCATTTTTTGTTTATAAAATAGGTCATTGTTATTTGTGTTGTTATAATATTGTGTAAAGGATGCACAATTGTGTAAAGGATGCACAATGTACTGTGTTGGTTGACCAAAAACTTTCAACAAAATATTTATAAAAAAAAAAAATGTAAGAAAAATACTGTACTGCCCAAAAACCTGTGAGCAGGTGCCTTTCACAGGCTGGAAATCCCTGCTCCACAGCATCTAAAACTCTGGAGGCGTAAGCTACGGGCCTGAACTGTTTGTGCCGTTCCTGGAGGAGCACGGCCGAAAGGGTGTGGTCTGTGCTTGCTACCTCTATCGCATAGGGGGAAAGTGGGTCTGGAACTTGTAGTGCGGGGTCTGCTGTGAGTGCTCTTTTCAACGAGTCCACAGCATCCGTATGCTGCAGAAGCCATTCCCAGGGGGCTCCTTTCTTTAGGAGGTCTGAGAGGGGCGCTGCCTTGCTGGCGGAACCGTCAATGTGGTTTCGGCAGTAGCCAACCAGTCCTAAAAACGATCGGAGGGCTGTAACGTTCTAGGGAAGGGGCAATTCGGCAATCGAGTCAATCCTTTTGTGCTCGATCTCGCGTTTACCATGTGTGATCATTGTTCCCAAATATATCACCTTGTTTTCCAAAATCTGGGCCATTTTGGGGTTCACTTTACAACCAATCTGCTGTAGGAGTTCCAGGAATTCGGACAGAAGCTCGATGTGCTCTTCCTTGGTGTCTGTCTGCAGTAATAGGTCGTCTACGTACTGGACCAGACATTCGGGGCGAGAAAATTTGGCTGAACCATTTGCCAGCTGTCGGTGGAAAATGGAAGGGGAGCTGTGGAATCCTTGTGGAAGGCATGTCCACGTGTACTGTTGATTTTTAAACGTGAAGGCAAATTTGTACTGGCACGCCTTTGCCAATGGCATGGACCAGAATCCATTACTGACATCCAAAACCGTAAAGAATTGTGAGTTGAGTCCCTGTTTGAGCATGGTCTCGGGACTTGTGGCTACTGTGGGGACTGCTGCGGGGGTGACTTTGTTGAGTTCCCGGTTATCGATGGTCAGTCGCCATGATCCATCGGGCTTTCTCACTGGCCAAATCGGGGCATTATTAGTGGAAGCTACTGATCTGAGTACGCCCTGCTCTAATAAGCTGTCGATAACTTTTGCGATTTCTCCCTCTGCCTCTTGGGGAAATCCGTATTGCTTCTGGGGTCTAGGGTCAGGTCCTGTGATTTGAACGGAACCAGTCATCCGGCCACAGTCGTGCTTGTGGGTCGCGAATGCTGTCCTGTTCCTTTGTAAAACTGCCCTAACCTGCTTGTTCGTGCTAATCGTAGTCGGGTCAAACCAAAATTCGGCCACTGCGCTAATCTTGTTTGCATCTTCTCCTATGGTGAGCGTTGCGGGGGCTCTTGCGGATTTTGCCATTTTCCAGACACACTGGTTGACTGGATCAAAGGACAGATTGTGGGAATTCATAAAATCTATGCCTAAAATGTGTTCTGCTGTGTGGGGTAGATCGACTAAAACTACGGGGTGCTTGGTGGTGATGTTGCCGATTTGAATGGGTACAGGGGCTGTGATGCGTCCCTGCTGTGAGTGGCCTGTAAAGCCGCTGAGGGTGATAGTGGCTGTAGTGGGCAGGGTCCTTTTGAAACATGGTGGAGGAATTGATTGTGGTGCGGGACCCTCCTGTGTCCCAGAGAAACTCGATGGGCTGTTCCCGTATCTTTGCTGCAACTACTGGTCGGCCGGACCTATCCCAAAGGGTGTCGCAGACCCAACTGGGGGAGCCCGAACGCCTGTCAGTCCGTTCCGGTCAGGTCCGTCTGATCTGAATGGGTGCTAATGCTACGTATTGGCTTTGTCCTGGTTTTATTCAGAGAGCCCGTCTGCTGAGCTCTCTGTTGCTTTTGTGGGGCATTGCACTCTCGTGCAAAGTGTCCTAACTGTCCACAGTTGTAACACTCCTCTGACTTTTGTGGGGGGCTGTTCTTGCCTTCATTTACCCATGCGGGGTTCTGATGTGCCTTAACTGTGTGTATGTCTGCTTCTGCCTGCTGTTCTTCGGGATTTTTATTCATGGGTTTGTTTTGAACAGATTGCTCCCAGGCGCGGGACAATCCTTTTACAACCCATTTCTCATTATGAGCCTCTTCTGAGGGGTCATAATTCGCACAAGCTTTTTGTCCTGCCTCTGTGGCATGGGAGATAAGGGTGGCGGGTCCATATGGCCATGTTGTCTGGGGACAAATGGGCACGGTCTAAGACTCCGAAAACTGCTGCGAAATGGATCCACAAGCGTCCAGCAAACGCTGTGGGGTGCTCGGTTTTCTTTTGTCTGCATTTATTGAGGCCATCTACGGGGTCACCCCTGTTATACCCGATCGCATCTGGTATGCATTTCTGCAAGGGTGCCTCCTCCTACATTCTGTGGGTCGGGAAGGGCTGCTACGACTGAAGGGTCTAAACTCAAAACTGTGAGCTTTACTTGCTCTCGCTCATCCAGGCCGTACATGGTAGCCTGTTGTTTTACTCTGGCAAAGAAGTGGTGGGGGTCTGAGGTGGGGAGGAACGGTTTGATTTTATCGCACGTGTCCCGTAATTGGTAACTGTTAAGGGGGTGGTGTACAGAAATTCCGTGTCGTCTGATGTGGCTGTGCGGTGGGTGGTGACTGGGTTCATTGGAGCCTGAACTATCTGCTCTGTGGGGGGTTGGGGCGCTTTTCTCTTCTGGGGCTTTCCCTGCGCACATGTTCCCTGAACATATCTCTGCGCTGTCTCATTTAATTCTTCCCAATCAGGGCCGTCTTCCTCATCTAGCTGTGATCCAAAGGTTTACTGGAATCCTTTTAGAACTGAAAGCAGAGATTGCAGTTCTGCAATCTGCTTCCAGCACTTTGCGTGGTCTAATGAGCTTTGTCTTTGTTCTGTGGTGGCAGCATGGAGAGCTCTTAACGCTGCCTTCAGGTCACTACACTGCCTCTGCAATGCCTCTACCTGCTTCTCGGTTTCTTCTCGTACCAGGACTGCACGTTGCGTGTCCTGATATGCCTTTTCGTACTGGGATTGGAAGCTGCTTAGATAAGACTGGTGTGCCCACTTGGCATCATCCACCTCTCCTTCTTTTTCTGCCAACTTCTTCCTTAACTGTGCGTTCTCTTTCTCTACATCACTGACATCGGCCTTGCTCGTTCGATGTATGCTTTCTATCTCTTTCCGGAGTGTCCTAACGACCTCCTCTGTGCCTCGCAATTGTGCCAAACAGGACACGATTGCCATCGGCTTGCGAGCTTTTCTTGTGAATCTCGCTCAGGTTCTCCTACCAAGTATGTCCTATACTCCCGGGACCTGTTGCCTCATTTTCACAGAATTCGCTCCAAAGGGGCCATCCTTTCCCTTTGAGGTACTTTCTGATTTCCTCTTCCCAAACGGGACACTGTCCTACTCTACTGCTGCTGGTTGCTGCGACCACAAATTCTTCGGGGTTCATGAGGCGTTGCATTGCCATATTTCCTCTCTAAATACTTCTCTTTAAATTTGGAATGAGGGGTATTAAGGCGATGCTGTAATTACGGGTACTGCTTTCGCTATTTTCCGGAATACAAACTCCCGACAGTTTTGTCGCAACAAAAAAATCCATCAGTTTACCTTATAGCCCTGTTAGTTACGCATGCATACACACACTTCCGAATTATGAGGATTGATCAGAACTGCTTGAACGCTTGTGGTTTTCCTGTTCCCAATTGGATTTCTAATTCAAATTTTTGGATTCTCCCGGAGTGGTTAAGCCACTTCTAGATCGGGTCCCGTCAGGAAGTCGGCAGTAATATGTTGCTAACTTTTGGTTGGTTCAATTGGCTTTGTTTTCTAACCTTTGCTCAAGAGTCGCCAGGTATCTTTATGATACCGCCACGTGGTTCAAGTTCAAGTACTGATCAATAACTCAATACACCAATTAGTAAGAGTCAAATCAAAGCACATTTATTATACACAGTAAATCGCTACTCATGCATATGCTCTACTTTCTAAGCTATTTCTATCACTAACAGGCCAATACTTAGCTTCGGACTGGCCCTCCAGGTCAGGGGAACAAATGGTCTTTCGTTCGGGTTCTGAGTCTGCGGGATTCAAAAGCTGGTATGGACTGGTAGCTAGGAGCGCCTATCTCGTAGCGAGCATTGACTTGAGACTGGCGTTCTTTGGAGACAGCTGGACAGGATACTGTCAAGGGTTGGTTCGCGTTGCTGAGTGATCCTGTCAAGAAGGACGATTTGAACTTGGGGGCTTTTTATAGTCCCCAGGGGCTTCCCGCCTTTCGGGGCGGACCCCGTACCTGGTTTCAAGTGATTGGACTTCGTTCCAATCGCTTGGTTCGATTTCTCCAATACTGGAGCTGTTCCCTGATCGATGGGCGGCCTTTAGGTGTCCGTAACCTCTTTTGTGGTTGGCTCCTGCTGGCGCCGAGGAGTCTGGCTTGGCCTTGTTTATCTCAAATGTTTCGATTGTTCCCGGGGATCGCTCATTAGTATGTAGATGGCCGTTACATTATTATGCAGATGGCTGCTTGTATCGATGCTGTCTGGGCTTTTGCAGAGTCTAATACACAGTAACTTGCACCTGCTAGTTTTTGCCTGTGTTGGCTGAATTTCCCTTCAGCCTTTGCTGTTCTCCATTTTACGTCGGGAATTGGCCAACCCAGGTGGCTACAAGCTGCAGACTGGCTCGCTGACCTTTTGGAATTTCTCCACCTGGAGAAGATTAAGTACGCCACCCGAGGGTCAGAGGAAGGCTTCCTGGATACTTGGGGACAGTTTGTCCGTCTGTTCCAAAACCTGTTCGAGGCCAACTAAGAATTTTTTGGATTTTTTTAAAAACACCAAGATAGATGAGTTACCAAAAGACTGTGCAACCCGGGGGGGGGGGGGGCGGGGGGGAAACCATAGACCGATCCAGAGGGCAATGAAAGGCACGAATCGAAACTTGGGCCTTGGCGCTGTGAGGCAGCAGGGCTAACCCACTGCACCACTGTGCTAACTGAATGGGCTAAGTTAAGGCCAGTGTTACTAATCTGCTCTGACGCACCATCACTGTAGAGCTTTTGCTGAATGCGGGTGTTTAATAATAATGATCTTTATTAATGTCACAAGTTGGCTTACATTAACACTACAATGAAAGTGCAGCACGGTGGCGCAGTGGGTTAGCCCTGTTGCCTCATGGTGCCAAGGTCCCAGGTTCGATCCCGGCTCTGGGTCACCTGTCCGTGTGGAGCTTGCACAGGCTCCCTGTGTCTGCGTGGGTTTCGCCCCCACAACCCAAAGATGTGCAGGCGAGGTGGATTGGCCACGCTAAATTGCCCCTTAATTGGAAAAAATGAATTGGATACTCTAAATTTAAAAAAAAAACAAAACACTGCAATGAAGTTACTGTGAAAAGCCCCTAGTCGCCACACTCCGGCGCCTGTTCGGGTATACTGAGGGAGAATTCAGAATGGCCAATTCGCCTAACAGCACGTCTTTCAGGACTTGTGGGAGGAAACCGGAGCACCCGGAGGAAACCGGAGCACCCGGAGGAAACCCACGCAGGCTCTGTTTATTTGGGAGAGGAAAGGGTTGTCCCTCCAAGTTCAGATTAGCTCCATGGAGGCACGGGATTTAAAGCGACATCAAAGTACATTGGTGTTCGTGAAGCCTATGTGGGTGTGGGTTTGACTTTTAATGCTGATCGGTACCTGAATTTTTTTTAAAAAAATATATTTTATTCAAGATTTTTGGCCAAACATAACAGTACGTAGTGTTTCTTTTACCCAACAATAAAGCAATCTAAATAACAGTGGCCAGTTTTAAACAAATAAATAAATAATATATAAACAAAAACAAAACTAAATGGCAACTGCCTTGTCCAAAATAAATACTCTCCAAAAATACAATCCAACAATCCAATATACAATTACCTATAACAAATACCTATACATATACAATAACATCCCTGAGAGTCCGTCCGATTCCTCCCCCTTTTCCCCCCCCCCCTCCCCCCTGGGTTGCTGCTGTTGTCTACTTCTTTTCCATTCCCTCTATCTTTCTGTGAGGTAATCGACGAACGGTTGCCACTGCCTGGTGAACCCCTGAGCCGAACCTCTTAACACAAACTTAATCCGTTCTAACTTTATAAACCCTGCCATGTCGTTTATCCAGGCCTCCACACCCGGGGGCTTGGCTTCCTTCCACATTAACAATATCCTGCGCCGGGCTACTAGGGACGCAAAGGCCAACACGTCAGCCTCTCTCGCCTCCTGCACTCGCGGCTCTTCTGCAACCCCAAATATAGCCAACCCCCAGCTTGGTTCGACCCGGACCCCCACCACCTTCAAAAGCACCTTTGCCACCCCCACCCAGAACCCCTGTAGTGCCGGGCATGACCAGAACATGTGGGTGTGATTCGCTGGGCCTCTCGAGCATCTTGCACACCTATCCTCTACCCCCAAAAATTTACTAAGCCGTGCTCCAGTCATATGCGCCCTGTGTAACACCTTAAATTGTATCAGGCTTAGCCTGGCACACGAGGACGATGAGTTTACCCTACGTAGGGCATCAGCCCACAGCCCCTCCTCAATCTCCTCCCCCAGTTCTTCTTCCCATTTCCCTTTCAGCTCATCTACCATGATCTCTCCCTCGTCCCTCATTTCCCTGTATATGTCCGACACCTTACCATCCCCCACCCATGTCTCTGAGATCACTCTATCCTGTACCTCCTGCGTCGGGAGCTGCGGGAATTCCCTCACCTGTTGCCTCGCAAAAGCCCTCAATTGCATGTACCGAAATGCATTCCCTTGGGGCAACCCATATTTTTCCGTCAGCGCTCTCCGACTCGCAAACGTCCCATCTACAAACCGATCTCTCAGTTGTACTACCCCAGCTCTTTGCCATGCTCCAAATCCCCCATCCATTCTCCCCGGAACGAACCTCTGATTGTTTCTTATCGGGGACCGCACCGAAGTTCCCGTCCTTCCCCTATGCCGTCTCCACTGCCCCCAAATTTTCAATGTAGCCACCACCACCGGGCTTGTGGTGTATTTCTTTGGTGAGAACGGCAACGGTGCCGTCACCATTGCTTGTAGGCTAGTCCCCCTGCAGGACGCCCTCTCCAATCTCTTCCACGCCGCTCCCTCCCCTTCTCCCATCCACTTACACACCATTGAAACATTGGCGGCCCAGTAGTACTCACTTAGGCTCGGTAGTGCCAGCCCCCCCCCCTGTCCCTACTACGCTGCAAGAATCCCCTCCTCACTCTCTGGGTCTTCCCAGCCCACACACAACTCATAATACTCTTCTCGATTCTTTTGAAAAAAGCCTTCGTGATCACCACCGGGAGGCACTGAAACACAAAAAGGAATCTCGGGAGGACCACCATTTTAACCGCCTGCACCCTACCTGCCAATGGCAGGGACACCATGTCCCATCTCTTAAAGTCCTCCTCCATCTGTTCCACCAACCGCGTTAAATTAAGCCTGTGTAATGTACCCCAATTCTTGGCTATCTGGATCCCCAAGTACCGGAAGTCCCTTGTTACCTTCCTCAACGGTAAATCCTCTATCTCTCTGCTCTGCTCCCCTGGATGCACCACGAACAACTCACTTTTCCCCATGTTCAGTTTATACCCTGAAAAATCCCCAAACTCCCCAAGTATCTGCATTATCTCTGGCATCCCCTCCGCCGGGTCCGCCACATATAGCAACAAATCATCCGCATACAGAGATACCCGGTGTTCTTCTTCCCCCCTGAGTACTCCCCTCCACTTCCTGGAACCCCTCAATGCTATGGCCAGGGGTTCAATCGCCAGTGCAAACAATAACGGGGACAGAGGACATCCTTGCCTCGTCCCTCTATGGAGCCGGAAATAGTCAGACCCCCGTCCATTCGTGACCACGCTCGCCATCGGGGCCCTATACAGCAACTGTACCCACCTGATATACCCATCCCCAAAGCCAAATCTCCTCAACACCTCCCACAAATAATCCCACTCCACTCTATCAAATGCTTTCTCGGCATCCATCACCACCACTATCTCCGCTTCCCCCTCTGGTGGGTGCATCATCATTACCCCTAGCAGCCTCCGTATATTTGTTTTCAGCTGTCTCCCCTTCACAAACCCAGTTTGGTCCTCATGAACCACCCCCGGGACACAATCCTCTATCCTCATTGCCATTACCTTGGCCAGAATCTTAGCATCCACATTCAGGAGGGAAATGGGCCTGTAGGACCTGCATTGCAACGGGTCTTTTTCCTTCTTTAGGAGGAGTGATATCGTTGCCTCTGACATAGTCGGGGGCAGCTGCCCCCTTTCCCTCGCCTCATTAAAGGTTCTCATCAGTAGCGGGGCCAGCAAGTCCATATATTTCCTATAGAATTCAACTGGGAAGATCGGTACCTGAATTAACAGTCAAATGGATTTATTCAGTTCTTGGAGCCAGGCTCGAAAAGGCATTTGTTACTTTGGGGACGATGGTGTCTAATTTTCCTCACTCTGGATCTTTTACAAACATATAAAATTATGAAGGGAATAGATAGGATGGATGCAGGGAGGCTGTTTCTACTGGCGGGTGAAATGAGAACAAGGGGGCATAGCCTAGGACTGAGTTGAGGAGGAACTTCTTCACCCAAAGGATTGTGAATCTGTGAAATTCCCTGTCCAGTGAAGCAGTTGAGGCTCCCTCATTGGGATGTTTTTAAGGCAAAGATAGATAGATTGAACAGTAAAGGAATTAAAGGTTATGGTGAGCGGGCGTGTAACTGGAGCTGAGTCCACAAAACGATCAGCCATGATCTTATTGAACGGCGGAGCAGGCTCGAGGGGCCAGATGGGCCTACTCCTGCTCCTCGTTCTTATGTTCTTTTCTCTACATTGTATCAATGATGGTAATGACCAGAAATTACTGTGCAGTTTTAACAGTCGGAGTAAGATGTCTGATTCGTATCTGACCCATCAGTGCCGATGGCTACTTTAGCAGCTACTGTGCATGGAATGTACATTCCCATTGACTCCACTAACCTGGCCAAGCACTCGAATTCACTGTCATTTAAATTGGGGGGGGCTGGTTTAGCACACTGGGCTAAATCGCTGGCTTTTAAAGCAGACCAAGGCAGGCCAGCAGCACGGTTGAATTCCCGTACCAGCCTCCCCGAACAGGTGCCGGAATGTGGCGACTAGGGGCTTTTCACAGTAACTTCATTTGAAGCCTACTTGTGACAATAAGCGGTTTTCATTTCATTTCATTTTTCATTTCATAATTTTAGTGGCTACTCACTCAGGATAGAAGAAAAACACAACACGGAATGAGGAATGACTAATAAATCTTATCTTTAATTTTAGAAGGGTGAACTTGGAGAGGATTCTGAAGGAGTGACAAGTGAAGGTAAATTCTGTTTTGCTTTGCTCTATTTTCTTGTGTTTTTAAACAAAAATCAATCTTTAGAAATATATCTTCATTTTATAATTCATACGTGGAATTCATAATACTCGCAAGTGTTTTCATTTCTTAATATTGGAAATGTCATTGACAAATCATCCCACCACTTGCAAGGCCTTCCAAACTCAATCTGATTTTTATTCTTTTCTCTAAACAATACCACTTTATTACTCAAAAACCTGAAGTATCAGGACAGTGCTTACCAAAGATTTTTCCATTGTGACCCCATTTTAATGCTTCACGCTTGGCGCAACCCCACAGTGAACACTGCGCAGGGTGGGTAGGAGAGTTGTTAAGCTGGTGGGGGGGGGGGGGGGGGGGTGGATTTCAAACAGCAGGGAAACGGACACGAGAAAAGTCACATCCCTTTTTGCAAACTCTGTTGGTGTCGGTGACTGGGTCTCAGGGTTTATTTGATGAGGCCATGCCCACAATCAAGAATATTGAGAATATCGCAGGACAGTCAAATCTCGGTCTCTGTTCCACTGCCACCATTGCTGCCTTGTGATTCTAATTGTTGGTGTAATACAGGTTGGGAACCCCTGTATTAGAAGCACAGTGTCATGTACAGTGAAAGCTCCCAACTTTGTCACTGATCACATATTATAACAGTGCCCCATTGATCAATGCCCTTTTTTCCACTATTACCCAGAAACGTAATGTCTTTATGCCTACAAGGCCTATGTCCCAATCATCTAACACCCCTGTGTTCACTGGCTAGCATTGGCTCTCAGACGAGCAGTGCCTCGAGTTATCCTTATTTTTCATAATCCTCCATGGCCCCAACAGTGTCTATAAACTCCTCCAACCCCACAACCCTCTGTTACCTGTGCCCGCTAGTTCTGGCTTCTAGAGCCTCCCCGATTTTAATCAGTCCACCATTGTTAGCTGAACCATTCTCCCCCCTCTCGGAATCTGCCTAAACTCTGGAATTCCTTCCCAAACCTCCATCTCGTTTTTAAGACGTTCCTTAAAACCTGCCTCTTTGACCAAATCTTTGGTCTTTGTGATATCTCTGTGGGGCTTGGTGTCAAAGTTTGTTTTATAATTACTTCTGTGAAGCGGTTTGCAACATTTTATAACGTTGAAGGCACCCTTTTTATAAATACCACTTTGTCGTCAAAAGCCCTCTGAAGAACTGCCAATAAAATCCCACCACATTAGTCTCCACACATTCTCTCTCTCTCTCTCTCTCTCTCTCTCTCTCTCTCTCTCATATTGGGTATTATTCTTCTTTCCTGAAGCCTGGTTTGCTTTGAAATACAAACTAAACGTCGTGGATTCTTGTTAAAAGTGCATAAATGCTGTTTTGTTTGCTTTGAATGGTTTAGATGTTTCAGGTAAATCATGCTTCTGACCAGTTTGTAAATTGGAGTGCTGGCTGTTTTCCATTTTATTTGTTGCTAACCTGGCATGAAAATATGCCCTCTATTCCTGAAATGTTCTGGTATGAATATCATATCGTTCCGAATGAATGTCCAGCACGTCCATATTTTATTTAATACCATTGAGCAGATCTCCTCTTCTTTAGCAGAAATAATATACTAAACCCAAAAATTCTTCTATGATTTCATTCAATAAAAGCTTTTCCTTTTTTCATCCTTTATTTGCTTTTCAGAAGTTTTTACTTTGGCTTTAATTTGTTTTCAATCCAGTCCCCCTCGTCCTACAAAATGGGAAACCATTCATCCTGACTTTTTAAGCAATGGATTTAACTTTCAATTTGTTTATAGGATATATATTTAGTATCTATTTTTGATATATCCATTAAAGGATTTTTACAGGTTACCCCCCCCCCCGCCTTTTTCTAATTTTATCCATTTTGTTTTGGATATTGCAGGAAAGAAAACCTTGGTGCCAAAACTTTTCATATTGATCAGGTCAAATGCAAAAATGCCAAATTTCAAACAATCGCAGCAATTTATACTGACCACCAAAACAAAATGTCTACTGTCGGATGTGATTTTGCTAAGTGCACTAAAAACAATCAGTTTAAGATCATTTGCAAGCTTTTAAATTGGCTCATTTACACCTGCTAGAAACAATATGCATTCATGCACATGGAACGTGCAAATGTGAGAAATATGTTCAAGCCTTGCACCTCTTTTAAATTCCCTGGAAGCTTGGGGAATCTACAGATCCCTATTGCTTTCTCCATGACAACGCCTCGGCCAACCCAAGTCGACTTTTCAACCAATCACGCACCCTTTTCTCCTGTGGTATAAATTGTTGTGATTGTTTGGAATTTGACATTCTTGCATTTGTCCTGATGGATGCAAAGCTTTACTTTAGCGGCATGTCTCTTTTCAGCAACATTCAAATTCTCTTCACTTTGATGTTCATGATGACTAAATCCACGCTCCTGGTACCTTTTTGTTTGATGATTTTTATTGAGGTGGTCTGAATTAGAAATTGCAGAAGAATTTTGCCCCCACAACCCAAAGATGTGCAGGGTAGGTGGATTGGCCACCCTAAATTGCCCCTTAATTTGAAAAAATGAATTGGGTACTCTAAATTTAATTTAAAAAAGAAATTGCAGAAGAAGAATTCTCTCTCACATGAAAATCTTGACACTCCAGATGTCTTCTATCTGTAAAAAAAAAGACAGACTGCGAAAGATTCCCCCTGGTCCAGCTAACCTGACCTGGGGGGCACGGTATCACAGTGGTTAGCACAGTTGCTTCACAGCTCCAGGATCCCGGGATCGATTCCCGGATTGGGTCACTGTCTGTGTGGAGTCTGCACGTTCTCCCCGTGTCTGCGCGGGTTTCCTCCGGGTGCTCCGGTTTCCTCCCACAAGTCCCGAAAGACGTGCTGTTAGGTGAATTGGACATTCTGAATTCTCCCTCTGTGTACCCGAACAGGCGCCGGAGTGTGGCGACTAGGGGATTTTCACAGTAATTTCATTGCAGTGTTAATGTAAGCCTACTTGTGACACTAATAAAGATTATTATTATATGATTGTGATATCTTGTGTATGACAATATATAAAGATTCTCCGCTTCAGCCTAAGCCAGGTGACGACCTCGGAAAGGCAAACAGGAAATCCAATACGGATTCCTTCCTCCTCCAACCCCTGACCTGCCTCCAGCCCAAAGATCCAAATTAGCCCAGGAAGCTGTTCTCTGGCCGTGAATTACATTCAATACTTTACATTTGTAAGAGGTAATCCCCGGCCCAGACAGACACCGGCCCAGACAGACACCGGCCCAGACCTTGCTTGATCTAAAATGCTAAGCTGCAGAAGGTTGCGTATTGGCACAATTGGTAAAGCACGTTTTTCTCCTAGAATTCGATAAATTCCTGGAGGAACGAGCCAAAGCAGGGGAGCAGCTGCCCAATCTCCCCTCGCCTCCCACAGAGACCCCCGGCTCCGTCACTGCGACCAAAAAAAAGAAGCAAGAAAACACGGAGGATGCCCTCTTTACACTGTGAAACCTCGAAACTGCCCTCCGCCTGCCACCACGGATGAAGGAACGTATTGAGGCCGCCCTGAGCGGTGCCTCTCCTAAATGTCTAACCTCTTGCTCCTGAATAGGGGGCGGTACGAAAACAAGAGTGCAAACTCTTGCCCTGGGAATTCTGTGCTTCAAGGTGGACCCCGTTTTATAAAAAAAAAAAAAAATTCTCTAGAATGACCACGGCTCTTATAATAGGGATAAAGGACAACGCGTGACCCTTGGCTGACGTTGAGGAGATGCCATCTAATTACAGAACGACGCTGTGGGCTGACGGTGCTTAGAAAGTTCAGAATAGGCTCTAAAATAATTTAAACTGCAGATTTGAGAGTGCACTACTTTTTAACCTCACAAATCCATCCATGTACGCTGTTGATTTTTCTTTTGTATGCTCAACTGGGAGTTGTTTCCAAGCATTAACTTATTCTATTTTAAATACTTTAGCACGAGGATAGTGATGATGATGTGTTATGCGGCTTGCGGGAATGTTGGGGAATAAAAGATGGCGGCTTTGGGTCACGGTCCACATTTTTGTCTGATTTATGGGATGTCAGAGTCAAAAGAATTTTGTTTTTCTATGGGGCGGGATTATTTCTCCTGACAGCTGTACCCTGTTGTCGAAGCAGTGAGACCTTTTCACCCCTCCACAAGCTTTCAGAATGGGGCCGGTCTATGGCACGGAGCAGAGAATTTGAAGCTGTGGAAACTGTAGGGCTGCCAACCCTCGAGGGTTAGTCCTGGGGGGTTTCCCAGGATCTGAAGATTAATTTCCGGGCCACTGCTGCGAGCCACCAGCGAGATAAAAGTCCCAGAGGCTGGAGAACAAAATTGTTGGATTGGGCAGTTTTGTAGTCCAGATTACCCCGATTGGACATCTGGCTTCAGTCTCTTTCCAATTGGCCGTGGGGAGCAGTGCGCCTGGAGGATGGACCAATGGTGAGAGTGTGGGGGTGGGGGGGGGGGGAGGGGGGGGGGGGGTTTGCGGTGGGAACTCATGTAACAAAACCTCCAGGAATACACCCAATCAGAGTTGGCACCCCTAAGAAAATGGCCCAATTGCACAAAGTGTTTTAATGATATCAATTCCTAGACCAATTTTGGGGGAGTGGGGAGGGAAGGGAAGAGAATGTATGATTTAGAAAAGTAATTTAATGCAAAATCAATAAAATGATTTTTGTGGGTGTTGGTGCACCCAGTAATTTGTGGTGTTTTAGTGTCTCAGTAAAGCTCGCCTCGCTGAGGTTTCCCAAGAGCGTACCCATGCATATATACTCCTGGCTAAGATTCTGCGAGTGTGTTGTGATGGGCCAGGTGTTGTTTTAGACGTTGTTCAATGTAGTAATGTTGCCACTTCTGCGTCTCTATATTGGATAAATGCAACCACTCCAAGGTGTCTGATGTGTAAGACGTATTATCCATTCCCGCTGAGTTGATTTCAGATTCTGCCGGCTTGTCAGAGATCCAGCTGTCAAAAAGCACTGAACTATCGGCAAGTAAGGTCATGGTCAATAGAGAATGAAAGGTGATTAAAATATTACTGTGAAGAAGCATTTCCCATGTCTTGAAAAGGACACCGAGGCACTGGATAAATTGCAACAAGAAAAAAGGTTTACAAGAATGATCGCCGAACTGGAATGTTGTAATTGCAGACAAACATACGAATAAGGGGCAGGAGGCCACTCGGCCCTTCGAGCATGCTGCACCATTTAATAAGGTCATGGCTGATGTGAGTATAATCTCAAATCCACATTCCTGCCGACCCTCAATGGGAGAATTCAGAATGTCCAATTCACCTAACAGCACGTCTTTCAGGACTTGTGGGAGGAAACCGGAGCACCCACAGGAAACCCACGCAGACACTGGGAGAACGTGCAGACTCCGCACAGACAGTGACCCAAGCCGGGAATCCATGCTGGGACCCTGGTGCTGTGAAGCAACAGTGCTAATCTCCATGTACACTCTCCCCTGTCACTGACTCTACCCATCCATTTAATCCCCTCCCACATCCCCATGTACACTCTCCCCTATCACTGACTCTATCCACCCATTTAATCCCCTCCCACACCCCCATGTTCACTCTCCCCTATCACTGACCCTACCCACCCATTCACTCCCCCCCCCCCCCCCACATCCCCATGTACACTCTCCCCTATCACTGACTCTACTCACCCATACACTTCCCCCCCCCCCACCCCCCCATGTACACTCTCCCCTATCACTGACTCTACCCTCTCTTCACTCCCCTCCCACCCCCCCATGTACACTCTCCCCTATCCCTGACTCTACCCCCCATTCACTCCCCTCCCACAGCCCCATGTGTACACTCCCCTATCACTGACTCTACCCCCCATTCACTCCCCTCCCACATCCCCATGTACACTCTCCCCTATCACTGACTCTACCCACCATTCACTCCCCTCCCACATCCCCATGTACACTCTCCCCTATCACTGACTCTACCCACCATTCACTCCCCTCCCACATCCCCATGTACACGCTCCCCTATCACTGACTCTACTCCCCCATTCACTCCCCTCCCACACCCCCATGTACGCTCTCCCCTATCACTGACTCTACCCCCCCATTCACTCCCCTCCCACACCCCCATGTACACTCTCCCCTGTCACTGACTCTACCCCCCCCCCATTCACTCCCCTCCCACACCCCCATGTACACTCTCCCCTATCACTGACTCTACCCCCCCCCCATTCACGCCCCTCCCACACCACCATGTACACTCTCCCCTATCACTGACTACCCACCCATTTAATCCCCTCCCATATCTCCATGTACACTCTCCCTTATTACTGAATCTACTCCCCTGCTACAGAGGTGCCCACCATCCCAATGGTGAGGGGTGGGAGGTTTAGGGGGGATTTAAGGAAAAGGTTTTTTTTACCCAGAGGGTGGTGAGGGTCTGGGAGGGGGGTAGAGGCGGGTCTGGGACGCGCTGCCTGGGAGGGGGGTAGAGGCGGGTTGCCTCACATCCTTTAAAAAGTACCTGGATGAGCACTTGGTGCGTCCTAACATATAAGACTATGGGCCAAGTGCTGGCAAATGGGATTAGGTAGGTGTCGGTACAGACCCGATGGGCCGAATGCCTCTTCTGCACTGTATTATTCTGTGAATCTGTAAAAGTTCCAAAGACTCTGAATCCTCAGAAAAACATTCTCCTCATCTCTGTCCTAAAGCAGCAACCCCCCCCCCTTTTTTTTAAAAATCTGTCACCTTTTGTACTCGATTCTACCACAAGAGGAAACATCCTCCACATCGACCCTGTCAAGACCCCTCAGGATCTTATATGTTTCAATCCAGTTTGAACAGAGAGCGGAAGGGTAAATGGTCATTCCATCAGGGCGGGGGCGATGAAGTAGGATGGATGGAAATTAGCCTGCTTCTGTTTGTATTGATCAGAATAATCGAGCTGTTGAATGTTGTTTGGAAAATCTATTCGTGAAATCAGTATTTCCGGGGCAGCATGGGGTGGCGCAGTGGTTAGCACTGCGGCCTCTCGGCACCGATGTCCCAGGTTCGATCCCGGCTCTGGGTCACTGTCCGTGTGGAGTTTGCACATTCTCCCCGTGTTTGCGTGGGTTTCGCCCCCATGACCCAAAGATGTGCAGGGTAGGTGGTTTGGCCACGCTAAATTGCCCCTTAATTGGAAAAAATTAAATGGGTACTCTAAATTTCAAAAAAGTAAAATCAGTATTTCTCAGGTGACATCTTCAAAACTGATTTTGCAATTTAGCCATTTTTTAAAAATGATGTGGAAAATTCCAAACCTATTCTAACATTTGCATGGGGAATCTCACGGCAGTTCGAAGTTGAACTTGTGCTAAGATAATCGTTTCTACACCATTACTGAACGCCACATGGTGACATTCGTGTGATTGATGCTCACTCAGGCAGTAATCAAGCAGAACCTCGAATCATGCCAGACTTTGTCGAAATTTGCCGAGGACACCTCCTAGCTGTCAGCTAAAGAGAACCATTGAATATTGGCCCTAAGTGATACTTTGCTGCCCATTGAATGGTGCATTCAATGGGTAATACCTAATTTTCAAAAGAAATATTGACCCAAATCTTCCGATGATCAGTCTCAAATGGTTTCTTTATAGTCCAAACTCGACCAGGTTATGCACTATATACCATGTCCCTTGCCTTGCAGGATCATGGCCCGAAGAGCCAGGCCTGTCCACAGGCAGTGTCCCACCACCTCAGAGGAGATCCCTGCGGAGGACACGGATGCAGCATCACGGCTATCTCCCGCACCAGCCACCATCGCAGAGACACACTCCAGAGGGTGACCTTAGCAGGCGGGTTTCCGGGTCACTATCTGGTGAGCACCACACTGATGCACATCCCGGTGTAGGCAGGAACATCCCAGGGATTGGACAGTCTGAGGTCTGCTGGATCCCAGGATTCAGCTGTGCCCCAGCCATGGGGCCGTGCCTCTGGACACGTTTGTCCCTCAGCTGCTGGGAGATTGCAAAGCCGGGAATACCAGGAAGGATGTCAGCAACACTCCTGTTCAGCAGGGCTGAATGGAGAAGTCCCAAAGCCTCTGCCACTGGAGATGTTGTCGGCGATGCCTGGCAACCAGGCCAACACTGCAAGGTCTGCAGTGGACAGCATTGGGTCCGATCCGTGACTGGAGGCCATGGTAAGCCTCCAGGACTGGCAGCGCCAGCTGATGTTGAAGCTTCTGGATCTTACTCCAGCTGCCCCTCCAACCCATGGAGTAACCCAGGAGCCCACAAGCACCCGGAAGGAGGAGGTTCCACTGGAGCACATCCCGAGGTCTTCCATCCAGGAGACCCTGGGACTGAGCAACCTATCTGAATCCTCCCTTCCTTAAACTGGCACAACTCGGGCACAGTGGGCAGAACAGGGTAAGGTGGACCCAGTTGTTCTCACTGGCCCGTCATCCCTGCCAGTGCAAATGTTTCATTTTCAGTGATAGGACTGGGGCATGATTCAGTGAATCCTACACCCTCACCCTCACCCCCAACTCGCCCCAATCCCCCGCTAGAGCAAAGGGACAAAGGAATGTCTGGCTGAATCTCACTCCGACAATAGCCAGGGAGTCGGCGTGCTGGCAGCAGACCGACAGGAGTCTGGCGTAAGCAGAGCTGAGGAGCATCACAGACCTCACCGTGAGTCGTCAGCACCCTCCTGCATTGACTGTGCAACAGGCACTTGAAGATTCCCCGGTCCCAGCACCCTGATGATTCAGATCTCTGCGACCTTCATCCCCCGGTTGCAGAGGGGGCACAATATCTTGGAGGGGTGGGAGAGGCCAAGCTGTTGGACGACAGGCTGGTCCTACTTCAGAAAGCGAGCAGCGATTGAGGGTGACCCTAGCCCTCCTTCCCATGCAGCTCCAGCTCGCCTCCATCCTCCAAATTCTCAGCTGCCTCTTCCCCTTAATCCCTCCTGAACATTGTCTGCCGCTCCTCGAGGTTTTCCTCAGGAAGGGCGTCAACCTGTTGCAGAGCCAGGTTGTGTAGGCCACAGCAGACCAACACAACGCAGGAGTCCCTCTGGGGGGCTGAGCTCCACCAGACCTGTTGAGACAGCGGAACTACATCTTTAGGAGGCCAGTGCACAGCTCTATCACAGATCGGGTGGCACTGGAGTCTTGTACCCAACCTCTGCTGCAGTCTCTGGCCTCCACACTGGTGCCATCAGCCAAGACCTTGGGATGTCCTTTTCCCACTACAAGCCATCCCTGGAGCCAGGGGGTGATCCTTAAAAATGCCAGGAATCTACCTGGCCGAGGATATAGCTTTCATGCTCGCTCCCTGGAAAACGGCGCACACGTGCACGAATCTCATCTGGTGGTCGCGCACCTGCCAAAAGCGACATGGGAGCAGTAGAACACTCCCTGCACCTGTGGCAGACCAGCTATGTTGCCGAAGCCCATAGCCCCCTCGCTTGCTGGGCGTATGAATAACGTCCAACGCCCTAGCCTATAGGTGGATGCCTACAAGATGTCACACGGGTCATCCGTGGAGCCCTGGAACTCCCCCGTAGTGTGAAGATTGAGCGCTGCCATAACTATTACAGCCACAAGGGGCAGGTGTCCTCCGCCACCATGTTGGTAAGGATGTGGCACAGGTACCACGCAGTCTCCCTTGTGAGGTCTCTACCTTCTACAGCACATGTTGTCCGACCGCTCCATGAAGGACACACGAGTCCTGTACACCCTTTTGTCTCCTGAGCCTTCATGCCCCCTCCGGCACCCTCCGCCTACCCTGTTGCCCCCTGGTTTTCTGCCGCAGGGTCTTCCCTGGGTACCACTGCACGTTGCTGCTGGAGTCTGTGCCACCCCCCAGCGCTGTAATAAATACAATGACCAGCTCCAAACCGATATCGATTGGATTCCTGCGAGGGATGGGAGTCAGGTTGGTGTCACAGCTCGGTAACATCATTACCCTCCCTCACTCACTGGCCTCCCGGACCTGGAAGCAGCCAGTCCCAGATCTTATCCAGCGGTGACCACTTACTCACAGCTCCGGTGCCCTGCCATCTCCATTACAGGACTGGCCTCACCCAATCAATACAGGCTCCCCTCTGGTTCTCCCTGGCGCTCTCTAACACTGGGGGTTCTGACAGGCACATCACTAATGGGCAGGGTCAACGTGGGGGCTAATGGATCCTGGCAGGAGTTGGGGTCCCAGCAGAGACTCAATCCCGTGCAACCAAACATTGAACCCTGAATATTCATCCCATTCCTTGACTTTGAACCATTTTAAGTTCATCCAATTAAACTAAAACAAGCAAATTGAGGCACAAATTAAAAGGGATGGCTCATTAAAGGGACACTGCCCTAAACAAAAGCATAGAGCAACTGAAACTTAACACCATCAAATTAAAAGGATCAGTAAATCCCAGCCCTGTGGTGATATGCATCACTGTAAATACACAAGGGGTTAATGTAAATACACTACGACTAAGTAAACACTAGAGGGAGCACCAGAGACGTCATGACATGCAGACATACAGCTAATGAACACATAGTATAGGACACGACCAATGGGCAGTCAAGACACCCAGAGGTGTGACACTACCACAAGGGGGCAGCCCATATAAAAGGACAGGGCACTGTCTCTTTTCACAGGCGACACTTAAGAGAGTAGGACAGGGGCAGATCAGAAGCATCACACCCACCACATGGCTTAGAGCAGACTGGTTAGTTAGACTGAGTTACTGTAGCAAGATTATCAGGAGAGTCGAACTCTTAGAGAACTGTGCTAATGGTTCAATAAATCACATTGAACTTACTTCAAAGTCTGGAGTATCTTTTGGTCAAAGCTGCATCGAGTTGCAGCCTGTGTTATCCCTGAGTACATAACACAAGCCCCTGCGGTGCCCATGGGGCACAGAGGTTCCTTGACTTTGAGACTGGGCGGCAGACATTGTTCAGCGTTAACTCTTGATGGCCAATTATTTCAGGGAACATGACTCTCAGGAATGTTTAGGGAACAATTGTTCTATGCTTCAGGGATGGGCAAAGGGAATAGGCACCTTTCTTACTCAGGCCGCATCATTCCGAGATCAAATTGCTGTCATGCCTCTACACTCGAGACCCCTGGCAGCTACTCCAGAGTTGTGCCCCTCCAAAAGACTGGGCACTGCATTGCTTTGTCTTTCAGGCTCTCATCCACCCAGCCCATTAGGCCCGGCTCCTTGACTCTCATCACACCCCACCCCATGTGGCCCGCAGCCACCCGTATCCCTAAGTTACAGACAGCAGACTAATGCAGTCCTAAAAGCACCTTTAAACAACACGGGTAGCAGACTTACCACAGCTCTAGAAGCATTTTAAATAACAGCAGACTTCAGGACCACCCACACCAACTGCAAACCCCAAGTCTGGAAACCCCGAACAGCACCCTCCCCCTTCTGAAGCTGGCCAGCTCTGCCCCTGAGACTCCCTCTCGGAGCTGATGGGGCCTGGTTCAGTTTTTAAAAAGCAGTAGGAATTTAAGCCGGCATGATGTCACGCCTGGTGGGTGGGAAGATTTGACGGGGACTGAAAATGCGATGTTAACCACGCTGAACAATAGAACATTACAGCGCAGTACAGGCCCTTTGGCCCTCGGTCTTGCGCCGACCTGTGAAACCACTCTAAAGCCCATCTACACTATTCCCTTATCGTCCATTTGTCTATCCAATGACCATTTAAATGCCCTTACCAGTACTGTTGCAGGCAGGGCATTCCATGCCCTTACTATCTGAGTAAAGAGTATATTATAATAGATTCAATTTCATGCAAATCAGGTCGTCACCCTTCCTGCCCATGAAACTGATTCGTCATTGAGGGGGGCCGAGACAGATCAGAAATCGCGACGGCGAAAGTCCTATTTCTGACCTCTCACGAGATTTGGCGGCCATTTTGGATTTGCGCCCATGGCTACCGGACCCGCTAAATCCCGCCCACCCTTTTTCGGCAAGATTTTAAAAAATATATAGATTTTTATTCTCCTTTTTCACATTTTCTCGCAAATTTGCACCCACCAACAATAAACAATAATCAGTAACGAATATAATGTCAATCCCCATATCAACAACAACGATCCCATCCTCCCACCCAACCCCCAAACAACTGCCCGCATGTTCACATAAACAAATAACAAAGAGGAACGGGTAAGATTTTTTTATTGGTCGATGAAACGAGGATCAGGATTTGTACAAAAGTGCAGCTAGAGAGAGAATGGTTGTTTTAAATGTGGGCTGTTTTTGATCATTTGTTCAGCAATTCAATCGAAACGGAAATTGATAGTGCCCTGTATTTTGCATCGCTTGCTGTGGGTAAATTGGCTGCTGTGTTCCCTACAATAGTCACTGATGTACCTAATTAGCTGTGTGATACCCCGAGGTCATGAAAGACACTAATGTGTAAATGCAAATCAGTCTTTGGTCAACGATTTGATGTCGATAACTTTGCAGTTGGAATTTGACAGTGCCTTAATGTGCTTGTCAAGCATTAAACGTCAGTGACTTGAGAATTCAGTTTCTGATTTAGCGTTTGAAATACTTCAAATAGTTGAATGGGTGTGAGTGAGGCATAATTGAATAGTCTGAATCATCTGCTTTTATCTAGTCAATGCCAGAATGTAAACTCTGTTCCGTGTCTGCTGCTCCCCACCACTTCTTCCATGCCAATCCTGTGATGACGTTTTGCTTTCTAATAGGCACTTGTGACACTAGTAAAGATTATTATTAAGGAAGCACAAATCCAGGATGAGGCAGGATCAGTGAGCATTCTACAGGATCAGTCGAGGACTCCCAACGATCGAAGCAGAAGACATCATTATATCCACCATTACTCCCATCATGCCCTCGCACCAGAACCAGGGCAGTCACCCAACTAGGCTCTGGTCCGGAGCGGGGGTGGGGGGCTGGAATAACTCAACCGGCTCGGTCATCTCTAATCCCTCACGACCAACATCCAGAACAGGATAACATGGGACCAGTGGTCGGAAGGCCAAACCCACCCCAGGCCTCCGAGACTGGATTAAATGTGCTCTTTCAGATTCAGGCAGGCTACCACCAGGGACAGTACTTTCTCCACTGAAAGGGACTCCCCTAGTCGCCACACTTTTGGGTACACAAAAGGAGAATTCAGAATGCCCAATTCACCGGCCAGCATGTCTTTCGGGACTTACGGGAGGAAACAGGAGCACCCGGTGCAAACCCATGTAGACACCGGGAGAACGTGCAAACTCCGCACAGACAGTGACCCAAGCCGGGAATCGAACCTGGGACCCTGAAGCTGTGAAGCAACAGTGTGAACCACTGTGCTGCCTTGCCGGCCTTTTCATTTCTTTTCAAGACTGTAATATTTATCATTTATTCCAGCAAAATTATACTGGTCATGTAACAAGAGAATCCTAGCTTCCTTTCAAATTTGGGAACACCACTGTGAGCATCAATATATGCGTATAATCCGTGCCAGGTCGGGCGTTCCTAACTATTGTTCTGATCCGTTTAGGGACCTGATGCGACCATCAATTCACTCGAGACAGGAGTAGAAGTAAACTGCGGCTTTAATCGACTTAGAACATGGCCTGTCTGCGACTGATCCAATACTGAGAACCACTTACAGGTCGACTGCTCTTTATACATCCCCTCAAGGGGAGGAGCCATGGGCGGAGCCCATACAGGCCCCAACATGTTCCCCTATGGCGAATGCCATACAATGGCCCATAGGAGGAGCCCACAAGGGCATCAGCACAGATTTAAATACAAGGGCAACAGCAGAGATACAAATACAATGGTGGATTATTGGCATAATACATTCACCACATTCCCCCCCCGTTAATAAAATGAAGTCCGGCGGGGGTGACGGGTTCATAAGTTCAGCCGGTCCGGCGCACGGATTGTGCACTGTGATCGCCGAAGCTCTGGCGTTGTTGCTGGCCCGGGTGCCGAGCTCGTCCGTGCTGGCATCTGTAGTAAGGGCGCCAGTGCGGGTACAGACGGGGACTCCGGGAGCGTCTCTTCTGGAGCTTCATTCCTGTGGACCGGTGAAGGGGGGATGGCGGGCGGGAGGGAGCGTGGGAGCCATATAGGGGCAGGAGCGCTGGTCATGGTAGGTTGGGCGGGATATCGTGGAGGGGCGATGGTGGTGGTGGTGGTGGAACCGGCGGGTGCCAGGTCCCGGAGGGAGACGGTATGTTGTCGGCCATCGGGTTGTTCGCCATAAGCGTACTGGGGGTTGGAGTGAAGGAGCTGGACCCTCTCTACCAGAGGGTCGGACCTATGGCTCCTGACGTGTTTTCTGAGCAGGACTGGCCCCGGTGTCTTCAGCCAGGATGGAAGCGAGGACCCTGAGGTGGATGTCCTAGGGAAAACAAATAGGCGGTCATGAGGGGTCTCGTTTGTGGCCATGCAAAGTAGGGACCTAATAAAGTGGAGCGCATCGGGAAGGACCTCCTGCCAGTGGGGGACTGGGAGATTCCTGGACCGCAGGGTCAGTAGGACGGTCTTCCAGACCGTCGCGTTCTCCCTCTCCACCTGCCCGTTTTCCCCTGGGATTATAACTGGTAGTCCTGCTCAAGGGGATGCCCTTACCAAGCAGGTACTGACGCAGTTCGCCGCTCATGAACGACGAGCCCCGGTCACAGTGGACATAATTGGGGAAACCAAATAGGGTGAAGACACTATATGTAGGGCTTTAATGACGGTGGACGTGGTCATGTCGAGGCAAGGGATTGCAATGGGGAAGCGGGAGAACTCATCAATAACGTTGAGGAAATATGTATTGCGGCTTTTGGAGGGGAGGGGCCCTTTGAAACCGATACTGAGGCGCTCAAAGGGCCGGGATGCCTTCACCAGGTGGGCCTTATCTGGTCGATAGAAGTGCGGTTTACACTCCGCACAGATCTGGCAGTCCCTGATCATAGTTCTGACCTCGGTGGAGTAGGGCAGGTTGCGAGCCTTGATATAGTGGATAAGCCGGGTGACCCCTGGGTGGCAGAGGTCATCGTGGATAGCCCGTAGTCGGTCATCTTGCGCGCTGGCGCATGTGCCGCAGGACAGGGCATCTGGGGGCTCGTTGAGCTTCCCAGGACGATATACTATATCGTAATTATAGGTGGAGAGTTCGATCCTCCACCTCAAGATCTTATCGTTCTGGATTTTGCCCCGCTGCGTATTATCGAACATGAAGGCTACCGATCATTGGTCGATGACGAGGGTAAACCTCCTACCAGCGAGGTAGTGCCTCCAGTGCCGCACGGCTTCCACGATGGCTTGGGCTTCTTTTTCGACCGAGGAGTGCTGAATTTCTGAGGTGGTGAGGATTCGTGAAAAAAACGCGACTGGCCTGCCTGCTTGGTTGAGGGTAGCAGCGAGGGCGACCTCTGATGCATCGCTCTCCATCTGGAAGGGAACGGACCCGTCCACTGCGCGCATCACGGCTTTGGTGATGTCCGCCTTGATGCAGCTGAAGGCCTGGCGGGCCTCAGCCGCCAGTGGGAAGATGGTGGCCTTGATTAGTGGGCGGGCTTTGTCCGCATACTGGGGGGACCCACTGGGCATAATATGAAAATAACCTGAGGCACCTCTTCAGGGCCTTGGGGCAGTGGGGAAGAGGGAGTTGCAGGAGGGGGCGCATACGGCCAGGGTCAGGCCTTAGGACCCCGTTTTCCACGACGTAGCCGAGGATGGCTAGTCTGGTTGTGCGGAAAACGCATTTCTCCTTGTTGTAAGTGAGGTTTAGGGTTTGGGCGGTTTGGAGAAATCTGTGGAGATTGGCATCGTGGTCCTGCTGATCATGGCCGCAGATAGTGACATTGTCCAAGTACGGAAATGTGGCCCGCAGCCCGTAGCGATCCACCATTCGGTCCATTGTTCTTTGGAACACCGAAAACCCCGTTCGTGACGCCAAAGGGGACCCGGCCGTCGGCCTCAAAAAGCCGTGTCGTGGCGATCCTCCGGGCGGTTTGGGAGCTGGTGGTATGCAGACTTCAGATCCACCGTGGAGAACACCCGGTAGTGTGCGATCTGGTTTACCATGTCTGCAATCCGTGGAAGTGGGTACGTATTGAGTTGCATGTACCGGTTTATGGTTTGGCTGTAATCTACAACCATCCGGTTCTTTTCCCCGGTCTTGACGACCACCACCCGAGCTCTCCAGGGGCTATTGCTGGCCTTGATGACTCCCTCCTGCAAGAGTCGCTGGGCCTCGGACCTGATAAAAGTCCTGTCCTGTATGCTATACCGCCTGCTTCTGGTGGCGACTGGTTTGCAGTCGGCGGTGAAGTTTGCGAAGAGTGGGGGAGGGTCGACTTTTAGGGTCGGGAGGCTGCATATGGTGAGTGGGGGTAGGGGCCCCCTGAACTTCAGGGTTAGGCTCCTGGCGTTGCACTGGAAGTCGAGTCCCAATAGGAGAGGAGCGCAGAGGTCCGGGAGCACATAATTTAAAATTGGCGTACTCGGCGCCCTGTATTGCTAGGGTTGCGGTAGTGCACCCTCAGATTTTAACCGAGTGTGACCCAGAGGCGAGGGAGATGGTTTGGTGCGCCGGGAAAATTGGGAGCGAGCAGCGTCTGACCATGTCCGGGTGAATGTAGCTCTCTATGCTCCCGGAGTCGAAAAGGCAAGGTGGCTCATGCTCGTTTACCCGGACGGTCATCATGGAGCTCCGGAGGTGCTTGGGTCGCGACTGGTCCAGGGTGATCACGCTGAGTTGCGGGTAGCTGGCGTGGTCGGAGGTGCTGGGGCGGCCCCGCGATGGCTGCACTGGATCGTACGCGTCGAGCGGCATAGCAGATGGCGGCCCCCGTTGGTCGAGCGTGGCGGGTGGTGAGGAAGATGTCGTCCAAGATGGCGGCCCCATGGATCTCGTGTGTCCGGCCGCGTGGAGGAGGATGGCCAAGTTGGCGGCCCCCGTGAGTCGCACGTGCTGTGAGTGCTGGAAGATGGCTGTCCCCACGGATAGCACGAGGCTGATGACGCATCTACAGAGGGAAGAGTAGACAGACACGCTGCCACTCTGCGGGCCTGTGAGTCTTGAGGATCGGGCCTGTGAGTTAGAGTTCTTGGACCTGGCCAGGCAAACTTTGGCGAAATGTCCTATTCTCCCGCAGCTGCTGCAGTTCGCATTACGGGCCGGGCAGTGCTGCCGGGGATGTTGGGACTGGCCGCAGAAATAGCAGGGTAGCCCCCCATGGTGGGCGGGCGACCGCGCGGCACATGCCTGGGTAGTCTTTGGTCGGGGGTCCACGAGGGGGTCGCGTGATCAGCCGGGAACACGTTAAGGCTCAGGAACCCTACTTCCAGAGAGGAGGCTGACTTTACCGTCTGATCCAGGTCCAGGGCCCCCTTTTCGAGTAGGCGCTGCCTCACGTAGTTGGACCGGACTCCCGCCACATAGACGTCTCGGACGGCGAGTTCCTTATGTTGAGTGGCTGTAACGGCCTGGTAGTTGCAGCTGCGTGTGAGGGCTTTGAGGTCGCGTAGGTAGTCTTCTAGCGATTTCCCCTGGGCGCTGGTGGTGAGTGGTGAGGATGTGTCGCGCGTAGACCTCGTTCGCGGGCCGTACATAGAGGCGTTCGAGCATCGCGAGGGCGTCTGCGTAGGAGGAGGCCTCATCGAGTTGAACAGAGATTCGATGGCTCACCCGTGCGTGGAGGAGGTTCAGCTTCTGTGTTGGTGACGGAAGGCGTGGAGGAGGCTGCGAGATAGGCCTTGAAGCAGCGGAGCCAGTGCGAAAAAATTTCTTTTGAGGGACAATTCCATAGTTGCGATTAAGTTGATTAAATTGATGCGACCATCAATTCACTCGAGACGGGAGAAGTAAACTACGGCTTTAATCAACTTAGAACAGTGCCTGCCTGCGACTGATCCTACTGAGAACCACCTACAGGTCAACTGCTCTTTGTACCTCCCTTCAAGGGGAGGAGCCATAGGTGGAGCCCATACAGGCCCCAACATGTTCCCCTATGGATAATGCCATACAATGGCCCATAGGAGGAGCCCACAAGGGTAACAGCATAGCACAGATACAAATACAAGGGCAACAGCACAGATACAAATACAATGGTGGATTATTGGCATAATACATTCACCACAGGACCATTAACATTTCAAAAGGTGGCACAGTGGTTAGCACTGCTGGGGACCCGGGTTCGATCCCAACTCCGGGTCACCGTCCATGTGGAGTTTGCACATTCTCCCCGTGTCTCCATGTCACCCCCACAACCCAAAGATGCGCAGGTTAGGTGGATTGGCCATGCGAAATTGCCCCTCAATTGTAAAATGATTTGGGCCTCCAGCACACACTCACAGTGCATTCCAGCGTGCACACTCAGTGCATTCCAGCACACACTCACAGTGCATTCCAGCACACACTCTGCATTCCAACACACTCTCAGACAGCGCATTCCAGCACACACACTCAGACAGAGCATTCCAGCACACACACACAGACAGCGCATTCCAGCGCACACACTCAGACAGAGCATTCCAGCACACACTCTCAGACAGCGCATTCCAGCACACACACTCAGACAGAGCATTCCAGCGCACACTCTCAGACACCGCATTCCAGCGCACACTCTCAGACAGAGCATTCCATCACACACACACAGCGCATTCCAGCACTCACACAGCGCATTCCAGCACACACTCTCAGACAGAGCATTCCAGCACACACTCTGCATTCCAACACACTCTCAGACAGTGCATACCAGCACACAATCTCAGACAGAGCATTCCAGCGCACACTCTCAGACAGCGCATTCCAGCACACACTCTCAGACAGAGCATTCCAGCACACACTCTCAGACAGAGCATACCAGCACACACTCTCAGACAGAGCATTCCAGCGCACACTCTCAGACAGCGCATTCCAGCACACACTCTCAGACAGAGCATTCCAGCACACACTCTGCATTCCAACACACTCTCAGACAGTGCATTCCAGCACACACTCTCAGACAGAGCATTCCAGCACACACTCTCAGACAGAGCATTCCAGCACACACTCTGCATTCCAACACACTCTCAGACAGTGCATTCCAGCACACACTCTCAGACAGTGCATTCCAGCACACACTCTCAGACAGAGCATTCCAGCACACACTCTCAGACAGAGCATTCCAGCACACACACTCAGACAGAGCATTCCAGCACACACTCTCAGACAGCATTCCAGCGCACACTCTCAGGCAGAGCATTCCAGCGCACACTCTCAGACAGAGCATTCCAGCACACTCTCAGACAGAGCATTCCAGCACACACTCTCAGACACGCATTCCAGCGCACACTCAGACAGAGCATTCCAGCACACTCTCAGACAGAGCATTCCAGCACACACTCTCAGACAGAGCATTCCAGCGCACACACTCAGACAGCGCATTCCAGCACACACACTCAGACAGAGCATTCAGAGCATTCCAGCGCACACTCTCAGACAGAGCATTCCAGCACACACGCTCAGACAGAGCATTCCAGCACACACTCTCAGACAGAGCATTCCAGCACACACTCTCAGGCAGCGCATTCCAAAACACACACTCAGACAGAGCATTCCAGCGCACACTCTCAGACAGAGCATTCCAGCACACACTCTCAGACAGAGCATTCCAGGGCACACACTCAGGCAGCGCATTCCAGCGCACACACTCAGGCAGAGCATTCCAGCACACTATCAGACAGAGCATTCCAGCACACACACTCAGGCAGCGCATTCCAAAACACACACTCAGACAGCGCATTCCAGCGCACACTCTCAGACAGAGCATTCCAGCACACACTCTCAGACAGCGCATTCCAGCGCACACACTCAGACAGCGCATTCCAGCATACGACAGCGCATTCCAGCACACACACTCAGACAGAGCATTCAGAGCATTCCAACGCACACTCTCAGACAGAGCATTCCAGCACACACACTCAGACAGAGCATTCCAGCACACACACTCAGACAGAGCATTCCAGCACACACACTCAGACAGAGCATTCCAGCACACACTCTCAGACAGCGCATTCCAGCACACACTCTCAGGCAGCGCATTCCAAAACACACACTCAGACAGAGCATTCCAGCGCACACTCTCAGACAGAGCATTCCAGCGCACACACTCAGGCAGCGCATTCCAGCGCACACACTCAGGCAGAGCATTCCAGCACACACTCTCAGACAGAGCATTCCAGCGCACACACTCAGGCAGCGCATTCCAGCGCACACACTCAGGCAGAGCATTCCAGCACACACACTCAGACAGAGCATTCCAGCACACACTCTCAGGCAGCGCATTCCAAAACACACTCTCAGACAGAGCATTCCAGCACACACTCTCAGACAGAGCATTCCAGCGCACACACTCAGGCAGCGCATTCCAGCACACACTCTCAGACAGAGCATTCCAGTGCACACTCTCAGACAGAGCATTCCAGCACACACTCCCAGACAGAGCATTCCAGCACACACTCTCAGACAGAGCATTCCAGCACACACTCCCAGACAGCGCATTCCAGCGCACACTCTCAGACAGAGCATTCCAGCACACTATCAGACAGAGCATTCCAGCACACACTCTCAGACAGAGCATTCCAGCGCACACACTCGGGCAGCGCATTCCAGAGCACACTTTCAGACAGAGCATTCCAACGCACACACTCAGACAGAGCATTCCAGCACACTATCAGACAGAGCATTCCAGCACACACTCTCAGGCAGCGCATTCCAAAACACACACTCAGACAGCGCATTCCAGCGCACACTCTCAGACAGAGCATTCCAGCACACACTCTCAGACAGAGCATTCCAGCGCACACACTCAGGCAGCGCATTCCAGCACACACTCTCAGACAGAGCATTCCAGCACACACTCACAGCGCATGCCTGCGCACACTCTCAGACAGAGCATTCCAGCGCACACTCTCAGACAGAGCATTCCAGCACACACTCTCAGACAGAGCATTCCAGCGCACACTCACAGCGCATTCCAGCGCACACTCTCAGACAGAGCATTCCAGCACACACTTTCAGACAGAGCATTCCAGCACACACACTCAGGCAGCGCATTCCAGCGCACACTCTCAGACAGAGCATTCCAGCACACTCACAGCGCATTCCTGCTCACACTCTCAGACAGAGCATTCCAGCGCACACTCTCAGACAGAGCATTCCAGCACACACTCTCAGACAGAGCATTCCAGCACACTATCAGACAGAGCGTTCCAGCGCACACTCTCAGACAGAGCATTCCAGCACGCACTCTCAGACAGAGCATTCCAGCGCACACTCTCAGACAGAGCATTCCAGCACACACTCTCAGACAGAGCATTCCAGCGCACACACTCAGGCAGCGCATTCCAGCACACACTCTCAGACAGAGCATTCCAGCACACACTCACAGCGCATGCCTGCGCACACTCTCAGACAGAGCATTCCAGCGCACACTCTCAGACAGAGCATTCCAGCACACACTCTCAGACAGAGCATTCCAGCGCACACTCACAGCGCATTCCAGCGCACACTCTCAGACAGAGCATTCCAGCGCACACTCTCAGACAGAGCATTCCAGCACACACTTTCAGACAGAGCATTCCAGCACACACACTCAGGCAGCGCATTCCAGCGCACACTCTCAGACAGAGCATTCCAGCACACTCACAGCGCATTCCTGCTCACACTCTCAGACAGAGCATTCCAGCGCACACTCTCAGACAGAGCATTCCAGCACACACTCTCAGACAGAGCATTCCAGCACACACTCTCAGACAGAGCATTCCAGCACACTCTCAGACAGAGCGTTCCAGCGCACACTCTCAGACAGAGCATTCCAGCACGCACTCTCAGACAGAGCATTCCAGCACACACACACAGCGCATTCCAGCACTCACACAGCGCATTCCAGCACACACAGCGCATTCCAGCACACACTCACAGCGCATTCCAGCACACACTCTTGCATTCCAGCACACTATCAGACAGAGCATTCCAGCACACACTCTCAGACAGAGCATTCCAGCGCACACACTCGGGCAGCGCATTCCAGAGCACACTCTCAGACAGAGCATTCCAACGCACACACTCAGACAGAGCATTCCAGCACACACTCTCAGGCAGCGCATTCCAAAACACACACTCAGACAGCGCATTCCAGCGCACACTCTCAGACAGAGCATTCCAGCACACACTCTCAGACAGAGCATTCCAGCGCGCACACTCAGGCAGCGCATTCCAGCACACACTCTCAGACAGAGCATTCCAGCACACACTCACAGCGCATGCCTGCGCACACTCTCAGACAGAGCATTCCAGCGCACACTCTCAGACAGAGCATTCCAGCACACACTCTCAGACAGAGCATTCCAGCACACTCACAGCGCATTCCTGCTCACACTCTCAGACAGAGCATTCCAGCGCACACTCTCAGACAGAGCATTCCAGCACACACTCTCAGACAGAGCATTCCAGCACACTCTCAGACAGAGCGTTCCAGCGCACACTCTCAGACAGAGCATTCCAGCACGCACTCTCAGACAGAGCATTCCAGCACACACACACAGCGCATTCCAGCACTCACACAGCGCATTCCAGCACACACAGCGCATTCCAGCGCACACTCAGACAGAGCATTCCAGCACACACTCTCAGACAGAGCATTCCAGCGCTCACACTCAGACAGAGCATTCAGAGCATTCCAGCACACACTCTCAGACAGAGCATTCCAGGGCACACACTCAGGCAGCGCATTCCAGCGCGCACACTCAGGCAGCGAATTCCAACGCACACACTCAGGCAGAGCATTCCAGCACACTATCAGACAGAGCATTCCAGCACACACACTCAGGCAGCGCATTCCAAAACACACACTCAGACAGCGCATTCCAGCGCACACTCTCAGACAGAGCATTCCAGCACACACTCTCAGACAGCGCATTCCAGCGCACACACTCAGACAGCGCATTCCAGCATACGACAGCGCATTCCAGCACACACACTCAGACAGAGCATTCAGAGCATTCCAACGCACACTCTCAGACAGAGCATTCCAGCACACACACTCAGACAGAGCATTCCAGCACACACACTCAGACAGAGCATTCCAGCACACACACTCAGACAGAGCATTCCAGCACACACTCTCAGACAGCGCATTCCAGCACACACTCTCAGGCAGCGCATTCCAAAACACACACTCAGACAGAGCATTCCAGCGCACACTCTCAGACAGAGCATTCCAGCGCACACACTCAGGCAGCGCATTCCAGCGCACACACTCAGGCAGAGCATTCCAGCACACACTCTCAGACAGAGCATTCCAGCGCACACACTCAGGCAACGCATTCCAGCGCACACACTCAGGCAGAGCATTCCAGCACACACACTCAGACAGAGCATTCCAGCACACACTCTCAGGCAGCGCATTCCAAAACACACTCTCAGACAGAGCATGCCAGCACACACTCTCAGACAGAGCATTCCAGCGCACACACTCAGGCAGCGCATTCCAGCACACACTCTCAGACAGAGCATTCCAGTGCACACTCTCAGACAGAGCATTCCAGCACACACTCCCAGACAGAGCATTCCAGCACACACTCTCAGACAGAGCATTCCAGCACACACTCCCAGACAGCGCATTCCAGCGCACACTCTCAGACAGAGCATTCCAACGCACACACTCAGACAGAGCATTCCAGCACACACTCTCAGACAGAGCATTCCAGCGCACACTCACAGCGCATTCCAGCGCACACTCTCAGACAGAGCATTCCAGCGCACACTCTCAGACAGAGCATTCCAGCACACACTTTCAGACAGAGCATTCCAGCACACACACTCAGGCAGCGCATTCCAGCGCACACTCTCAGACAGAGCCTTCCAGCACACTCACAGCGCATTCCAGCGCACACTCTCAGACAGAGCATTCCAGCGCACACTCTCAGACAGAGCATTCCAGCACACACTCTCAGACAGAGCATTCCAGCACACTATCAGACAGAGCGTTCCAGCGCACACTCTCAGACAGAGCATTCCAGCACGCACTCTCAGACAGAGCATTCCAGCGCACACTCTCAGACAGAGCATTCCAGCACACACTCTCAGACAGAGGATTCCAGCGCACACACTCAGGCAGCGCATTCCAGCACACACTCTCAGACAGAGCATTCCAGCACACACTCACAGCGCATGCCTGCGCACACTCTCAGACAGAGCATTCCAGCGCACACTCTCAGACAGCATTCCAGCACACACTCTCAGACAGAGCATTCCAGCGCACACTCACAGCGCATTCCAGCGCACACTCTCAGACAGAGCATTCCAGCGCACACTCTCAGACAGAGCATTCCAGCACACACTTTCAGACAGAGCATTCCAGCACACACACTCAGGCAGCGCATTCCAGCGCACACTCTCAGACACAGCATTCCAGCACACTCACAGCGCATTCCTGCTCACACTCTCAGACAGAGCATTCCAGCGCACACTCTCAGACAGAGCATTCCAGCACACACTCTCAGACAGAGCATTCCAGCACACTCTCAGACAGAGCGTTCCAGCGCACACTCTCAGACAGAGCATTCCAGCACGCACTCTCAGACAGAGCATTCCAGCACACACACACAGCGCATTCCAGCACTCACACAGCGCATTCCAGCACACACAGCGCATTCCAGCACACACTCACAGCGCATTCCAGCACACACTCTGCATTCCAGCACACTATCAGACAGAGCATTCCAGCACACACTCTCAGACAGAGCATTCCAGCGCACACACTCGGGCAGCGCATTCCAGAGCACACTCTCAGACAGAGCATTCCAACGCACACACTCAGACAGAGCATTCCAGCACACTATCAGACAGAGCATTCCAGCACACACTCTCAGGCAGCGCATTCCAAAACACACACTCAGACAGCGCATTCCAGCGCACACTCTCAGACAGAGCATTCCAGCACACACTCTCAGACAGAGCATTCCAGCGCGCACACTCAGGCAGCGCATTCCAGCACACACTCTCAGACAGAGCATTCCAGCACACACTCACAGCGCATGCCTGCGCACACTCTCAGACAGAGCATTCCAGCGCACACTCTCAGACAGAGCATTCCAGCACACACTCTCAGACAGAGCATTCCAGCGCACACTCACAGCGCATTCCAGCGCACACTCTCAGACAGAGCATTCCAGCACACACACTCAGGCAGCGCATTCCAGCGCACACTCTCAGACAGAGCATTCCAGCACACTCACAGCGCATTCCTGCTCACACTCTCAGACAGAGCATTCCAGCGCACACTCTCAGACAGAGCATTCCAGCACACACTCTCAGACAGAGCATTCCAGCACACTCTCAGACAGAGCGTTCCAGCGCACACTCTCAGACAGAGCATTCCAGCACGCACTCTCAGACAGACCATTCCAGCACACACACACAGCGCATTCCAGCACTCACACAGCGCATTCCAGCACACACAGCGCATTCCAGCACACACTCACAGCGCATTCCAGCACACACTCTGCATTCCAACACACTCTCAGACAGTGTATTCCAGCACACACTCTCAGACAGAGCATTCCAGCACACACTCTCAGACAGAGCATTCCAGCACACACTCTCATACAGTGCATTCCAGCACACACTCTCAGACAGAGCATTCCAGCGCACACTCAGACAGAGCATTCCAGCACACACTCTCAGACAGAGCATTCCAGCACACACTCTCAGACAGAGCATTCCAGCACACACACTCAGACAGGGCATTCCAGCACACACTCTCAGACAGAGCATTCCAGCGCACACTCTCAGACAGAGCATTCCAGCACACACTCTCAGACAGAGCATTCCAGCGCACGCTCTCAGACAGCGCATTCCAGCGCACACTCTCAGACAGAGCATTCCAGCACACACTCTCAGACAGAGCATTCCAGCGCACACTCCGACAGAGCATTCCAACACACACACTCAGACAGAGCATTCCAGCACACACTCTCAGAGCATTCCAGCACACACTCTCAGACAGAGCATTCCAGCACACACTCTCAGACAGAGCATTCCAGCACACACACTCTCAGAGCATTCCAGCGCACACTCTCAGACAGTGCATTCCAGCACACACTCTCAGAGCATTCCAGCACACACTCTCAGACAGAGCATTCCAGCGCACGCTCTCAGACAGAGCATTCCAGCGCACACTCAGACAGAGCATTCCAGCACACACTCTCAGAGCATTCCAGCACACACTCTCAGACAGTGCATTCCAGCACACACTCAGACAGAGCATTCCAGCACACACACTCAGACAGAGCATTCCAGCACACACTCTCAGAGCATTCCAGCACACACACTCAGACAGCGCATTCCAGCACACACTCTCAGACAGAGCATTCCAGCGCACACTCTCAGACAGAGCATTCCAGCACACACTCTCAGACAGTGCATTCCAGCACACACTCTCAGACAGAGCATTCCAGCGCACACTCAGACAGAGCATTCCAGCACACACTCTCAGACAGAGCATTCCAGCACACACTCTCAGACAGTGCATTCCAGCACACACTCTCAGAGCATTCCAGCACACACTCTCAGACAGAGCATTCCAGCACACACTCTCAGACAGCGCATTCCAGCGCACACTCTCAGACAGAGCATTCCAGCGCACACTCTCAGACAGTGCATTCCAGCACACACTCTCAGACAGAGCATTCCAGCGCACACTCTCAGACAGAGCATTCCAGCACACACTCTCAGAGCATTCCAGCGCACACTCTCAGACAGAGCATTCCAGCGCACGCTCTCAGACAGAGCATTCCAGCGCACACTCTCAGACAGTGCATTCCAGCACACACTCTCAGACAGAGCATTCCAGCACACACTCTCAGACAGTGCATTCCAGCACACACTCTCAGAGCATTCCAGCGCACACTCTCAGACAGAGCATTCCAGCACACACTCTCAGACAGTGCATTCCAGCACACACTCTCAGACAGAGCATTCCAGCACACACTCTCAGACAGTGCATTCCAGCACACACTCTCAGACAGAGCATTCCAGCGCACACTCAGACAGAGCATTCCAGCACACACTCTCAGACAGAGCATTCCAGCACACACTCTCAGACAGAGCATTCCAGCACGCACACACACACAGCGCATTCCAGCACTCACACAGCGCATTCCAGCACACACAGCGCATTCCAGCACACACTCTGCATTCCAACACACTCTCAGACAGTGTATTCCAGCACACACTCTCAGACAGAGCATTCCAGCACACACTCTCAGACAGAGCATTCCAGCGCACACTCAGACAGAGCATTCCAGCACACACTCTCAGACAGAGCATTCCAGCACACACTCAGACAGAGCATTCCAGCACACACTCTCAGACAGAGCATTCCAGCGCACACTCAGACAGAGCATTCCAGCACACACTCTCAGACAGAGCATTCCAGCACACGCTCTCAGACAGCGCATTCCAGCGCACACTCTCAGACAGAGCATTCCAGCACACACTCTCAGACAGTGCATTCCAGCACACACTCTCAGACAGAGCATTCCAGCGCACACTCAGACAGAGCATTCCAGCACACACTCTCAGACAGAGCATTCCAGCACACACTCTCAGACAGAGCATTCCAGCACACACTCTCAGACAGAGCATTCCAGCACACACACTCAGACAGAGCATTCCAGCACACACTCCCAGACAGAGCATTCCAGCACACACACTCAGACAGACCATTCCAGCACACACACTCAGGCAGCGCATTCCAGCACACACACTCAGACAGAGCATTCCAGCACACACTCTCAGACAGAGCATTCCAGCACACACTCTCAGACAGAGCATTCCAGCACACACTCTCAGACAGTGCATTCCAGCACACACTCTCAGAGCATTCCAGCACACATTCTCAGACAGAGCATTCCAGCACACACTCTCAGACAGCGCATTCCAGCGCACACTCTCTCAGACAGAGCATTCCAGCACACACACTCAGACAGAGCATTCCAGCACACACTCTCAGACAGAGCATTCCAGCACACACTCTCAGACAGAGCATTCCAGCACGCGCATACACACAGCGCATTCCAGCACTCACACAGCGCATTCCAGCACACACAGCGCATTCCAGCACACACTCACAGTGCATTCCAGCACACACTCTGCATTCCAACACACTCTCAGACAGTGTATTCCAGCACACACTCTCAGACAGAGCATTCCAGCACACACTCTCAGACAGAGCATTCCAGCGCACACTCAGACAGAGCATTCCAGCACACACTCTCAGACAGAGCATTCCAGCGCACGCTCTCAGACAGCGCATTCCAGCGCACACTCTCAGACAGAGCATTCCAGCGCACACTCTCAGACAGAGCATTCCAGCGCACACTGTCAGACAGCGCATTCCAGCACACACTCTCAGACAGAGCATTCCAGCGCACGCTCTCAGACAGCGCATTCCAGCACACACTCTCAGACAGAGCATTCCAGCACACACTCTCAGACAGAGCATTCCAGCACACACTCTCAGACAGTGCATTCCAGCACACACTCTCAGACAGAGCATTCCAGCGCACACTCAGACAGAGCATTCCAGCACACACACTCAGACAGAGCATTCCAGCACACACTCTCAGACAGAGCATTCCAGCACACACACTCAGACAGACCATTCCAGCGCACACACTCAGGCAGCGCATTCCAGCGCACACTCTCAGACAGAGCATTCCAGCACACACTCTCAGACAGCGCATTCCAGCACACACTCTCAGACAGAGCATTCCAGCGCACACTCTCAGACAGAGCATTCCAGCGCACACTCTCAGACAGAGCATTCCAGCACACACACTCAGACAGAGCATTCCAGCACACACACTCAGACAGACCATTCCAGCGCACACACTCTGGCAGCGCATTCCAGCGCACACGCTCAGGCAGCGCATTCCAGCGCACACACTCTCAAACAGCGCATTCCAGCGCACACTCTCAGACAGAGCATTCCAGCACACACACACAGACAGAGCATTCCAGCGCACACTCTCAGACAGCGCATTCCAGCGCACACTCTCAGACAGCGCATTCCAGCGCACACTCTCAGACAGAGCATTCCAGCACACACTCTCAGACAGAGCATTCCAGCGTACACACTCAGACAGAGCATTCCAGCACACACTCTCAGACAGTGCTTTCCATCGCACACACTCAGGCAGCGCATTCCAGAGCACACTCTCAGACAGAGCATTCCAGCGCACACTCTCAGACAGAGCATTCCAGCACACACTCTCAGACAGAGCATTCCAGCGCACACACTCAGACAGAGCATTCCAGCACACACACTCAGACAGAGCATTCCAGCACACACTCTCAGGCAGCGCATTCCAGCGCACACACTCAGGCAGCGCATTCCAGCACACAGTCTCAGACAGAGCATTCCAGCACACACTCTCAGACAGCGCATTCCAGAGCACACTCTCAGACAGAGCATTCCAGCGCACACTCTCAGGCAGCGCATTCCAGCGCACACACTCAGGCAGCGCATTCCAGCACACAGTCTCAGACAGAGCATTCCAGCACACACTCAGACAGCGCATTCCAGCACACACTCAGACAGAGCATTCCAGCGCACACTCTCACAGCGCATTCCAGCGCACACTCTCAGACAGCGCATTCCAGCGCACTCTCTCAGACAGAGCATTCCAGCGCACACTCTCAGACAGTGCATTCCAGCGCACACTCTCAGACAGCGCATTCCAGCACACACACTCAGACAGAGCATTCCAGCACACACTCTCAGGCAGCGCATTCCAGCGCACACACTCAGGCAGCGCATTCCAGCACACAGTCTCAGACAGAGCATTCCAGCACACACTCTCAGACAGCGCATTCCAGAGCACACTCTCAGACAGAGCATTCCAGCGCACACTCTCAGACAGAGCATTCCAGCACACACACACAGACAGAGCATTCCAGCACACACACTCAGACAGATCATTCCAGCACACACTCTCAGACAGATCATTCCAGCACACACTCTCAGACAGAGCATTCCAGCACACACACACAGACAGAGCATTCCAGCACACACACTCTCAGACAGAGCATTTCAGCGCACACTCTCAGACAGAGCATTCCAGCACACACACACAGACAGAGCATTCCAGCACACACACTCTCAGACAGAGCATTCCAGCGCAGACACTCAGACAGCGCATTCCAGCACACACTCTCAGACAGAGCATTCCAGCGCACACACTCTCAGACAGAGCATTCCAGCGCACACACTCTCAGACAGAGCATTCCAGCGCACACACTCAGACAGCGCATTCCAGCGCACACACTCAGACAGAGCATTCCAGCACACACACACAGAGCATTCCAGCACACACTCTCAGACAGAGCATTCCAGCGCACACTCTCAGACAGAGCATTCCAGCACACACACACAGACAGAGCATTCCAGCACACACACTCTCAGACAGAGCATTCCAGCGCACACACTCAGACAGCGCATTCCAGCACACACTCTCAGACAGAGCATTCCAGCGCACACACACAGACAGAGCATTCCAGCACACACACACAGAGCATTCCAGCACACACTCTCAGACAGAGCATTCCAGCGCACACTCTCAGACAGAGCATTCCAGCACACACACACAGACAGAGCATTCCAGCACACACACTCTCAGACAGAGCATTCCAGCGCACACACTCAGACAGCGCATTCCAGCACACACTCTCAGACAGAGCATTCCAGCGCACACACTCTCAGACAGCGCATTCCAGCACACACTCACAGACAGAGCATTCCAGTACACACACACAGACAGAGCATTCCAGTACACACACCCAGACAGCGCATTCCAGCACACACTCTCAGACAGAGCATTCCAGCACACACTCTCAGACAGAGCATTCCAGCACACACTCTCAGACAGAGCATTCCAGCACACACACTCAGACAGAGCATTCCAGCACACACTCTCAGACAGAGCATTCCAGCACACACTCTCAGACAGAGCATTCCAGCACACACTCTCAGACAGAGCATTCCAGCACACACTCTCAGACAGAGCATTCCAGCACACACACTCAGACAGTGCATTCCAGCACACACTCTCAGACAGGGCATTCCAGCACACACACTCAGACAGGGCATTCCAGCACACACACACAGACAGAGCATTCCAGTACACACACACAGACAGAGCATTCCAGCACACACTCTCAGACAGCGCATTCCAGCACACACACTCAGACAGCGCATTCCAGCACACACTCTCAGACAGAGCATTCCAGCACACACACTCAGACAGAGCATTCCAGCACACACTCTCAGACAGAGCATTCCAGCACACACTCTCAGACAGAGCATTCCAGCACACACTCTCAGACAGAGCATTCCAGCACACACTCTCAGACAGAGCATTCCAGCACACACACTCAGACAGAGCATTCCAGCACACACACTCAGACAGAGCATTCCAGCACACACTCTCAGACAGAGCATTCCAGATTTGAATCATTTGCTTGGAATAATAACAAAATGATGGTTTTCCCCTCATGTTGCTGTTGGTTCTTTTGTCGTTCACCATGTGTCGATGTCTTCTGGCTCCCGAGCCTTCCACCAATTGGAACACGTCTCCCCGTCTTCTCAGTGTAGACCCTTCATGATTTAGAATAACTCTAACAAATCTCCAATCTGCCTTCTGTTTGAGGAATACCGCCCCCAGCTTCGCCTCTCCACATAAGTGAAGTCGCTTGTTCCTGGAACCATTCTCGTTTATCTTTTCTGCTCCCTTTCTAAAGCCGTCACATTCTTAAGTGAGGTGCCCAGAATTCACGCTGGGGTTGAACCACCAGTACTTTATAAAGAACCTCCTTGCACAGTTGAAGAAAATAGAAGAATTGTTTCAGGGCATTGAGCCAGCTAGGGAAGAGCTGAAAGCACCATGGGAGAGCATTCATCGGACGGGGTATTGAGTACAAGAGTCGGCAAGTCTACAGTTGTTTAGGACTTTGGTTAGGCCACATTTGGAATACTGCATGCAGTTCTGGTCGTCACATTACCAGAAGGATGTGGATGCTTTAGAGAGGGTGCAAAGGAGGTTCACCAGGATGTTGCCTGGTATGGAGGGTGAAGAAAGGTTGAGTAGATTAGGATTGTTTTCGTTGGAAAGACAGAGGTTGAGGGGGGACCTGATTGAGGTCTACAAAATTGAGAGGTATGGACAGCAACAAGCTTTTTCCAAGAGTGGGGGTGTCAATTACAAGGGGTCACGATTTCAAGGTGAGAGGGGGAAAGTTTAAGGGAGATAGGCGTGGAAAGTTTTTTACGCAGAGGGTGGTGGGTGTCTGGAACGCTTTGCCAGCGGAGGTGGTAGAGGCGGGCACGATAGCGTCATTCAAGATGCATCTAGACAGATATATGAACGGGCGGGGAACAGAGGGAAGTAGATCCTTGGAAAATAGGCGACAGGTTTAGATAAAGGACCATCAAGAGTTATCACTGAACAATGTCTGCCGCCCAGTCTCAAAGTCAAGGAACCTCTGTGCCCCATGGGCACCGCAGGGGCTTGTGTTATGTACTCTGGGATAACACAGGCTGCAACTCGATGCAGCTTTGACCAAAAGATACTCCAGACTTTGAAGTAAGTTCAGTGTGATTTATTGAACCATTAGCACAGTTCTCTATGAGTTCAACTCTCCTGCTAATCTTGCTGCAGTAACTCAGTCTAACTAACCAGTCTGCTCTAAGCCACGTGGTGGGTGTGATGCTTCTGATCTGCCCCTGTCCTACTCTCCAAGTGTCGCCTGTGGAAAGAGTGGAAAGCGGCAGCAGGGTTTAGCCGGTCTCGTAGCCCAGCATAATCCCTCACTCTGCCACTGCCATCAAGCCCAGGGGTGGACTCGGGTTTGATGCAGAGTTGCAGGATGGCATGCCAGGAGCATCACCTGTTGTTTCTAAAAATGAGGTGCCAGACTTCCGGTTGCGGCTATTTGCCAGCGGAGGTGGTAGAGGCGGGCACATTCGCACATAAATCGCACATTCGGCGGCTCCCGCAAAAACTGATTTTTGGGCTCTTTTTAGGGCCCCCAACAGCACTTTTTCGACGTTTCCCGGTGTGGGAAGGAGATTACAATAGTTCCCCGACAGTGTATGGCTTTTACCAGGAGCGCGGCGACTAAAAAAAGTGGTGGTGGACCCGAAGAAGGTGCGAGGGAAGAAGGACAAAATGGCGGCGGGCGGAGACCAGGCAGCGTGGAGGCAGTGGGCGGAGGAGCAACAGGAGGGTATCCAGCGCTGCTTCAGGGAGATTAAAGCGGACCTGCTGGAGCCGATGAAGGCTTCTATCGATAAGCTGCTGGAGACCCAGACGGCCCAGGGGGTGGCGATCCGCAAGGCCCGACAAAAGATCTCTGAGAATGAGGACGAGATCTTAGGCCTGGCGGTAAAGGTGGAGGCGCACGAGGCGCTCCACAAGAAATGACAGGAGCGGTTCGAGGAGATGGAGAATCGGTCGAGGCGGAAGAATCTGCGGATCCTGGGCCTCCCGGAGGGGCTGGAGGGGCCGGACGTGGGGGCCTCTGTGGTCACCATGTTGAACTCGCTGATGGGAACGGGGTCCTTCCAGGGGCCCCTGGAGCTGGAAGGGGCCCATAGAGTGTTGGCGAGGAGGCCCAAGGCTAACGAGCCTCCGCGGGCGGTGCTGGTGCGGTTCCATCGGTTCGTCGATCGGGACTGTGCTCTCAGGTGGGCCAAGAAGGAGAGGAGCAGCAGGTGGGAGAACGCGGAGGTTCGGATATATCAGGACTGGAGTGCGGAGGTGGCGAAGAGGAGGGCCGGGTACAATCGAGCGATGGCGGTGCTGCACAGGAGGGGGTGAAGTTTGGCATGTTGCAGCCGGCGCGACTGTGGGTCACCTACAAGGACCGGCACCATTATGTTGAGTCTCCGGAGGAGGCGTGGGCCTTTGTTCAGGCCGAGAAGTTGGACACAGATTGAGAGTCGGGATGGGTGATTGGGGACTGCGGTTGATATGTTAATTTTTTTTTGAGGAGGGGGGGGGGGCCTTTGCTTTGCTCCTGGTTTCTTTTTCTTTGTGTTTTTCTCTTTCGGGTTGGTGAGGCTGGTTGGGGCGGGTTGGGCACTGTTTTGGTTGGGTTGGTCGGGGGTACTCTTGGAGGGGGGTCGGTAAACGGAACAGGGGTGGTGGACGGTGGTGAGATGGGGCCCCGAGGGGGAGGGGGAGGGGGAGGGGGAGGGGGAGGGGGAGGCCCGAGTCGGGGGTGAGGGGATCGGGCCTGCGTCAGAGGTGGCGGGTCCGGGTAGGTGGAAAGCGCGGGCTTTTTCCCGCGCTGAAGACTGGAGGGGGCGGGGCCGGGGCTGGGAAGCGAGGGTTGTTTCCCGCGCTTAGAATGGAAGGGGGAGGGGGAGAGCCTATGGATGGGGAACGGGAGAGGAGGGTGGGCCACACAATGGGAGGAGTCGAAGGAGAGGCGGGAGTGGCCGGGGTCAGCAGGAGTCAGCTGACTTGCGGAAGTGCAATGGGGGGAGTAAATCAGCTAGGATGGGTCCTAGCCGGGTGGGGGGTGGGCGGGGGGGAATCGAGTTGCTGCTGCTATGGTCAAGGGGGAGCTGGAACGAGTGGGAGGGGGCGAGACGGGGGTTTGCCGCCATGGGGAACAGGCCGGGGGTGGGGTGCGGGCGCGTGGTTGGCCGAGAAGGGGTTATGGCTAGTCGGCAGGGGAGGGGGGCGGGTAGCCCCCTGATCCGGCTGATAACCTGGAATGTAAGGGGACTGAACGGGCCGGTCAAGTGGGCCCCGTGTTTGCGCACCTGAAGGGGCTGAAGGCGGATGTGGTTATGCTCCAGGAGACACACCTGAAGGTGGCAGACCAGGTAAGACTGAGGAAAGGGTGGGTAGGTCAGTGTTTCACTCTGGGCTAGATGCCAAAAATCGAGGGGTGGTGATCTTGGTGGGAAGGAAGGCGTCATTCGAGGCGTCGAGCATTGTGGCAGACAATGGCGGTAGGTACGTAATGGTAAGTGGTAAGTTGCAGGGAGTGAGGGTGGTACTGGTCAATGTGTATGCTCCAAACTGGGACAATGCGGGTTTTATGCGGCGTATGTTGGATCGGATCCCAGACTTGGAAGTGGGGGGCCTGATAATGGGGGGAGACATTAACATCCTGACTACCCTGGTAGTCAGGAGGTATGCAGAAGATCCTGCACTGGATCGCTCCAGGTCTAGGACGGGTAGGAAGCCGGCAGCGGCTAGAGTGTTGAGGGGGTTTATGGACCAGATGGGAGGGGTGGACCCTTGGAGATTTGCAAGGCCGGGAATTTTCATTCTTCTCATGTCCATAAGGCTTATTCCCGAATCGACTTTTTCATTTTGAGTAGAGCGCTGATAGCGAGAGTAGAGGATACTGAGTATTCGGCAATAGCCATTTCGGACCACGCCCCGCATTGGGTGGACTTGGAGATGGGGGAGGAGAGGGACCAGGGCCCGTTGTGGCGCTTGGAGGTGGGGCTGTTGGCGGATGAGGAGGTGAGCGAGCGGGTCCAAGGAGGTATAGAGAGGTACTTGGAGACCAACGACAACGGGGAGGTCCAAGTGGGGATGGTATGGGAGGCGCTGAAGGTGGTGGCGAGGGGAGAGTTGATCTCCGTTAGGGCCCATAAGTAGCGGAGGGAGCGGGAGAGGCTGGTGGGGGAGATGGTGAGGGTAGTCAGGAGGTATGCAGAAGAACCTGAGGAAGGATTGTTGAGGAAGAGGTGCAGCCTCCAGGCCGAATTCGACCTGTTGACCACCAGGAAGGCGGAGGTGCAGTGGAGGAAGGCCCAGGGGGCGATTTATGAGGATGGGGAAAAGGCAAGCCGGATGCTGGCGCATCAGCTTCGGAAGCGGGACACAGCTAGGGAGATCGGGGGAGTTAAGGACAGGGGAGGGAGCATGGTGCGGAGTGGGGTTGGCATCAATGGGGTCTTCAGGGACTTTTATGAGGAATTGTACCGATCCGAACCCCACGGGAGGAGGGAGGGAAGGGCCACTTCTTGGACCAATTGAGGTTTCCAAAGGTGGAAGAGGGACTGGTGGCGGGACTGGGGGCCCCGATTGGGCTGGAGGAGCTGATCAAAGGGATAGGAAGCATGCAGGCGGGGAAGGCACCGGGGCCAGACGGTTTTCCGGTCGAATTCTATAAAAAGTATATGGACCTGTTGGGCCTGTTGCTAGTCAGGACCTTCAATGAGGCAAGGGAGGGGGGGGCCTTGCCCCCGACGATGTCCCGGGCACTGATCTCCTTGATCCTGAAGCGGGTCAAGGATCCCTTGCAGTGTGGGTCTTACAGACCGATTTCCTTGTGAAATGTAGATGCCAAGGTGCTGGCGAAGGTCTTAGCCACGAGGATTGAGGATTGTGTGCCGCAGATCATCCATGAAGACCAGACTAACCAGTGAAGGGGAGGCAGTTGAACGCGAATGTGCGGAGGGTTTTGAACGTTATCATGATGCCGGCGAGGGAGGGGGAGGCGGAGATAGTGGTGGTGATGGACGCTGGGAAAGCCTTCGATAGGGTAGAGTGGGGGTACCTGTGGGAGGTGCTGAAGAGGTTCGGGTTTGGGGAGGGGTTTGTCAGGTGGGTTAGGCTGTTGTATGAGGTCCCGATGGCGAGTGTGGCAACAAACAGGAGGAGGTCCGAGTACGTTTGGTTACACCGAGGGACGAGGCAGGGGTGTCCCCTGTCCCCCCTGCTCTTCGCGCTGGCGACTGAACCCCTGGCTATGGCACTGAGGGAGTCGAGGAACTGGAGGGAGTTGGTGCAGGGTGGGGAGGAGCATAGGGTGTCGCTCTATGCGGACGACCTGCTGCTGTATGTGGCGGACCCGGTGGGGGGAATGCCGGAGGTAATGAGGATCCTTAAGGAATTCGGGGATTTCTTGGGGTACAAGCTCAACATGGGGAAGAGTGAGCTGTTCGTGGTTCACCTAGGGGACCAGGAGAGGGGGATTGGTGAGCTCCCACTAAAAAGGGTGGAGAGGAGCTTCAGGTATTTGGGGGTCCAGGTGGCCAGGAGCTGGGGGGCCCTGCATAGGCTTAATTTTACAAAGCTGGTGGAGCAAATGGAGGAGGAGTTCAAGAGGTGGGCCGCGTTGCCGCTATCCTTGGCGGGTAGGGTGCAGTCAATCAAAATGACGGTGCTCCCAAGACTTTTGTTCCTGTTCCAGTGCCTCCCCGTGTTTATCCCGAAGGCTTTTTTTAGGCGGGTTAACAGGAGTATAATGGGGTTTGTGTGGGCGCGAGGGACTCCGAGGGTGAGAAGGGTGTTCCTGGAGCGGAGTAGAGATAGGGGGGGTGCTGGCGCTCCCAACCTCTGTGGGTACTACTGGGCCGCCAATGCGACGATGGTGCGCAAGTGGGTGATGGAGGGGGAGGGGGCTGCATGGAAGAGGCTGGAGACGCCGTCTTGTGTGGTTACAAGTCTGGGGGCGCTGGCAACGGCGCCGCTGCCGCTCCCTCCAAGGAGGTATACCACGAGCCCGGTGGTGGCGGCTGCCCTCAAAGTCTGGGGGCAGTGGAGGTGGCACAAGGGGTAAGTTGGGGCCTCGGTGTGGACCCCAATACGGGGGAACCACCGATTCGCCCCAGGAAGAACAGGTGGAGGGTATATGGGGTGGCACAGGGCAGGGATACGAAAGTTGGTGGACCTGTTTGTGGACGGGAAGTTCACGAGCCTGGGTGAGCTGGAGGAGAAGTACGGGCTCCCCCCGGGGAACACCTTCAGGTACTTACAGGTAAGGACGTTTGCCAGACGGCAGGTGGTGGAATTCCCGTGGCTACTGCCACACACAGTACAGGACAGGGTGCTCTCGGGGGGGGGGGGGGGGGGGGGGGGCTGGAGTGGGGAAGATCTCGGAAACTTACCAGGTGATGCAGGAGGAGGAGGAGGCCTCGGGGGTGGAGGTGAAAGGTAAGTGGGAGGAGGAGTTGGGAGAGGAGATTGAGGAAGGGACGTGGGCAGATGCCCTAGGGAGGGTGAACTCTTCCTCATCGTGCGCGAGGCTCAGCCTCATACAGTTTAAGGTGCTGCACAGGGCACACATGACCGGGACAAGGATGAGCCGTTTTTTTTGGGGGTGAGGACAGGTGTGTTAGGTGCTCAGGGAGCCCAGCAAATCACACCCATATGTTCTGGGCATGCCCAGCGCTGGAGGAATTTTGGAAGGGCGTAGCGTGGACGGTGTCGAGGGTGGTAGGATCCAGGGTCAAACTGGGCTGGGGGCTCGCAATATTTGGGGAGCCGGGAGTGCAGGAGGCGAAAGAGGCCGGTATTCTGGCCTTTGCGTCCCTGGTAGCCCGGCGAAGGATTCTTCTTCAGCGGAAGGATGCGCGGCTGCCAAGCGTGGAATCCTGGATCAGCAATATGGCGGGGTTCATTAAATTGGAGAGGGTGAAATTCGCCTTGAGAGGGTCGGTACAAGGTTTCTTTAGGCGGTGGCAACCGTTCTTAGACTTCCTGGCAGAACGGTAGACATTGGTCAATGGCAGCAGCAACTCGGGGGGTTACTTTATTTCTGTTTTTGTTCTTCACACTGGAGGGTCTGAGGGGGTGTATATACCAGTTGTGTTAAGTCAGGGTGTTAATGTTAATTTATTATTTATGTACAGGGGGGGAAGGGGGGTATGGAGGGCTGCTTTTCTGAACTGTGTTTTGTACTTTTTTATTTTGTTATTGATATTTTATGAAAACCTTAATAAAATTTTTTTTTTTTTTTTAAATGAGGTGCCAGCCAGGTGAAGCTGCATCACGGGACAACTTGCATCGAAAGCAGCATACGATAGTTAAACGTGATCCCATGACCAATGGATCAGATCTGCAGTTCTGCCTCAATCAGTTGTGAATGGTGTTGGACGATTAAATAATTAACAGGAGGACGAGGCTACACAAATATCCCCCATTCTCGATGATGGGGGAGCCTAGTACATCAGTGCAAGAGAAAAGAACATCTTCAGGTAGAAGTGCCACGTGGATGATCCATCTTGGCCTCCTCCTAGGTCCCAACCATCACGGATGCCAACCTGATTCACTCCATTTGAAATTAGGCGATGGCTGAAAGGCTATGGGCCCTGTCACCGTCGTGGCATCCGTACTCAAGACTTGCGTTCCAGAACTATCTGCGCCCTGGCCAAACCGTTCTAGTACGGCTACATTACTGGCAACTAACTACCCGGCGGCAATGTGGACATTTGCCCAGGTATGTCCAGTCCTGAAAAAACAGGGCAAATCCAACCCAGAACATTCTGGCTGATCTCCCACGTCATCAGCGAAGGGATAGAAGATGCCATCAACAGGGCTATCGAGTAATACTTAAACAGCAAATACCCAGTTTGGGTTTTGCCAGGGCCCCTGAGCACCTGACTTCATTCGAACCTTGGTCTAAACATAGACAAAAGAGCTCAACTGTCGAGGGAAGTGAGAGTGACTGCCCTCGGCAGCAAGGCACCATATGATTTGGGTGTGGAATCAAGGAACCCGAGAAAAGTAGCAGTAATGCAAATCATTGGCCAATCACCTTGGCCCCAGAATACCATTGCAGACGTTCCTCAGGGTCGTGTTCTCGGTTCGCCAACTTCATCAATAACTGTCCCCTGGTCAGAAGGTCAGAAGTGAAACTTTCGGTGACGGCGGGCGGGAGGCGGCCGCACAATGGAGAGCCCCCGCTCGGGAACGGCAATTTCGGGGCTTTAAGCCCAGCCCCAGGGTCCGCGGAGGCGGCAGAAGAAGGGAGAAGGCACGGAGGAGGCACTGAGAAGACACAGGAGGGAAAAAAACCCCAACGTAAAATGTCGAGGGTGAGCAGAAAAACGGCCGGAAAAAAAACAGCTGGAGGTCCATCGGGGAGTGGAAAGGTCACCGCGGGGTCACCAGGAAAAATGGAGGCTGGAGCACCAGGGGAGGCCGCACTGCTTACGGCTGAAGAAATAACCAAGGTGATGGCTGCGGAATTTGAAAAGCAGTTGGCGCAGATTGTGAAATGCATGGAGACGGTGAGGAAGGAGATGAGGGAGGCTTTGAGTGTGCTGGTGGAGGAGGTGGTTTCCCCGGTGAGGACGGAGGTGGCGAGCGCAGTGGCGGAGGTGCGAGAGCAAGGGGAGGCGCTGAAGGAAGTGAAGGAGACGTTATTGCAGCACGGTGATCAACTTGCCTCGATGGGGAAAGAGATGGGGAAGGAGATGGATACTAACAAGGATCTGCGAGGGAAAATGGAAGACCTGGAAAATAGATCCAGGCGACAGAACTTGAGGATTGTGGGGCTGCCCGAAGGAGTTGAAGGACCGAAGCCGACTGAGTATTTTGCCGCGATGCTGGCAAAACTATTGGGGGTGGGGGAGGATACATCCCGATATGAACTGGATCGGGCTCATCGGTCGTGGAGGCCTGTACCAAAGGCGAGTGAGCCGCCAAGGGCAGTGACTCTGTGCTTCCGTAGGTACAGGGAGAAGGAGAAGGTCCTGTGCTGGGCCAAGCAGAAGCGGGTGGTGCAGTGGGCTGGAGCGGGTATACGTGTATACCAGGACTTTACGGTGGAGCTGGCAAGGAGGCGGGCTGCTTTCAACCGGGTGAAGAGGGCACTGTACATTAGCAAGGTGCGGTGCGGCATTGTATATCCAGCGAAGCTGAGGGTGACTTACAAGCTCAGGGACTTTTATTTTGGAACGGTGGAACAGAGTTTGCGAAAGCAGAAGGACTGTGGCAGAACTGACAAATTGAGGAATGGCCATGTGCCGATGTAACCTCATGACTGTATTTTCTTCTTTTTTGTATCACTGCGCGCGGGTGTAGAGATTAAAGGAGCCAAGGTGGTATATATTTGGACAAGGGAAGGGACGGGACTTTCACTCGAAATGAGAGTTTTTTGGGGTGTAGGTGGATAGGCGGGGTTTGTGTGCTAAAAGGGATCTTTGGGCTTTCCTGGGGCCGGGCAAGTGGAAAAGGGACCCGGGTGGGGGCCTCCACGCTGGCTGGTTTTAGCCGGCCAGTGAACGGGAGTGAGGTGGGGGAGGGGCTGCGGCCATCGGAGCCTGGCAGAACAGGGTCCGAGTGGTCTAGCTGGGGTGGAAAGTTGGGGGGGAAGGAACCGAGGGTAGGGGGAGGAGTTTTACAAGAGGCAGTGGACGGGAGGAGCTGGAGACCTGGGGTGGGGGTGTAAGATTAAGGGTGACTACGGGTAATCCCTGATTTATTTTTGTCATTTGTTTATGTAAACATGCGGGTTGAGGTTTGGGGGTTGGTGGGCGGATGGGATCGTTGTTATTATGGGGACTGACATATCTTGCTGATTATTGTTTATCGTTGATGGATGTAAATGTGGGAGAAAATGTGAAAATGGAGGAGAATTAAAAAAAAATTTTTTTTGAAAAAGGTCAGAAGTGGGGATATCCACTGATGATTGCACAATGCTCAATACCTTTATCGATGCCTCACACTGAAGCAGACCATGCCAATGTAGCAGACCATGCCAATGTAGCAGACCATACCAATGTACGGCAGGAGCTGGACAACTTTCAGGCTTGGGCAGATAAGTGGCAAGTAACATTTGTGTCATACTAGTGCCAAGGAATGACCATCTCCAACAAGAGGGAATCTCCGCTTGATAGTCAATGACATGACCTTAGTTGGATCTACTATCAACATCCTGGAAGTTACCACTGACCAGAAACTAACAACAATACTGTGGCTAAAGTGCAGGTCAGAGGCTAGGAATCCTGCGGTGAGTAACTCATCTCTTGCATCTCCAACGCCTGTCCACCATCTACAAGGCACAAGTCAGGAGTGTGATGGAATACTCTCCACTTGCCTGGATGAGCGCAGCTCCAACAACACTCCAGAAGCTCGACACCATCCAGGACAAAGCAGCCCCGCTTGATTGCTCCTCCTTCCACAAACATTCACTCCCTCCACCACCGGCAAACAGCAGCAGCCGTGTGTACCGTCACTTGTGATTATCCCTCCCTCCAGTCGTACCATCTGGACCTGTAAAGACTACATTACCTGCAAAGACTCACATTCAAAATATCATCTTGCATCATTGACTTTGTCTGTATATCTGTTTGTGAAATCCAACTCTTCATTCACCTGATGAAGGAGCAACGCTCCGAAAGCTAGAGATTCCAAGTAAACCTGTTGGACTTTAACCTGGTGGAATAAGACTTCTTACTGTGCCCACCCCAGTTCAACACTGGCATCTCTACATCATGGCTACAAGATGCACAGCAGGAACTCATCAAGGTTCCTGAGGCAGCACCTTCCAAAACCACGACCACTACCATCTAGAAGGACAAGACCCGTGAACCCCACCACCTGGAGGCTCTCCTCCAAGTCATTCACCATCCTTACTTGGAAATATATCGGCCGTTCCTTCACTGTGGCTGGGGCAGAATCCTGGACCTCCCTCCCCAACAGCACAGAGGGTGTACCTACACCAGAGGGACAGCAGCGGGTTCACCCCTTCCTCCTCCAGGGGCATGGGGGCTGGACCAATACAGCCACACCCACCTCATCCTGATTGGTGGAAGCGACAGGGCAGGGAGCGCGTGCGCACGGCTCATTCCGCAGCGGATTGGTGGAGGCGACTGACCCCGCCCCCCCCCCCCCCCGGGCCCCACGCGCCCTCAGCTGATTAGCGGGATTCGCGGTCCCGGCCCGCATGCGCAGAGTCAGTCGGGCGGCGGGCGCCGAGCTGAGCGGAGCTCCGGGAGATGGTGATTCAGACAGGAGGGCGGCGCAAAGCTGGCGGCTCGGTAGGCCCGACAGATCCGGTTGTTCCTCCGTCCGTGTCCGCGCCGTGCGCACCGGCATCAATGGGAAAGGAGCTTCGGGGCTGGAGGGGCCGAATGGAGCCCTGCTTGGGGTGGGGGGGAAATAGGCACCTTCAGCCTGGGGGGGGGGGGGGGTTGGGCACCTTCAGCCTGGGGGGGGGGGGGGGGGGGTTGGGCACCTTCAGCCTGGGGGGGGGGGGGTTGGGCACCTTCAGCCTGGGGGGGGGGGGGTTGGGCACCTTCAGCCTGGGGGGGGGGGGTTGGGCACCTTCAGCCTGGGGGGGGGGGAATAGGCACCTTCAGTCTGGGGGGGGGGGTTGGGCACCTTCAGCCTGGGGGGGGGCGGTTGGGCACCTTCAGCCTGGGGGGGGGGGGTTGGGCACCTTCAGTCTGGGGGGGGGGTTGGGCACCTTCAGTCTGGGGTGGGGGTTGGGCACCATCAGTCTGGAGGGGGGAATGGGCGCCTTCAGTCTGGTGGGGTGGTACCTTCAGTCTGGGGGGGGGAATAGGCACCTTCAGTCTGGGGGGGGGGTTGGGCACCTTCAGTCTTGGGGGGGGGGAAATAGGCACCTTCAGTCTGGGGGGGGATGGGCATCTTCAGCCTGGGGGGGGGATGGGCACCTTCAGTCTGAGGGAGGGGAATGGGCACCTTCAGTCTGGGGGGTGGTGGGTACCTTCAGTCTGGGGGGGGGGTGGGTACCTTCAGTCTTGGGGGGGGGGGGGATAGGCACCTTCAGTCTGGGGGGGGAAATAGGCACCTTCAGTCTGGGGGGGGATGGGCACCTTCAGTCTGGGGAGGGGGAATAGGCACCTTCAGTCTGGGGGGGGCGGATATAGGCACCTTCAGTCTGGGGGGGTGGGATGGGCACCTTCAGTCTGAGGGGGGGGGGAATAGGCACCTTCAAGCTGGGGGGGGGATATAGGCACCTTCAGTCGGGGGGGGGGATGGGCACCTTCAGTCGGGGGGGTGGGCACCTTCAGTCGGGGGGGGGGAAATAGGCACCATCAGTCGGGGGGGGGGTGGGCACCTTCAGTCAGGGGGGGAATAGGCACCTTCAGTGGGGGGGGTGCACCTTCGGTCTGGGGGGGGGAAATAGGCACCTTCAGTCTGGGGGTGGGGCAATAGGCACCTTCAGTCTGGGGGGGGCGGATATAGGCACCTTCAGTCGGGGGGGGGGGGTGGGCACCTTCAGTCGGGGGGGTGGGCACCTTCAGTCGGGGGGGTGGGCACCTTCAGTCGGGGGGGGGGAAATAGGCACCATCAGTCGGGGGGGGGTGGGCACCTTCAGTCAGGGGGGGAATAGGCACCTTCAGTGGGGGGGGGTGCACCTTCAGTCTGGGGGGGGGAAATAGGCACCTTCAGTCTGGGGGTGGGGCAATAGGCACCTTCAGTCTGGGGGTGGGGCAATAGGCACCTTCAGTCAGGGGGGGGGAATAGGCATCTTCAGTCGGGGGGGGTGGGCACCTTCAGTCTGGGGGGGAGAGACAGGCACCTTCAGTCGGGGGGGGGGGAAGAACAGGCACCTTCAGTCCGGGGGGGAGAGACAGGCACCTTCAGTCGGGGGGGGGGGGGGGTAGGCACCTTCAGTCGGGGGGGGGGTGGGCACCTTCAGTTGGGGAGGGGTGGGCACCTTCAGTCGGGGGGGGGGTGGGCACCTTCAGTCGGGGGGGGTGGGCACCTTCAGTCGGGGGGGGTGGGGGGATAGTCATCTTCAGTCTGGGTGGGGGGGGAATAGGCACCTTCAGCCTGGGGGGTGAATAGGCACCTTCAGCCTGGGAGGGGGGGGGGGAAAGAGGCACCTTCAGTCTGTGGGGGGGGGGGGGAATAGGCACCTTCAGTCTGTGGGGGGGGGGGGATAGGCATCGTCAGTCTGGTGGGGGGGGGGAAATAGGCATCTTCAGTCTGGGGGGGGTGGGGTGGAATCGGCACCTTCAGTCCGGGGGGGAATAGGCACCTTCAGTCTGGGGGGGGGCCTATGTTCTGTGACTGAAGTGGATTGAAAAGCAGACATGGGTTGGTGAGCTCCTCCTGCATCCCATGTGCTCCTCCATTGAGTCTCTCACTGCTTTGTTCATGATGTGGAGATGCTGCCGTTGGACTGGGGTGACTTACTGCTTTGTTCAACATTGAATTGCTGATTCGTCCGGCTCTGCAACAAATCTGCTGCTGATGCCAAACTACTAAACGTGTGTAAGCTGTGCTGGGGGGTGGGCAGAGGGCACAAGGCCCCAAGACCAGGCTGGCCGCACTGGGAAACTGCAGCTGATACTATTGCAGATGCTGTCAACCCATTACCCAGGTGGGCAGAATGGTGCGACGGGAACAGTCTGTGGAAAGGACACCTCATCACTGCCCCAACCGCAGAGATCCTGGCCCATTTAGATCCCGTCCTATCTAGATCCCGGTTCATCGCCTCTTGGCCTTTTTGGCTAAGACCGAGCCCAAGATCTGGTGCAATACCCTTTTCTTGTCAGCTTGGATCTTGTGCATCTCTCTGGTGGGGACACCAAATTGGATTCAATTTGAATTGGTTTTTGAAGCAGCAACAGGATCGATTAAGGGCTTTCCCCATCCACTCCACTCTTCGCCTTGGCTTTGTAACTTTCAAAAAAGAATACCTTTTTTAACAATCTCTCTGCAGCAGGCACCTCCTTATTTCCCATCAGCATCTCGGGAGGCTGTGGAATGGAGAGTCAAACTAAACATCCCATTACGAGGTTATCCCGTCATCTAAAAATAGTTGGTCGGTACATCATGGGGCACGGCACATTCAAAGGGATAAGTAACTGGATGCAGAAGGAATGTGGGTGGATTTCATTGTTGGGAAATGTAGTGTCATGTGAGAGTACCTTTACAAAATGGGTGTTTAAGAAATGTACCTTTAAGAAATGGGTGTTTATCAGTGATGTCAGAGTGTGGGCGGAGCTGGGCTGTCTGTCAGCTTTTTACTTTGTTTTAGGCTGTTTGCTGCAGGGTGTGTTTTAGTTTTGTTTTCAGTGTTGGAGCTGAAGCCAGACAGAGTGGGTGTACTGTTGATCTCTCTGCCATGAAAAGACTATCTCTTGATCATTTGGTGAATTCAGAATTATAAATGTTCTCAGTAGTGAATGTAAACCTAATGTGCTTCTGTTAAAAGGTGTTTCTTTTGTCTTCTGGATGTTGTTTGGGAAGTTATTAAGGATTACTTAGTGTTGTATTCTTTGGGGGTTCTTTGTATTTGAATTAATGGTTGCTAAGATGTTCACTGTATGTTTTAAAAAGGTTAATTTGAGTTCACAGAAGAAACATTGTTTTGCTTTACAAAATACTTTTCCATTTCTGCTGTACCACACACTGGTTCTGCTGTGGTTCTCTAAACCCTGGCCCATAACAAATTGGGGGCTCGAGGGGATAAAAGTCTATCTATTGGATTGGCGTAGTGAACTTAAAGACAGTGAGGGGTGAGCATATTGTGGTTGCTTATCAGGCGTGGTATTTTAGTTTAAGTAGGGAGTGTGTTGTGGACAATGGCTCTTTCAGAGGCTCTGAGGTTTTGGGGGGTGGAGACGGTCACACGCAGTACCTTATGAACAGAGACTAAAAGCAGACTGTTAGATTTGGCAAGAACATTGCAGTTAACATTACCTGACAAAATGCAAAAGGATGTGGTAATTATGGCGGTGGTTAAGCATTTAAAGTTGCCTGAGATACAGTTTGACTCATTGGAAATGGCAAAAATTCAGTTGCAAATTAAACAAATGGAACATGAGAAAGAATTAAAGCAGCTTGAATACGAAAGAGAGGACAGAGAGAGAGAGAGGAAAAAGAAAAGGAGAGAGAAGAAAGGAGAAAAGAAAGAATAGCCCTAGGAGAACAAAAAGAAAGATAAAGGGAGATACAGATCAGGGAAAAAGATAAAGAGAGAGTTTGAACTTCAGAAAATGGCCATGAAACATGACAGTCAGTTAAAATTGGCAGATGTAAAGGGAAACGTTCAGTTGGATGATAGTGATGAGGATAGTGAGAAAGAGCGTCATAGTCGAAGGCTTGGTGGGGATCTATTTAAATATGTGCAAGCATTGCCAAAGTTTGACGAGAAGGAGGTGGAAGCCTTTTTCATTTCATTTGAGAAGGTGGCTAAACAAATGAAATGGCCACAGGACATGTGGTATTACTGATTCAAACAAAGCTGATAGGTAGGGCTAGTGAAGTGTTTGCATCACTACCGGAGGAGGTATCTGGGACGTATGAAGAGGTGAAAAAATCCATCTTAGGTGCATATGAACTAGTGCCTGAAGCCTACAGACACAGGTTTAGAAATTTAAGGGAAGAGTTTGGTCAAACATACATGGAGTTTGAAAGGCTCAAACAGAGTAATTTTGATAGGTGGATAAGGGCTTTGAAAATAGACCAAACGTATGAAACTCTCAGAGAAATTATGCTTTTGGAGGAATTTAAAAATTCAATTCCTGATGTAGCGAGAACTCATGTGGAAGAGCAAAGGGTTAAAACTGCGAGATTAGCAGCAGAAATGGCAGTTCATTTGGGTGATTTCAAAGGGATAACTGCTCTTATTAGAGAATTTAAACCTGATCTCTGTGTTAAAAGGGTCTTTTGTCTTCTGGATGTTGTTCGGGAATTTATTAAGGATTACATAGTGTTGTATTCCTTGGGGGTTCTATCTGAATTGATGGTTGCTGAGATGTTCACTGTATGTTTTAAAAGGTTAACTTGAGTTCATAGAATAAACATTGTTTTGCTTTGAAAAATACTTTTCCATTTCTGCTGTACCACACCTGTAGAGTGGGCCGTGTGCTCCCCATACCACAATCTATTAAAAGTTGTGCGTCAGGTGAACTCCATGATATACTTTGGGGTTCTCTAAACTCTGGACCATAACAGTAGGGTGATGAATAAAGTGTTTAAAAGTAAAAGGAGTTGTTACGATTATTAACCTTTCTAGTTCACGTGAAGCTGTAAGTAAAATAATGGCACAGTAATAATCAGCTCTCTGGCACAGTAATAATCATCTCTCCGATGGCACAGTAATAATCTGCTCTGGCACAGTAATAATCAGCTCTCTGATGGCACAGTAATAATTTGCTCTGGCACAGTAATAATCAGCTCTCTGATGGCGCGGTAATAATCAGCCCTCTGATGGCACAGTAATAATCTGCCCTCTGGCACAGTAATAATCAGCTCTCTGGCACAGTAATAATCAGCTCTCTGGCACAGTAATAATCAGCTCTCTGATGGCACAGTAATAATCAGCTCTCTGATGGCACAGTAATAATCAGCTCTCTGATGGCACAGTAATAATCAGCCCTCTGTTGGCACAGTAATAATCAGCTCTCTGGCACAGTAATAATCAGCTCTCTGATTGAGGATTCTTTTGCAGCCAGTCCGGATGAAATGATCAGTCGAACACCTCGTTACTTTAACATATGTTTATTTCTCGGCCGGGGCTATGACCACTGTATCTCTTGAGAGTTACACCAGCAAGCCAAAGTCAATACATCTAACAGCAGGATTGATACATTTTTGGTTCATTTCTGAGGGCAGCTCCCTCGCATTTCTATCTGTGCTCTCAGCTCAATTCTAATTCAGCCCCCTCAATTATAATTATCTTTAAGCCTAGTGCACCCATTCCCAAGGCAGTTACTGCAATTTGTCTGGTTCAAAAACAAGTGATACATTTTGCTACCAGAAGCCTGTCTTGACATTTCTTCACACAAAGCTTTATCTAACATTTTGTTTTTCCCATAAAGTTCCAATCCATCTTGAGCCAAACTCTCATTTATCGATCATCAGCCAAACTCTCATGATGGCACAGTAATAATCTGCTCTCTGGCACAATAATAATCAGCTCTCAGATGGCACAGTAATAATCTACTCTCTGGCACAGTAATAATCAGCTCTCTGATGGCGCAGTAATAATCAGCTCTCTGATGGCACAGTAATAATCTGCCCTCTGATGGCACAGTAATAATCGTCCCTCTGACGGCACAGTAATAATCAGCCCTCTGATGGCACAGTAATAATCAGATCTCTGATGGCACAGTAATGATCAGCCCTCTGATGGCACAGTAATAATCAGCTCTCTGATGGCACAGTAATATTCCGCTCTCTGATGGCACAGTAATAATCCACTCTCTGATGGCATAGTAATAATCAGCCCTCTGATGGCACAGTAATAATCCACCCTCTGATAGCACAGTACTAATCCACCCTCTGATGGCACAGTACTAATCCACCCTCTGATGGCACAGTAATAATCAGATCACTGATGGCACAGTAATAATCAGCGCTCTGATGGCACAGTAATAATCAGATCTTTGGGGCAGCACGGTAGCATTGTGGATAGCACAATTGCTTCACAGCTCCAGGGTTCCAGGTTCCATTCCGGCTTGGGTCACTGTCTGTGCGGAGTCTGCACATCCTCCCCGTGTGTGCGTGGGTTTCCTCTGGGTGCTCCGGTTTCCTCCCACAGTCCAAAGATGTGCAGGTTAGGTGGATTGGACATGATAAATTGCCCTTGGTGTCCAAAATTGCCTTTAGTGTTGGGTGGGGTTAGAACATAAGAACTAAGAGCAGGAATAGGAGTAGGCCATCTGGCCCCTCGAGCCTGCTCCGCCATTCAATGAGATCATGGCTGATCTTTTGTGGACTCAGCTCCACTTTCCGGCCCGAACACCATAACCCTTAATCCCTTTATTCTTCAAAAAACTATCTATCTTTATCTGAAAAACATTTAATGAAGGAGCCTCTACTGCTTCACTGGGCAAGGAATTCCATGGATTCACAACCCTTTGGGTGAAGAAGTTCCTCCTAAACTCAGTCCTAAATCTACTTCCCCTTATTTTGAGGCTATGCCCCCTGGTTCTGCTTTCACCCGCCAGTGGAAACAACCTGCCCGCATCTATCCTATCTATTCCCTGGGTTATGGGGATAGGGTGGAGGTGTTGACCTTGGGTCGGGTGTTCTTTCCAAGAGCTGGTGCAGACTCGATGGGCGGAATGGCCTCCTTCTGCACTGTAAATTCTATGATAATCTCTGATGACACGGTAATGTTAACCTGCAACTCACTGGCCAGAGAGCCAGTTCCAATTCTGGTCTTGAGTTAGCTGACATCAATAAGTGTAACACTGCAGTTGATCTCGGCATCCCTGAGGGTGTGGATGGAGGAATTAAGCTGGGATTTACACTCCCCATGACTATCCAGCCATTCCTGCCAGAAGTGAATATGTGTGGGCATCGGAAATAAAAGCTGAAAATGCTGGATAAACTCAGCGGGTCTAGCAGCATCTGCACAGAGAAAAGCAGAGTTAACGTTTTGAGTCCAAAATTACCCTTCTACAGAACTGGAAGTGTCATACAAACTCGAAACATTAACTCTATTCTCTTTCCACAGATGCTCCACAGAACTGTCGAGTTTATCCAGCATTTTCTGTGTTAATTTCAGATATCGAGCTTCCGTGGTCATTTGGTTTTGATTTTTGTGTGCGGGCGAATGTTGAGCACCGGATTGGGGTTGTCACTTGAATTGAATTTGTCTGGTGTAAAGTAAATAAGATGTATGGCAAAACTATCTGTGCTCACTCTCACCCTTCCCCCAACTTCAATGCACCAGCTACAGGACAGGTACAAAATTAACTAGCATCATACGTTAAAAGGAGTGGCACAGTGGTTTGCACTGCTCTCTCACATCTCCAGGGACCCGTTTGATTCCAACCTCGGGTGATAGTGTGGAGTTTGCACATTCTCCCAGTGTCTCCGTGAGTTTCCTCCGGGTTCTTGCCACAGTCCAAAGATGTGCAGGTTCGGTGGATTGGACCTGCCAGATTTCCCCTTGGCGTCCTACCTCGGCCCAATCCCTGCAACCGTTGGACACTATTTCAGAGAGCCAGAGCAGACTTGATGGGCCAAATGGCCCCCTCTGCAATGTAAAATCATAAGACATTGGAGCAGAATTAGGCCATTCGGCCCATCAAGCCTGCTCTGCCATTCAATCATGGCTGATATGTTTCTCATCCTATGACCCCTGAACCCCTTATTAATTAAGAACCTATCTATCTCTGTCTTAAAGACACTCAGTGATTTAGCCTCCACAGCCTTCTGCGGCAAAGAGTTCCACAGATTCACCACCCTCTGGCTGAAGAAATTCCTCCTCATCTCTGTTTTAAAGGATCGTCCCTTCAGTCTGAGGCTGTTTCCTCGGATTCTCGTTTTTCCTACAAGTGGAAACATCCTCTCCACGTCCACTCTGTCCAGGCCTCGCAGTATCCTGTAAGTTTCAATAGGATCCCCCCTCATCCTTCTAACCTCCAACGAGTACAGACCCTCGTTGGAGGTTAGAAGGATGAGGGGGGATCCTATTGATCCAAGCTTCCACACTAGGGGGCTTCGCATCTTTCCATAGTAGCACGAGTCCTCAACCGTTCCTCATACAACAAGTTCTTCATACCAGGGATCATTCTTGTGAACCTCCTCTGGACCCTTTCCAAGGCCCCAGCACATCCTTCCTTGGATAGGGGGCCCAAAACTGCTCACAATATTCCAAATGGGGTCTGACCAGAGCCTTATACAGCCTCAGAAGTACATCCCTGGTCTTGTATTCTCGTCCTCTTGACGTGAATGCTAACATGAAATGAAATGAAAATCGCTTATTGTCACAAGTAGGCTTCAAATGAAGTTACTGTGAAAAGCCCCTAGTCGCCACATTCCGGCGCCTGTTCGGGGAGGCTGGTACGGGAATTGAACTGTGCTGCTGGCCTGCCTTGGTCTGCTTTCAAAGCCAGCGATTTAACCCTGTGCTAAACCAGCCCCTTGCATTTTCCTTCCTAACTGCAGACTGAGCCTGCACGTTAACCTTAACAGAATCTTGAACTAGGACTCCTGAGTCCCTTTGTGTCTCGGATTTCTGAAGCCTTTTCCCATTTAGAAAATAAACCTATGCCTCCATTCTTCCTACCAAAATGTATAACCTCACACTTTTCCACATTGTATCCCCATCTGCCACTTCTTTACCCACTCTCCGGGCCTGTCCAAGTCCTTCTGCAGCCCCCCTGCTTCCTCAACACTACCTGTCCCTCGACAGATCTTTGTATCATCTGCAAACTTAAACAATGCCCTCCGTTCCTTCTTCCAGATCATTAATGTACATTGCGAAAAGTTGTGGTTCTAACACCACTAGTCACCTGCTGCCATCCTGAAAAAGACTCCTTTATCACCGCTCTCTGCCAGTCAGCCAATCCCTCTATCCATGCCAGGATCTTACCCTTTAAAAAATATATATATTTATTCAAATTATTCAACACATTTTCAACAAACCCCCCAACAAGAAAGAAAGAAACAACACAACAATCAGAAATTATACATTGGATTTCCCCCATATACAATAACCCTCCATATAACATTTAAAAACACAAATAGGGGAAAAAAAACACCTTCACCCAAACGCCAACCCAAAGGAAACCCCCCCCCCCCCGCCCTTGGGCTTCTGCTGCTGACCTCCTCCTAACGATCCACGAGATAGTCTAGGAACGGCTGCCACCCGCCTGAGGAACCCTTGCACAGACCCTCGCAAGGCAAACTTTATCCTCTCTTGCTTGATGAACCCAGCCATGTCATTGATCCAAGCTTCCACACGAGGGGGCTTCGCATCTTTCCATAGTAGCAAAATCCTCCGCCGGGCTACCAGGGACGCAAAGGCCACAATACCGGCCTCTTTCGCCTCCTGCAATCCCGGCTCGTCTGATACCCCAAATAATGCTAATCCCCAGCTCGGTTTGACCCGGGCGTTCACCGCCTTGGACATAGTCCTAGCAGAACCCTTTCAAAACCCATCCAGCGCCGGGCACGACATGAACAGGTCCCCCATTCTCCTAATCCCTGCCCAATGCCCGCTCCGAAACCCCCCATCCATCCTTCCCGGGAGGAACCGATGATTCTCCCGAATCGGGGACCCACCTCGCCCCTGTGTCGCCTCCACTGCCCCCAGATCTTCAGCGTCGCCGCCACCACCGGACTCGTGGTGTACCTTGCCGACGAGAGCGGCAGTGGTGCCGTCGCCAGCGCCCTCAGGCTCGTGCCCACACAGGACGCCATCTCTAGCCTCTTCCACGCCACCCCCTCTCCCTCCATTTCCCACTTACGGATCATCGCCACATTGGCTGCCCAATAATAGCCACACAAATTCGGCAGCGCCAGCCACCCCCCTGTCCCTGCTACGCTCCAGAAACACCCTCTTCACCCTTGGGGTCTTATTTGCCCACACAAATCCCATGATGCTCCTGCTTACCCGTTTGAAAAAGGCCTTGGGGATCATAATGGGAAGGCACTGGAACACAAAGAGAAACCTCGGGAGGACCGTCATTTTGACCGACTGCACCCTACCCGCCAGTGAGAGGGGCAGCATATCCCATCTTTTAAAATCCTCCTCCATCTGCTCCACCAACCGCGTCAAATTGAGCTTGTGCAGGGCCCCCCAACTCCTAGCTACTTGGATCCCTAGGTACCGAAAGCTCCTTTCCGCCCTCTTCAGCGGTAGCTCGTCTATCCCCCTTCCCTGGTCCCCTGAATGCACCACAAAGAGCTCACTCTTCCCTACGTTGAGTTTATACCCCGAAAAGTCCCCCAACTCCCTAAGGATCCGCATGACCTCCGCCGTCCCCTCCACTGGATCCGCAACATACAACAACAGGTCGTCGGCATACAACGGCACGCGGTGTTCCTCTCCCTCCCGGACCATTCCCCTCCATTTCCTGGACTCCCTCTGTGCCATGGCCAGCGGCTCAATTGCCAGTGCAAACAACAAGGGGGATAAGGGGCACCCCTGCCTCGTCCCCCGGTACAGCCGAAAGTACTCCGACCTCCGCCGGTTCGTAGCCACACCCGCCACTGGGGCTCGATATAGCAGCCTGACCCAACTGATGCACCCCTCCCCGAACCCAAACCTCCGCAACACTTCCCAAAGATACTCCCACTCCACCCGATCAAAGGCCTTCTCTGCGTCCATAGCTGCCACTACCTCTGCTTCTCCCTCCACCGAGGGCATCATAATCACATTGAGGAGCCTCCGCACATTAGTATTTAGCTGCCTACCCTTCACAAATCCCGTCTGGTCCTCATGAATCACCCCTGGGACAAGTCCTCAATTCTCGTAGCCAGCACCTTCGCCAGCAACTTGGCATCCACATTGAGGAGCGAGATCGGTCTATACGACCCACATTGCAATGGATCCTTGTCCCGCTTCAAGATCAAAGAAATCAGCGCCCTGACATTTCGGGGGCAAGGTCTCCCCCTCCCTCGCCTTATTAAAAGTCCTCAGTAGCAGCAGGTCCACTTATTTCCTGTAGAATTCAACCGGGAACCCATCCGGCCCCGGGGCCTTCCCCGCCTGCATGCACCCCAATCCTTTAACCAGCTCCTCCAGCCCAATCGGCGCCCCCAAACCAGCCACCTCCTCCTCCTCCACCCTCGGGAACCTCAGCTGATCTAGGAATCGTCGCATCCCCTCCTCCCCTGCTGGGGCTCAGACCTGTACAGATCCCCATAGAAGTCCCTAAATACCTTGTTTATTCTCACCGCACTCCGCACCGTATTCCCCCCTCTATCCTCAACTCCACCAATCTCCCTCGCTGCCTCCCTCTTAGGAAGCTGATGTGCCAGCATCTGACTCGCCTTCTTCCCATACTCGTACGTCGCCCTCCACTGTGCCTCTGCTTTCCCCGTGATCAACAGGTTGAATTCCGTCTGGAGGTTCCATCGCTTCCTAAGTAGCCCCTCCTCAGGGGCCTCTGCATACCTCCTGTCTCCCCTTAAAATCTCCCCCACCAACCTCTCCCTCTCCCTCCCCTCTCTCTTCTCCCTGTGGGCCCTAATGGAGATTAGCTCTCCCCTGACCACCGCCTTCAATGCCTCCCAGACTACCCCCACCTGCACCTCCCCGTTGTCATTGGCCTTCAAATATCTTTCAATACACCCCCGCACCCGCCCGCACACCCCCTCATCCGCCAACAGTCCTACATCGAAGCGCCACAGCGGGTGCTGGTCCCTCTCCTCCTCCAACTCCAGCTCCACCCAGTGCGGGGCGTGGTCCGAGATGGCTATGGCCGAATATTCCGTTCCCTCCACTTTCAGGATTAGCGCCCTACTCAAAATGAAAAAATCTATCCGGGAGTAGGCTCTTTGGACGTGGGAAAAGAAGGAAAATTCCCTGGCCAGCGGCCTGGCAAACCTCCATGGATCCACTCCCCCAATCTGGTCCATAAACCCCCTGAGCACCTTGGCCGCAGCCGGCCTCTTACCCGTCCTGGACCTAGAACGGTCCAGTGCTGGGTCCAGCACCGTGTTGAAATCCCCCCCCCCCCCCCCCCCATTATCAAGCTTCCTACCTCCAGATCCGGAATCCGACCCAGCATGCGTTTCATAAATCTGGCATCATCCCAATTCGGGGCATATACGTTCACCAGTACCACCCGCACCCCCTGCAACCTACCGCTCACCATCACATATCGACCTCCATTATCCACTACAATATTCAGTGCCTCGAATGACACCCGCTTCCCCACCAGTATTGCAACCCCTCTGTTCTTCGCATCCAGCCCTGAATGAAAGACCTGCCCTACCCATCCCTTTCTCAGCCTAACCTGATCTGCCACCTTCAGATGTGACTCCTGAAGCATAACCACGTCTGCCTTCAGTCTCTTTAAGTGCGCGAACACCCGGGCCCTCTTGACCGGCCCGTTCAGGCCCCTCACATTCCAAGTTATCAGCCGGATCGGGGGGTTACTCGCGCCCCCCCGTCGACTAGCCATCTCCTTTTCTAGGCCAGCCACATGCCCGCACCCTCCAGTCCCCCAGGCGGCGGACCCCCGCCCTGACTACCTCTCCTACTTCCAGCTCCCTTTTGGCCAATGCAGCAGCAACCCAGCCCCCCCCCCCCCCCCCCCCCCCCCAACTAGATCCTCATCTAGCCATTTTGCTCCCCCGTGACACTCACGTAAGTCAGCTGACTCCTGCTGACCCCGGCCCCTCTTGCCATTCCATCGACCCCCCAGTGTGAGAATCCCCCCACCCCTTGGCAGTCAGTGTGCACTCCTCTCCAGCACCGCCCCCCCCCCCCACCCCCATCCTTCCCTAACGCGGGAAAAAGCCCGCGCTTTCCTGAGCCGGCCCCGCCCCCTCTGGCGCAGCTCCTTTTTCCTTACCCCAACTCCCCATCCCCGGGCCTCCACCCCCCCCTCTTCCTCTGTGGGGCCCTGCCCCTCCAACGCTGACGCCCACACTCTCCCATAACCCCCACATCAAATCCATTCACCCATCCCCACCCAGCACTCAAACAAAAAGAACATTCCCCAAACACGGTAAACACAGTAAACATCCCCCCACGACAAACCCTCAATTTGAGTCCAACTTTTCAGTCTGTATAAAGCTCCATGCCTCATGAGACGTTTCAAAATAGTGGTGCCGATCTTGGAACGTAACCCACAATCGCGCTGGCTGCAGCATCCCGAACTTCACCCCCTTCCGATGGAGCACCGCCTTAGCCCGGTTGAAACCAGCCCTCTTCTTAGCCACCTCCGCACTCCAGACTTGATCAATTTGGATCTCCGTGTTTTCCCACCTGCTGCTCCGCTCTTTTTTGGCCCATCTCAGGACACACTCTCTGTCCATAAAGCGGTGAAACCTCACCACTACAGCCCTTGGCGGCTCGTTGGCTTTGGGTCTCTTTGCCAGGACCCGATCAGCTCCAGGGGCCTCGGGAAAGCTCCCGCGCCCATCAGCGAATTGAGCATCGTGCTCATATATGACCCGGCATCGGGCCCCTCCACTCCTTCAGGGAGACCCAGAATCTGAAGATTCTTCCTCCTCGACCTATTCTCCAGGTGCTCTAATTTCTCCGCCCACCTCTTGTGCAGCGCCTCGTTCGCCTTCACCTTCACCGCCAGGCCCAAGATCTCGTCCTCGTTCTCCAAAGCTTTTTGCCGCACCTCCCAGATCGCCGCCCCTTGGGCCTTCTGGGTCTCCACAAGATTCTCAATCGCCGCCTTCATTGGCGCCAGCATTTCTGCCTTCAGCTCCGCAAAGCAGCGTTTAAGAAACTCCTGCTGCTCCTGCGACCACTGCGCCCACGCTGCTTGGCCTCCGCCCGCCGCCATCTTGCTTCTCCTCCCTCGCACTTTTCGCTGCACCAGGATCACTTTTTTAACGCTCCACTCCTGTTCCAATCCATATAATGTCGGGGGGACCTTGCTGTCACCTTCCCACACTGGAAGCCGTCGAACAATTGCTGTTGGGGCCCCTCTGAAGATCCCAAAAGTCCGTTCCCGGCGGGAGCTGCCGAACGGAAGTCCCCAGGATCTTATACCCTTAACACCCATGGGCTCTTAACTTATTTAACAGCTTCCTATGCGGCACCTTGTAATGATTCTGTGATTGTAATGTTACTAGAAATACTAAACCTGTTTTCTTCTAGATGTGTAAACCCAGTGGTTGGTTTATCCTGTTCTTTTACCAAAAGTTATTAGGTGCTTATGATAATCTTTGCCGTATCGTAATGAGAGGTGTACCAATCTACCCACTTCCCGCAGCGTCACCCCTCTCTGAGCTCATCTGTGAGTGAAACCGTCATCATTCCATCGCTACCTCCAGACTCGACGATTGCAACAGACGCCTGGCTGGTCTCCCTCCATAAACTCTGCCGGTGTCTTAACTGACCTGGCAGCAAGTCCTATTCACGTATCACCCCAGTGCTCACTGGTCTACATTAGTTCCTGGTCAAGCAGTGTCCTGATCTTAGATTTCTCACCCTTGTTTTAAGATCCCTCCATGGCCTCCCACCCCCCCCCCCCCCCCCCCCCACCCCCCGCTCCCTCCCTATCTCAGTAATCTCCTCTCGCCCATAACCCTCCGAGATCTCTCTGCTCCTCTAATTCTGGCCTCTTGTGCCTATCCAGTTATAATCACTGCCCCATTGACGGCTGTGCCTTCAGACCGAGCACGGAATTCCCTCAGCACATCTCTCCACCTCTCTACCTCACTTTCCCTCTTAAAACCATCCCCTCTGACCAAGCTTTTGGTCATTTGATGTAATATCTCTGTAAGTGGCTCAGTGTTAAACTTGATAATGTTCCCACGAAGCCGCTTGGGATGTTTTAGTTACAGTAAGGGTGCTGAATAAACGGGTGTTGTTAACATCCCTGTGGTAAGTGCTGTGCTCCAGCCCACCAATTACGGATCGAGAATCCACACACCTACAAAACGTCTAGCTATTTGCCAGTACTGTTTCCTTCTCCATCTTTCTTTTGTAGCCGTTTACTTTAGGCGGGTGGCACGGTAGCACAGTGGTTGGCACTGTTGCTTCACAGCGCCAGGGTTCCAGGTTCGAATTCTGGCTTGGGTGACTGTCTGTGCGGAGTCTGCACGTCCTCCCCGTGTCTGCATGGGTTTCCTCCGGGTGCTCCGGCTTCCCTCCCACAGTCCAAAGGCGTGCGGGTTTGGTGGATTGACCGTGATAAATTGCCCCTTAGTGTCCAAACGTTGGGTTGCTGGGGATAGAGGGAGATGTGGACTTGGGTTGGGTGCTCTTTCGGGGGCCGGTGTAGACTCGATGGGCCGAATTCTGTGATGAATACTACGATCTATGAATGTGTTTACTTTGGGCCAGATTCCCTGGTTCCCCAGGCGTGTTTCTGGGCAGCGCGCCGTTCACCTGTGGCGGGATTCTCTATTCCTGCTGCTTGTCAATGGGACTCACCATTGCTGCCCCCTCACGTCGCTGGGAAACCCGCGGGGCAGGGGGCGTTCCCGGCGGAAACAGGGAACCCGACGGCAGAGAATTCCGGCCAAATTGTAAGTTTATATGCAGCGCCGGAATACTGAAATGATGGGAAATCCAGTCGGCCTGCGGCGGTTACGGATACTCATTGTAAGTTTTCACAGGTTACAGTTCACCTGACCGCTGTCCAATGGTTGTAGGTGAATGACTGTGAGATTAATTATGTTTTTTTTTAAAGTGATAAACAAGGGGTGAGATCCCCCTCCCCCTCCCCATGGCATCTTGGCCGGTGGTGGGGGCAGGAGGTCTATTTGTCTGTTGAGGGCAACACGGTGGTGCAGTGGTTAGCACTGCTGCCTCACGCCGCCGTGGACCCGGGTTCGATCCCGGCCCCGGGTCACTATTCTTGTGGCGTTTGCACGTTCTCCCCGTGTCTGCGTGGGTCTCACCCCCCACAACCCAATAGATGTGTAGGTTAGGTGGATTGGCCACGCTAAATTGCCCTTAATTGGGAAAAAATAATTGCGTACTCTAAATTTGCATTTAAAGGAATGTGTTGAATGAAATCGAGGTCCGTGGCTATGTCATTTTAGTCACACCTGTCGAACGGGATGGGTGAGAAAGTTTAAGGTAACTTTGCCCAAGATCACACCTATGTTGTAGCTGAGCTGGGAATGCTTGATAACTCTCCGAGCTTTGGAAGAAATTCACTTATTGATGCAGCGTGGAACTCCTTCCACACTCTCTAACATTTCTAAAACTCCCAAATACCATCCTTTGTCCAGTGAGTGAAAAGCTCCAGGTTTCAAAATTGTGCAGTGCGCTGAGGATGATGCTGTGAGATTGGATGGAAATATCAATGAAACCGATTCACAACATGTTTATTTTTCTTTACAGTAGATCATGGATGTCCTACCGATCTGTGTGATTATGATGAGTTTATGCTCAAATGCATTCAAACCTTCCAATGGCCAGAAACAAAACCTGGATCCAAGTCTAGAAATCTGTATCCTTTCTGGCACTGATGAGATTTCACTGGGAGTCTCACATTTGATACAATCTTGCTGCCTGCTCACAATCTATTAGAAATGTCACGGCAAAACATGGCAAAGAACGCTGCTCCCTGGGATAGTCCAGGGAGACCATGGGTTGGTGCACAGTGGAGGTTCATGTCTGGGGCCTTCGCTTGAAGTCCTGATCACTCTTCTGGAGGGCCAAGGTTTGAGCTAGTGGACACTGGCCGATGATTCCTGTTTCCAAATGTTGGGTGAGGACAGAATTGCGCTCACCTGTGATGAACTCTGCAGTCAAATAGCCTGCTGATACTATTTAGAATCACGCAAAGAATGACCAAGGCAGAGAGTGGAATTTTCCATCCCTTCCCGCCGGGGTGAATCTTCAGTGTGGTGACACCAAACCCACCACCACCACGGTGGGTTTCCAGGGCAGAAGGTGCAGGCCGTGCAAAAGCCCGTAAACATTGGCGGGTCCAGAAGATCACGCGGCCAGCCTTTGGCGGGCTGCCTCCGCTGCTGGAACACATGCGAGGGGGGGATCCCACCCAGAGATGTATGAAATTCTAGATTTTGAGACATCAAGGTGAATGGCGGGGGGGAGGGGGCTGAACATTCGTCCGGTTTGCTCCCATTCCTCTGTCCGTGTGACCACTTGATTAAGGGGGCGGAGGGAAGGAGGGAGAGAAGGGAAGGTGGAGCTAAAACTATGAATTCCATTGAAATGATATAGAAGTTCTAAGCGAGCCCACACGGTCCGTACAGGTGATTATCTCCCACGCAAACCCTCATCTAATCTGCTTCAATAAAAACAGAAAATGCTGGGAAAACCTGGCAGCATCTGTGGAGAGGGAAAAAGAGAGATCATGTTTTGAGTCGCTGTGAAGCAGCATGCCACCCTTGTTACATTTATTTAGAACATAGAACATACAGTGCAGAAGGAGGCCATTCGGCCCATCGAGTCTGCACCGACCCACTTAAGCCCTCACTTCCACCCTATCCCCATAACTCAATAACCCCTCCTAACCTTTTTGGTCACTAAGGACAATTTAACATTGCCAATGCACCTAACCTGCACGTCTTTGGACTGTGGGAGGAAACCGGAGCACCCGGAGGAAACCCACGCAGACACGGGGGAGAATGTGCAGACTCCGCACAGACAGTTACCCAGCGGGGAATTGAACCTGGGACCCTGGAGCTGTGAAGCCTCAGTGCTAACCACTTGTGCTACCGTGCTGCCAGAGGCTTTCAGAGTGTCCTCTTTGCGTTTCCTCTGCCCTCCTAGTGACCTCTTGTCATTGTGGAGCTCGGAGTAGAGCACTTGTTTCGGGGGTCTCGTGTGGGGCATGTGGGCTGTGTGGCTTGACCAGTACCTCGACACTGGAGATATTGGCCTGGGAGGGGACGCTCAGGTTGGTACCCCTATCCTGCCAGTGGATTTGCAGGATTTTGCGGAGGCAACGTTGCGGAAGGATTGGAGGTGTCTGCTGTACATTGGGCACGGGCTTCACTACAAAACACTTGAATCCCACTTCCCATTGCCACAAGAAAATAAACGTGAGATGGAATTAAGGGGTAAAAACACCATTCCACAAATGGGATATAGAACAAACAGACAAGACGGCTCAATCCCTGACTCTATAAAACTCAATCAATAGAATGTGTAAATGATTGAGAATTTAAATGAGCTCACCCTGACAACATCTGATCGATCGACTTGAATACAAAATGCAGAGTGTACGAGACCATTCATTTTTATTCTGTAAATTAAAGATATCGGCATTTTTCAAAGTATTGTAATTACTTGCATACTGAAATGTAAATAACTAGTCAATCCTTTTTATTATTTCATATGTTTTTATTTTCATGATTGTCCATAACTATGTTCTGAATTGTATCATCATAATTTAGCACCATGATGATTTTTCAATAAATCGATCTGTCTCTATCTCTCTCTGTCCATCGCTCTCTCTTCATGTATCTGTCTCTTTCTCCATCTGTATGTCTGTTTGTCTATCCATCTTTCTCTCCATCTGTCTCTCTCTCTCTCCCTCCATCTCTTTCTCCATTTATCTCTCTCCATCTCTCTCTCTCTCCATCTGCGGTCATCTCCCTGCAAAACAGATATACCGCTTTGGATACTGTTGAGGGAGATGGCTCACCAGGGGAAGGCAGCAGCAGCCAGGTTCATGGCACCGTGGCTGGCTCTGCTGCGCAGCTGGGCAGGAAGAAGAATGGCAGGGCTATAGTGATAGGGGACTCAATCATAAGGGGAATAGACAGGCGGTTCTGCGGACGCAATCGAGACTCCAGGATGGTATGTTGCCTCCCTGGTGCAAGGGTCAAGGATGTCTCGGAGCGGCTGCAGGACATTTTGTTTTTGGGGAGGGGGTGAACAGCCAGCTGTCGTGGTGCACATAGGCACCAACGATGTAGGTAAAAAATGGGACGAGGTCCTACAAGCTGAATTCGGGGAGCTAGGAGTTAAACTAAAAAGTAGGACCATGAAGGTAGTAATCTCAGGATTGCTACCAGTGCCACGGGCTAGTCAGAGTAGGAATGTCAGGATAGATAGGATGAATGCGTGGCTCGAGAGATGGTGCAAGAGGGAGGGATTCAAATTCATGGGGCATTGGAACCGGTTCTGGAGGAGGTGGGACCAGTACAAACCGGACGGTCTGCACCTGGACAGGACTGGAACCGATGTCCATGGGGGGGGGGGGGGGGTTGCTAGAGCTGTTGGGGAGGGTTTAAACTAATGTGGCAGGGGGATGGGAACCGATGCAGGAAGTTGGAAGGTAGTAAAACAGGGACAGAAACAAAAGGCAGTAAGGGGGAAAGTGTAAGGCAGAGAAGCCATAGTCAAAAATCAAAAAGGGCGACAGTACAAGGTACAGTGACTGAGGGGAGCTCAGTGAATAGGACCAGGAATACTAAAAGGAATAAAACGGGAAGAAAAAACATGAATGGGAAGGGACGCGGCAGGTTGTTACATGAAGATATGGGTTCAACGACAAGGAAAATTAGGAGAAAAGTTAAGAGGAAATATAACTTAGGAGAGGTTACTGATCGAGGTGTTAAGATTCAGAACAGAGGTAAAAAAGCCAACATAAGTGTACCTGAATGCTCGTAGCATTCGGAATAAGGTAAATGAGTTGATGGCGCAAATCATCGTGAATGACTATGATTTAGTCGCCATTACTGAATCATGGTTAAAGGATGGTCACGACTGGGAGTTAAATATCCGAAGGTATCAAACTATTCGGAAGGACAGAGTGGATGGTAAGTGAGGTGGTGTAGCTCTGTTATTTAAGGATGACATCCGAGGGATGACATCGGTGCTATGGAGGATAAGGTTGAATCCATTTGGGTAGAAATCAGGAACAGTAAGGCGAAAAAGTCACTGATAGGAGTAGTCTGTAGGCCACCAAATAGTAACATTATGGTGGGGCAGGCAATAAACAAAGAAATAACGGATGCATGTAGAAATGGTACAGCAGTTATCATGGGGGATTTTAATCTACATGTCGATTGGTTTAACCAGGTCGGTCAAGGCAGCCTTGAGGAGGAGTTTATAGAATGTATCCACGATAGTTTCCTTGAACAGTATGTAATGGAACCTACGAGGGAACAAGCGGTCCTAGATCTGGTCCTGTGTAATGAGACAGGATTGATTCAGGATCTCATAGTTAGGGATCCTCTCGGAAGGAGCGATCACAATATGGTGGAATTTAAAATACAGATGGCGGGTGAGAAGGTAAAATCAAACACTAGTGTTTTGTGCTTCAACAAAGGAGATTACAATGGGATGAGAGAAGAACTAGCTAAGGTAGACTGGGAGCAAAGACTTTATGGTGAAACAGTTGAGGAACAGTGGAGAATCTTCCAAACGATTTTTCACAGTGCTCGGCAAAGGTTTATACCAACAAAAAGAAAAGACGGTAAAAAGAGGGAAAATCGACCGTGGATATCTAAGGAAATAAGGGAGAGTATCAAGTTGAAGGAAAAAGCATACAAAGTAGCAAAGATTAGTGGGAGACTAGAGGACTGGGAAATATTTAGGGGGCAACAGAAAGCTACTAAAAAAGCTATAAAGAAGAGTAAGATAGATTATGAGAGTAAACTTGCTCAGAATATTAAAACAGATCGTAAACGTTTCTACAAATATATAAAACAAAAAAGAGTGGCTAAGATAAATATTGGTCCTTTAGAAGATGAGAAGGGAGATTTAATAATGGGAGATGAGGAAATGGCTGAGGAACTGAACAGGTTTTTTGGGTCGGTCTTCACAGTGGAAGACACAAATAACATGCCAGTGACTGATGGAAATGAGGCTATGACAGGTGAGGACCTTGAGAGGATTGTTATCACTAAGGAGGTAGTGATGGGCAGGCTAAAGGTAGACAAAGGCCCTGATGGAATGCATTCCAGAGTGCTAAAAGAGATGGCTAGGGGAATTGCAAATGCACTAGTGATAGTTTACCAAAATTCACGAGACTCTGGGGTGGTCCCGGCGGATTGGAAATTAGCAAACGTGACACCACTGTTTAAAAAAGCAGGTAGGCAGAAAGCGGGTAATTATAGGCCAGTGAGCTTAACTTCGGTAGTAGGGAAGATGCTGGAATCTATCATTAAGGAAGAAATAGCGAGGCATCTGGATGGAAATTGTCCCATTGGGCAGACGCAGCATGGGTTCATAAAGGGAAGGTCGTGCCTAACTAATTTAGTGGAATTTTTTGAGGACATTACCAGTGCGGTAGATAACGGGGAGCCAATGGATGTGGTATGTCTGGATTTCCAGAAAGCCTTTGACAAGGTGCCACACAAAAGGTTGCTGCATAAGATAAAGATGCATGGCATTAAGGGGAAAGTAGTAGCATGGATAGAGGATTGGTTAATTAATAGAAAGCAAAGAGTGGAGATTAATGGGTGTTTCTCTGGTTGGCAATCTGTAGCTAGTGGTGTTTCTCAGGGATCAGTGTTGGGCCCACAACTGTTCACAATTTACATAGATGATTTGGAGTTGGGGACCAAGGGCAATGTGTCCAAGTTTGCAGACGACACTAAGATGAGTGGTAAAGCAAAAAGTGCAGAGTATACTGGAAGTCTGCAGAGGGATTTGGATAGGCTAAGTGAATGGGCTAAGGTCTGGCAGATGGAATGCAATGTTGACAAATGTGAGGTTATCCATTTTGGTAGGAATAACAGCAAAAGGGATTATTATTTAAATGATAAGATATTAAAACATGCTGCTGTGCAGAGAGACCTGGGTGTGCTAGTGCATGAGTATCAAAAAGTTGGTTTAAAGGTGCAACAGGTGATTAAGAAGGCAAATGGAATTTTGTCCTTCATTGCTAGAGGGATGGAGTTTAAGACTAGGGAGGTTATGCTGCAATTGTATAAGGTGTTACTGAGGCCACACCTGGAGTATTGTGCTCAGTTTTGGTCTCCTTACTTGAGAAAGGACGTACTGGCACTGGAGGGTGTGCAGATGAGATTCACTAGGTTAATCCCAGAGCTGAAGGGGTTGGATTGCGAGGAGAGGTTGAGTAGACTGGGACTGTACTTGTTGGAATTTAGAAGGATGTGGGGGGATCTTATAGAAACATATAAAATTATGAAGGGAATAGATAGGATAGATGCGGGCAGGTTGTTTCCACTGGCGGGTGAAAGCAGAACTAGGGGGCATAGCCTCAAAATAAGGGGAAGTAGATTTAGGACTGAGTTTAGGAGGAACTTCTTCACCCAAAGGGTTGTGAATCTATGGAATTCCTTGCCCAGTGAAGCAGTAGAGGCTCCTTCATTAAATGTTTTTAAGATAAAGATAGATAGTTTTTTGAAGAATAACGGGATTAAGGGTTATGGTGTTCGGGCCGGAAAGTGGAGCTGAGTCCACAAAGATCAGCCATGACCTCATTGAATGGCGGAGCAGGCTCGAGGGGCCAGATGGCCTACTCCTGCTCCTAGTCCTTATGTTCTTATGTTTTTTCACTCCATCTATCTCTCTCTCTCTCTCTCTCCATTTCACTCTCTCTATCCATCCATCGACCTATTTTGATGTGCTCTCTGCATCAGTCCCAAAGTCTGATTGTGTATTTCACAGCTCCTTTGTGTGACAAAATAACCTTTCTCTCGCACTGTCCTGAACCAGATATATTTAATCACATCAGAATGTCCTCTCATTCTAGACTCCTGAGCCAGTGAAAAGTATTTTTCCACCTACTTTGTCTTATCCCTTTCTGATTTTACGGATCTGCTATAATCTCTGTTCTAACGACACTGCCCCCTCTCGTGCAATAAAAGTTTGACATTCTGATTTGATTTGTTTGTCGAATGTTGAACCTTTCACCCAATACCTACTAATGTCCCCAACTCTGAGTGATTACTGTCAGAACCAGGATCCCAGGCCAATTAAACAGCACCCAAGAGCCCAGTTGTAGCAGCCCGGACGCCCCGGATGAGATTAATTAACGCAGCACAGAGCAGGAATTAAAACTGGACCTTTTGATGGTCAGTGTGACCCAGCTTCTAACTATATAGACCCGCTGAGCGTTCAGGGAACCCGACTGAGTGAATGCTTTCCACAACAGATACAAGACACCGTGCAGACATCATATATCAATTTTATGGCTGGGGGCAGGGGGTTAGTAGAACGGAATTAGTTTGTTACGGTTGCACGTCCAGTGCATTCATTGAACTGTCAGCAATGGCATGCTGAAGAACCTATGGCACTGCATACTTTCCTGAACAACACTGCTTTTAGATAGAAAGCTCTTTGAAACAAAACGCAAGGACCAGATGCATGCATTGAAGAACATGATTGAATTGAATGACATTAATCAGCAGTACAAGATTATCGACATCATGTTGAAAGGATTGTTCAAGGTGAGCAAAGAGATGTGGTCAGGGTGGGTGGCACAGTGGTTAGCATGGCTGTCTCACAGCGTCAGGGATCTGAGCTTGATTCCGGCCTTGGGTCACTATGTGTGCAGAGTCCACACGTTCTCCCCGTGTCTGCTCTGGGTGCTCCGGTTTCCTCCCACAGTCCAAAGATGTGCAGGTTAGGTGGGTGGGGCCCATGATCAATTGCCCCTTAGTGACAAACTGTTGGGTGGTGTTACGGGCGTAGGGTGGGGACATGGGCTTGGGTGGAATGCTCTTTCAGAGGGTCGGGGCTGACTTGCTGGGCCGAATAGCCTCTTGCACTGTAGGGATTCTATGAGATGACCTCCAGCCGCTTTGGTGCCCCCTGTGCCGCCCCCCCAAAGCCTCATTCACTCGCCACCAACCCCATTGAACTCCTGACCACTGTCTGAGGCTCAGCCAGACACTCTGCCAATCGGCCGTCCTCTTTGACAGCAAGGTGCCCCACCTATCCACTCCATACAGCCATGTCTACTTTCACCTCTGTAACATCACCATCTCTGGCCCTGCCTCAGCTGATCTGCTGCTGAAACCCTTATCCGGAACTTTTGTTATCTTTGGGCCTTAATTATTCTAATTAATGCTCTCCTCCCATGGCTGACCTCCCATTTTATAAACGTCAGCTCATTCAAGCCTCTGGTGCCTGTGTCCTAATTTGCACCAATCTGTTCGCCCATTACCCGATCGAACAAGGCCTCAATATTTAAAATACTCATCCTTTTCAGATCCCCCCACGGCCTCCCCCCTCCTCCGGTCCCGTCCTACAATCCTCCGGGACCGCTGCGGGCCCCCCAACTCCGGCCTCCCAACTCCGGCCTCTTAATCGCTGACCGACCTGTTTTCGAACCTGCCTCTGGAATTCCCTCTCCGGCTTTCTCTGCTTTTCAGATGCTCGTTAAACCCTACCTTACCCGCCCTAAACAAACACCGCGAGTGCTGGAGGAAATCGGTAGGGAGAGAAACTGAGTCAACGTTTAGAGTCCGCAAGACTTGTAAAATAAAGAGGGGGGAAACGTGCCGGATATCATGCTGCAGCTGGGAGAGATTGCAAGATGTAGCAACCTCGAGAACAAGAGACCGGTGGCCCAGTGGGTTAGGAGGTGGGGGAAGGGTTTTGAATTGAGGCAATAAAGGTCTGGGATATAAAAGGAAAGAGTTTAAGATGGGGAAAAAAGGCCAGAGTCTAAAGGTGTTGAACCCAATGTTGGTTAGTGAGGGCTGTAACGTGGCCAATTGGAAGATGAAGTGCTGCTCCTCCAACTTGCGTTGGGTGTCACTGCAGCAGGCCAAGGACGGACATGTGGGCACGGGAGCGAGGTGCTGAGATGAAATGGCATCGACCGGAAGGTTGGAGGGCGTGCTTGCAGGCTGAGCGAGGCATTCAGCCAAACAGTCACCCAGTCAGCGTTTAGTCTCCCCGATGTAGGGGAGAGGAGACCGCATTGGGAGCAACGTAGAAAAGCAGACCTGTTCTAATACCCTCTAATGATTTTTCATTTCATTTTATGTGATGTGGGTGTCACTGACAAAACTGAGTGGTTGCTAGGCCACTGCAGGGGGCAGTTAGGAGCCAATCCCATTTCAGTCTGGAATCACAGGTAGGCCAGACCAGGGAAGGACAGCAGATTTCCTTCCATAAGGGGCAAGGTTTTTGTTTATCGGCCACCCTGAGACTAATTTTACAATATAGATCTATTAACTGAAATTAAATTCCACCAGATGCAGTGGTGGGATTTGAATCCATGCCCATGGTAGGTGGGATTCAGATTTGAGGTTATTATTAGATCAGACATGATCTTATCACATGGCGGAGCAGGCTTGAGGGGCTGAATGGCCTACTTGCTGAATGGCTCCTTGTTCGTATGTTTCCAGACTTCTTCTGAAATTTAAGATGGCGGGTCTCGGAGCTGAATTTAAATCCGCGTACAGAGCTCCGAATCCACAATACTCCGGAATCAACAGAATATCTTTACGAAACTCCCTCACATTGATTGGCCCAGAAAGCACTTTGAATCGGATTCTCAGAAGTTATCAGCACACTTTCGGAAGCCAAACAGAATGATTTTAAAACTGAGCCCAATTCTTCAGACAGGATTAGAAAATATGAGGCTCGTCAAATTGAAAACCTGTTTGATTTCCTTCCTTTGCAGGTATTGGAAGACTCCAAGACAATACTGACCGGGGCGGATGTGCAAGGCGATGGTCCACTGCCTCATGATGAGAAACTCAAAGATGGTGACCAAAGGATTAATGTTTTTCTTTTCTGTCATAAGCGTGTATTTTGTCCCTTGTTCTGCCTGGCTGTCAGCAAGGGCTCAGTGAGTAGCACTCTTGTCTTTGAGTCAAAGGTTTTGTGGGTTCATGTCCCGCCCCAGAACCTTCAGCACATATTTGAAGTTGACACTCATGGCGCAGTACCGAGGGGGTACTGCCCTGCCAGGGGTGCCATCTTTCAGATCAGATGTTAAACCCCAGGCACCACCTGCCTTCTTGGGCTTGATCTAATGTGGACTGTCTTAGTGAAACAAATAAGATCCTGAGGGGACGATAGCGTGGACGTGAAGAGGATGTTTGTAGGAAAAACTAGAACCCGAAGGCAAAGCCTCAGACTAAAGGGACAATCCTTTAAAACTGGGATGAGGAGGAATGTCTTCAGCCAGAATGTGGTTAATCTAGGAACAATACAGCCCATTCGGCCCTCCAAGCCTGTACCGGTCATGATACCACCCTTGGCCAGAACCCTAGCACTTCCTAGTGCCGTATCCCTCTATACCCATCCTCCATGTATTTGTCGAGATGCCTTTTGAACGCCGTTAATGTATCTGCTTCCACAACCTCCCCTGGCAACGCGTTCCAGGCACTCACCACCCTCTGCGTAAAAAACCTGCCTCGCACATCTCCTCGAAACTTTGCCCCACGGACCTTAAACCTATGCCCCCTGGTGACTGACCCCTCCACCCTGGGAAAGAGTGCCTGCCCATCCACTCTGTCCATGCCCCTCATAATCTTGTCGACCTCTATCAGGTCACCCCTCAACCTCCCTCTTTCTGATGAAAACAGTCCGAGTCTATTCAGCCTCTCCACATAGCTAACACCCTCCAGACCGGGAAACATCCTGGTAAACCCCCTCTGCACCCTCTCCAAAGCCTCCACATCCTTCTGGTAGTGTGGCGACCAGAATTGTGCGCAATATTCCAAGTGCGGCCTTACCAAGGTTCTATACAACTGCAGCATGACTTGCCAGTTTTTATACTCTGTGGAACCCTGGAGAAACATGAATTTTGGGATTGCTCTAGCAGGGATCTACCATTGGCACAATGAGCTGGAAACTTCCCGTCAAGGAGATGCTACAATTGGGCTCAACATCGAACATGCATGTGAACAATGAGCAGGAGTCTTGGTGACTCTGCCCCTCGGCTCTGCTTTGCCATTTAATATCATGGCTGATTTGAGAGTAACCTCAAGTCTGCATCCTGCCTATGCGCCCCCGCCCCCTTGCTGTCCACCTCTGCTTTAATAATATTAAAGACTTTGCTGCCACCACCTTTTCAGGTAAAGAATTCCAAACACTCACGACTCTCTGAGAGAGTAAATTTCACCTTGCCTCTGTCTTCAATAGGTGTCCCCTCATTTTTAAACAGTGACCCCTCGTTCTAGATCCTCCCACAGGAGGAAACATCCTCTCCACACTCACCCTGCCAAGACCCCACAAGAGCTTATATGTTTCACTCAAGTCGTCTCTTACTCTTCTAAACTCCAGTGGATACAAGTCTCGCCTGTCCAAACTTTCAGCAAATTTCGGGAACCTTGGATAACGAGAGATATTGTAGGCCTCGTCAAAAAGAAAAAGGAGGCATTTGTCAGGGCTAGACGGCTGGGAACAGACAAAGCCTGTGTGGCATATAAAGAAAGTAGGAAGGAACTTAAGCAAGGAGTCAGGAGGGCTAGAAGGGGTCACGAAAAGTCATTGGCAAATAGGGTTAAGGAAAATCCCAAGGCTTTTTACACGTACATAAAAAGCAAGAGGGTAGCCAGGGAAAGGGTTGGCCCACTGAAGGATAGGCAAGGGAATCTATGTGTGGAGCCAGAGGAAATGGGCGAGGTACTAAATGAATACTTTGCATCAGTATTCACCAGAGAAGGAATTGGTGGATGTTGAGTCTGGAGAATGGTGTGGAGATAGCCTGGGTCACATTGAGATCCAAAAAGACGAGGTGTTGGGCGTCTTGAAAAATATTAAGGTAGTTATGTCCCCAGGGCCTGATGGGATCTACTCCAGAATACTGAAGGAGGCTGGAGAGGAAATTGCTGAGGCCTTGACAGAAATCTTTGGATCCTTACTGTCTTCAGGTGATGTCCCGGAGGATTGGAGAATAGCCAACGTTGTTCCTCTGTTTAAGAAGGGTAGCAAGAATAACCCAGAGAACTACAGGCCGGTGAGCCTTACGTCAGTGGTAGGGAAATTACTGGAGAGAATTCTTCAAGACACGATCTACTCCCATTTGGAAGCAAATGGACGTATTGGTTAGAGGCAGCATGGTTTTGTGAAGGGGAGGTCATGTCTCACTAACTTGATAGAGTTTTTCGAAGAGGTCACAAAGATGATTGATGCAGGTAGGGCAGTGGATGTTGTCTATATGGACTTCAGTAAGGCCTTTGACAAGGTCCCTCATGGTAGACTAGTACAAAAGGTGAAGTCACACGGGATCAGTGGTGAGCTGGCAAGGTGGATACAGAACTGGCTAGGTCATAGAAGGCAGAGAGTAGCAATGGAAGGATGCTTTTCTAATTGGAGGCCTGTGACTAGTGGTGTTCCACAGGGGTCAGTGCTGGGACCTTTGCTGTTTGTAGTATATATAAATGATTTGTAGGAAAATGTAACTGGTCTGATTAGTAAGTTTGCAGACGACACAAAGGTTGGTGGAATTGCGGATAGCGATGAGGACTGTCGGGGGATACAGCAGGATTTAGATTGTTTGGAGACTTGGGCGGAGAGATGGCAGATGGAGTTTGATCCGGACAAATGTGAGGTAATGCATTTTGGAAGGTCTAATGCAGGTAGGGAATATACAGTGAATGGTAGAACCCTCAAGAGTATTGAAAGTCAGAGAGATCTAGGTGTGCAGGTCCACATCTCACTGAATGGGGCAACACAGGTGGAGAAGGTAGTCAAGGATGCATACGGCATGCTTGCCTTCATTGGCCGAGGCATTGAGTACAAGAATTGGCAAGTCATGTTGCAGCTGTATAGAACCTTAGTTAGGCCACACTTGGAGTAAAGTATTCAATTCTGGTCGCCACACTATCAGAAGGATGTGGAGGCTTTAGAGAGGGTGCAGAAGAGATTTACCAGAATGTTGCCTGGTATGGAGGGCATTAGCTATGAGGAGCGGTTGAATAAACTCGGTTTGTTCTCGCTGGAACGACGGAGGTTGAGGGACGATCTGATAGAGGTCTACAAGATTATGAGGGGCATAGACAGAGTGGATAGTCAGAGGCTTTTCCCCAGGGTAGAGGGGTCAATTACTAGGGGGCATAGGTTTAAGGTGCGAGGGGCAAGGTTTAGAGTAGATGTACGAGGCAAGTTTTTTTTACACAGAGGGTAGTGGGTGCCTGGAACTCGCTGCCGGAGGAGGTGGTGGAAGCAGGGACGATAGTGCCATTTAAGGGGCATCTTGACAAATACATGAATAGGATGGGAATAGAGGGATACGGACTCAGGAAGTGTAGAAGATTGTAGTTTTGTCAGGCAGCATGGTCGGCACGGGCTTGGAGGGCCGAACGGCCTGTTCCTGTGCTGTACTTTTCTTTTTTTTCATACCTCTTCGTTCACCTGAGGAAGGAGCAGCTAGTGACATCGAAACAAACCTGTTGGACTTTAACCTGGTGTTGTAAGACTTCTTACTGTGCTCACCCCAGTCCAACGCCGGCATCGCCACATCATGTACTTTTCTTTGTTCTTTGACACCACCTTCACCCCGACTCCAGCTGTTCATCACCTTCTCAGGGGCGACAGGGGATGGTCTCTGCCCTGCCATTGATGCTCACAACCCAGGAATGAATAACAAGATGTTTGCGAGCGTTGTTAACAACTAAGAACATAGGGCGTAACAGTGGCGCAGTGGATAGCACTGCTGCCTCATGGCACCGAGGTTCGAACCCAGCCCCAGGTCACTGTCCATGTGGAGTTTGCACATTCTCCGCTTGTCTGCGTGGGTTTCACCCCCACAACCCAAAGATGTGCAGAGTAGGGGGATTGGCCACGCTAAATTGCCCCTTAATGGGGGGGAAAAAAGAATTGGGTACTCTAAATTTATTTTAAAAACCAACTAAGTGTATGATATGGGGCTGGTTTAGCACAGTGGGCTAAACAGCTAGCTTGTAATGCAGAACAAGACCAGCAGCGCGGATTCAATTCCTGTACCCGCCTCCCTGAACAGGCGCCGGAATGTGGTGACTAGGGGCTTTTCACAGTAACTTCATTGAAGCCTACTTGTGACAATAAGCGATTATTATTATTATTATTATTGTTATTATTATTATTATTGATTAGGCTCAGCTCTTTTGTCACCGACAGATGATTGAAGACCATCTAAAAAGAGGGGAGGGGGGGGGGGGAGGCGCTTGCATTTAAACAGCACATTTCCCAACCTCACATTTCCCAAAGTGTTTTGCCAGCAATGAAGTGCGGTCGCTGATGTAGGAAACGGGGCAACCAACTTGCAGACAGCAGGATGCCACAAACAACCAAGATAATAACCAGATAATCCAGTTTATTGATGTTGGCTGAAGGATAAGTATTGGCCAAGATACATGGGGGGAATTCATGCTGCTGCTCTTCAGAGTAGAACCATGGGATCTTTCATGTCCATCATGCCAGCACCTCCAGGAGTGAAGGACAAAAGTGGAGTATAATAGATTCCATTTGGATGCCAGAATCATGGGGCCTCCAATCTGGAATATTTTGTCTGTTTGAGGTATTCTGACTCTGCTGCGGGCGTGTTTTTTTTTGAGTTACACTAATAAGCTTTCCACCCATAATGTGCCAATCCTGCTTTGCTTTTCAGCTTATTCTCACATTGTAGAAAACACAGCCTTCTTTGGGGATGTGACTCTGCGTTTTCCGAAGATTGTCCACCATTACTTTGATCGCAACTCCAACTGGAACCACTTAATCAGATGGGGAATCAGCTTCTGTAATCAAACAGGAGTTTTCAGTGGAGGGCCGCACACACAGTTGCTAAGTCTGGTGAGAGAGTTGAGGCTTTGACGGCTTGGCTAATCCCCGATGTATAAAACTATTGACCGAGGTTAAAACGTACAGACTTGGAGACCGGTGCAGAGTGTTTGGGTGGAGGGTCCAGTAGTCTCGGCCCACCAGTCTGAGGGACAATTATAGAGTGGCATTGGCAGAAGTCTGAGAGAGATCACCTGCCCAAGTATGAAGTTATGTACTACTCCAGATCTACACCAGAGAGAAAGGCCATTCTGCCCGGCTAACCCATGCCAGTATTTAAGCTCCACTCAAACCCTTTTCATCTCATCCTATCAGCGTATCCTTCTGTTCCTTGTTCTCTTATGTTAGCCTAGCTTTCTCGTTAAAAGCATTGATACTGTTTAGCACAGGGCTAAATCGCTGGCTTTGAAAGCAGCCCAAGGCAGGCCAGCAGCACGGTTCAATTCCCGTACCAGCCTCCCCGAACAGGCGCCGGAATGTGGCGACTAGGGGCTTTTCACAGTAACTTAATTTGAAGCCTACTTGTGACGATAAGCGATTTTCATTTTTTCATTTCATTACTGTTTGTCCCAACCACTCCATATAGTAGTGAGTTCCCCAGCCACTGGGTAAAGAAGTTCCTCCTGAATTCCCTATTCGATCTAATGGTGAACATATTACATTTATTGTCCCTAGTTTTGGTCCCTTCACAAGTGGGAACAGCTTCTCTATGTCTACCTTAGCGGCACGGTAGCACAGTGGTTAGCACTGTTGCTTCACAGCACCAGGGTCCCAGGTTCGATTCCCGGCTTGGGTCGCTGTCTGTGCAGAATCTGCACGTTCTCCCCGTGTGTGCGTGGGTTTCCTCCGGGTGCTCTGGTTTCCTCCCACCGTCCCGAAAGACGTGCTTGTTAGGTGAATTGGACATTCTGAATTCTCCCTCTCTGTACCCGAACAGGCGCCGGAATGTGGCGACTAGGGGCTTTTCACAGTAACGTCATTGCAGTGTTAATGTAAGCCTACTTGTGACAATAAAGATTATTATATTATATAACTCCTATCATAATGACCTTTATTGGCTCATCCCAGCCATCAAGAAAAATGCCCCAGCCTGTCAGTCTTCCCTGATAATAATAACCTCTCCGTCCTGGTATCAGCCTCGTGAATCTTTCAGATATGACCAGCCAGTCATTGATGCAAGTTTAACTTCTCTGCTTTCTGGTTCTAGAAATGAACTCAAGTGCGTGTTTCTTGCTTTATTTTCATGGCCTTACTAACCTGATTCCTTTCGTCCTTTGTGTAGATACACCTCTGCGGAATTGAGATAGGAAGAAAGGGAGGGGGGAAGAAATTCATGTTTTACTTTCTAAGCATAAACTGTTTGTTACCAGCAATGTCGGCCCGGCATTGAGACCACCTGTAGAAAATCAATTCCGTGTATCCACTCGGCAAGTACTGAGTTCACATGGACAGATTGTGTACACAAACCTTGTGCTTTTTACGATTTTCTGATTAATGTGAACCATCGTTCACTCTGCTTATGTCACTTGGTGATGGAGAACCTTAGAGTCGTGACATGATTTACCCTCTGTGAACTTGAACTCTTCTGAATCTCTGCTGCCAGTATCCTGACTCGTGCCAAGTCCTGTTCATCCAGCAGCCCTAGCCCTGTACCCATTGGCTCCTGGTCCAGCAAAGCATCGATTTTAACAAACGTATTTTTTAATGTTGTCCTGATGATTTTTCCCCAGGGTTGCACAGAGCAGTGTCCTGAAGATTGATCTTCACTTCCTGAAGACTCCAGGCCAATCTAAGCTCGTTCTCTCTGTCTCTCTTCCTTATTCAAATACATCTCTTTGACCAAGTGTTTGGGTCACCTGTCCCAATTTCCTCTTGCGTGATTCAGTGTCGAATTTGTTTTGACAATCACCTGTGAAGTGAAGCACCTTGGGACCATTTATCATGTTAAAGAGCTGGAATGAAGAGCTTGTCGTATGAGGAACGGTTGAGGACTCTGGGTCTGTACTCAAAGAACAAAGAAAAGTACAGCACAGGAACAGGCCCTTCGGCCCTCCAAGCCCCTGCCGACCATGCTGCCCGACTAAACTAAAATCTTCCACACTTCCTGGGTCTGTATCCCTCTATTCCCATCCTATTCATGTATTTGTCAAGATGCCCCTTAAATGTCACTATTGTCCCTGCTTCCACCACCTCCTTCGGTAGCGGGTTCCAGGCACCCACTACCCTCTGTGTTTAAAAAAAACTTGCCTCGTACATCTACTCTAAACCTTGCCCTCGCACCTTAAGCCTCTGCCCCCTAGTAATTGACCCCTCTACCCTGGGGAAAAGCCTCTGACTATCCACTCTGTCTATGCCCCTCATAATTTTGTAGACCTCTATCAGTTCGCCACTCAACCTCCGTCGTTCCAGCGAGAACAAACCGAGTTCATTCAACCGCTCCTCATAGCTAATGCCCTCCATACCAGGCAACATTCTGGTAAATCTCTTCTGCACCCTCTCTAAAGCCTCCACATCCTTCTGGTAGTGTGGCGACCAGAATTGAACACTATACTCCAAGCGTGGCCTAACTAAGGTTCTATACAGCTGCAACATGACTTGCCAATTCTTATACTCAATGCCCCGGCCAATGAAGGCAAGCATGCCGTAAGCCTTCTTGACTACCTTCTCCACCTATGTTGCCCCTTTCAGTGACCTGTGGACCTGTACACCTAGATCTCTCTGACTTTCAATACTCTTGAGGGTTCAACCATTCACTGTATATTCCCTACCTGCATTAGACCTTCCAAAATGCATTACCTTACATTTGTCCGAATTAAACTCCATCTGCCATCTCTCCGCCCAAGTCTCCAAACAATCTAAATCCTGCTGTATCCTCGGACAGTCTTCATCGCTATCCGAAATTCCACCAACCTTTGTGTCATCTGCAAACTTACTAATCAGACCAGTTACATTTTCCTCCAAATCATTTAGATATACTACAAACAGCATCGGTCCCAGCACTGATCCCTGTGGAACACCACTGGTCACAGCCCTCCAATCAGAAAATCATCCTTCCATTGCTACTCTCTGCCTTCTATGACCTAGCCAGTTCTGTATCCACCTTGCCAGCTCACCCCTGATCCCGTGTGACTTCACCTTTTGTACTAGTCTACCATGAGGGACCTTGTCAAAGGCCTTACTGAAGTCCATATAGACAACATCCACTGCCCTACCTGCATCAATCGTCTTTTGTGACCTCTTCGAAAAACTCTATCAAGTTAGTGAGACACAACCTCCCCTTCACAAAACCATGCTGCCTCTCACTAATACGTCCATTTGCTTCCAAATGGGAGTAGATCCTGTCTCGAAGAATTCTCTCCAGTAATTTCCCTACCACTGACGTAAGGCTCACCGCCTGTAGTTCCCTGGATTATCCTTGCTACCCTTCTTAAACAGAGGAACAACATTGGCTATTCTCCAGTCCTCCGGGACATCCCCCGAAGACAGTGAGGATCCAAAGATTTCTGTCAAGGCCACAGCAATTTCCTCTCTAGCCTCCTTCAGTATTCTGGGGTAGATCCCATCAGGCCCTGGGGACTTATCTACCAACACCTCGTCTCAATGTGACCCAGGCTATCTGAAATGAAATGAATGAAATGAAAATCGCTTATTGTCACAAGTAGGCTTCAATGAAGTTACTGTGAAAAGCCCCTAGTCGCCACATTCCGGCGCCTGTTCAGGGTGGCTGGTACGGGAATTAAACCGTGCTGCTGGCCTGCCTTGGTCTGCTTTCAAAGCCAGTGATTTAGTCCAGTGAGCTAAACCAGCCCCTTCTCCAGACTCAACATCTACCAATTCCTTCCCTTTGGTGAATACTGATGCAAAGTATTCATTTAGTACCTCGCCCATTTCCTCTGGCTCCACACATAGATTCCCTTGCCTATCCTTCAGTGGGCCAACCCTTTCCCTGGCGACCCTCTTTTATGTACGTGTAAAAAGCCTTGGGATTTTCCTTAACCCTATTTGCTAATGACTTTTCGTGACCCCTTCTAGCCCTCCTGACTCCTTGCTTAAGTTCCTTCCTACTTTCCTTATATTCCACACAGGCTTCGTCTGTTCCCAGCCTTTTCGCCCTGACAAATGCCTCCTTTTTCTTTCTGACGAGGCATAGAACATAGAAAATACAGCACAGAACAGGCCCTTCAGCCCACGATGTTGTGCCGAACCTTTGTCCGAGATTAATCATAGATTATCATTGAATTTACAGTGCAGAAGGAGGCCATTCGGCCCTTTGAGTCTGCACCGGCTCCTGGAAAGAGCACCCTACCCAAACTCAACACCTCCACCCAACACCAAGGGCAATTTTGGACATTAAGGGCAATTTATCATGGCCAATCTACCTAACCAGAACATCTTTGGACTGTGGGAGGAAACCGGAGCACTCGGAGGAAACCCACGCACACACGGGGAGGTTGTGCAGACTCCGCACAGACAGTGACCCAAGCCGGAATCGAACCTGGGACCCTGGAGCTGTGAAGCAATTGTGCGATCCACAATGCTACCGTGCTGCCCTTAAGAACAAATAAATCTACACTATATCATTTTACCGTAATCCATGTACCTATCCAATAGCTGCTTGAAGGTCCCTAATGTTTCCGACTCAACTACTTCCACAGGCAGTGCGTTCCATGCCCCCACTACTCTCTGGGTAAAGAACCTACCTCTGATAGCCCTCCTATATCTTCCACCTTTCACCTTAACTTTATGTCCCCTTGTAATGGTTTGTTCCACCCGGGGAAAAAGTCTCTGACTGTCTACTCTATCTATTCCCCTGATCATCTTATAAACCTCTATCAAGTCGCCCCTCATCCTTCTCCGTTCTAATGAGAAAAGGCCTAGCACCCTCAACCTTTCCTCGTAAGACCTACTCTCCATTCCAGGCAACACCCTGGTAAATCTTCTTTGCACCTTTTCCAAAGCTTCCACATCCTTCCTAAAATGAGGCGACCAGAACTGTACACAGTACTCCAAATGTGGCCTTACCAAAGTTTTGTACAGCTGCATCATCACCTCACGGCTCTTAAATTCAATCCCTCTGTTAATGAACAAGAGCACACCATAGGCCTTCTGCACAGCTCTATCCACTTGAGTGGCAACTTTCAAAGATGTATGAACATAGACCCCAAGATCTCTCTGCTCCTCCACATTGCCAAGAACTCTACCGTTAACCCTATATTTCGCATTCATATTTGTCCTACCAAAATGGACAACCTCACACTTTTCAGGGTTAAACTCCATCTGCCACTTCTCAGCCCAGCTCTGCATCCTATCTATGTCTCTTTGCAGCTGACAACAGCCCTCCTTACTATCCACAACTCCACCAATCTTCGTATCGTCTACAAATTTACTGACCCACCCTTCAACTCCCTCATCCAAGTCATTAATGAAAATCACAAACAGCAGAGGACCCAGAACTGATCCCTGCGGTACGCCACTGGTAACTGGGATCCAGGCTGAATATTTGCCACCCACCACCACTCTCTGACTTCTATCGGTTAGCCAGTTTGTTATCCAACTGGCCAAATTTCCCACTATCCCATGCCTCCTTACTTTCTGCATAAGCCTACCATGGGGAACCTTATCAAATGCCTTACTAAAATCCATGTACACTACATCCACTGCTTTACCTTCATCCACATGCTTGGTCACCTCCTCAAAGAATTCAATAAGACTTGTAAGGCAAGACCTACCCCTCACAAATCCGTGCTGATTATCCCTAATCAAGCAGTGTATTTCCAGATGCTCAGAAATCCTATCCTTCAGTACCCTTTCCATTACTTTGCCTACCACCGAAGTAAGACTAACTGGCCTGTAATTCCCAGGGTTATCCCTAGTCCCTTCTTTGAACAGGGGCACGACATTCGCCACTCTCCAATCCCCTGGTACCACCCCTGTTGACAGTGAGGACGAAAAGATCATTGCCAATGGCTCTGCAATTTCATCTCTTGCTTCCCATAGAATCCTTGGATATATCCCGTCAGGCCCGTGGGACTTGTCTATCCTCAAGTTTTTCAAAATGCCCAACACATCTTCCTTCCTAACAAGTATTTCCTCAAGCTTACCAATCTGTTTCACACTGTCCTCTCCAACAATATCACCCCTCTAATTTGTAAATACAGAAGAAAAGTACTCGTTCAAGACCTCTCCTATCTCTTCAGACTCAATACACAATCTCCCGCTACTGTCCTTGATCGGACCTACCCTCGCTCTAGTCATTCTCATATTTCTCACATATGTGTAAAAGGCCTTGGGGTTTTCCTTGATCCTACCCGCCAAAGATTGTTCATGCCCTCTCTTAGCTCTCCTAATCCCTTTCTTCAGTTCCCTCCTGGTTATCTTGTATCCCTCCAATGCCCTGTCTGAACCTTGTTTCCTCAGCCTTACATAAGTCTCCTTTTTCCTCTTAACAAGACATTCAACCTCTCTTGTCAACCATGGTTCCCTCACTCGACCATCTCTTCCCTGCCTGACAGGGACATACATATCAAGGACACGTAGTACCTGTTCCTTGAACAAGTTCCACATTTCACTTGTGTCCTTCCCTGACAGCCTATGTTCCCAACTTATGCACTTCAATTCTTGTCTGACAACATCGTATTTACCCTTCCCCCAATTGTAAACCTTGCCCTGTTGCACGCACCTATCCCTCTCCATTACCAAAGTGAAAGTCACAGAATTGTGGTCACTATCTCCAAAATGCTCCCCCACTAACAAATCTATCACTTGCCCTGGTTCATTACCAAGTACTAAATCCAATATTGCCCTCCTCTGGTCGGACAATCTACATACTGTGTTAGAAAGGCTTCCTGGACACACTGCACAAACACCACCCCATCCAAACTATTTGATCTAAAGAGTTTCCACTCAATATTTGGGAAGTTAAAGTCACCCATGACTACTACCCTGCGACTTCTGCACCTTTCCAAAATCTGTTTCCCAATCTGTTCCTCCACATCTCTGCTACTATTGGGGGGCCTATAGAAAACTCCTAACAAGGTGACTGCTCCTTTCCTATTTCTGACTTCAACCCATACTACCTCATTAGGGTGATACTCCTCGAACTGCCTTTCTGCAGCTGTTATACTATCTCTAATTAACAATGCCACCCCCCCCACCTCTTTTACCACCCTCCCTAATCTTATTGAAGCATCTATAACCAGGGACCTCCAACAACCATTTCTGCCCCTCTTCTATCCAAGTTTCCGTGATCGCCACCACATCGTAGTCCCAAGTACTGATCCATGCCTTACGTTCACCCACCTTATTCCTGATGCTTCTTGCGTTGAAGTATACACACTTCAACCCATCTCCGTGCCTGCAAGTCCTCTCCTTTGTCAGTGTTCCCTTCCCCACTGCCTCATTACACGCTTTGGCATCCTGAATATTGGCTACCTTATTTGCTGGACTACAAATCCGGTTCCCATTCCCCTGCCAAATTAGTTTAAACCCTCCCGAAGAGTACTAGAAAACCTCCCTCCCAGGATATTGGTGCCCCTCTGGTTCAGATGCAACCCGTCCTGCTGGTATCAGGTCCCACCTTCCCCAGAATGCGCTCCAATTATCCAAATACCTGAAGCCCTCCCTCCTACACCATTCCTGCAGCCACGTGTTCAGCTGCACTCTCTCCCTATTCCTAGCCTCGCTATCACGTGGCACCGGCAACAAACCAGAGATGACAACTCTGTCTGTCCTGGCTTTTAGCTTCCAGCCTAACTCCCTAAACTTGTTTATTACCTCCACACCCCTTTTCCTACCTATGTCGTTGGTACCAATGTGCACCACGACTTCTGGCTTCTCCCCCTCCCCCTTAAGGATCCTGAAGACACGATCCGAGACATCCCTGGCCCTGGCACCCGGGAGGCAACATACCTTCCGGGAGTCTCGCTCGCGACCACAGAATCTCCTATCTATTCCCCTGACCATTGAATCGCCTACAACTATTGCTTTTCTATTCTCCCCCCTTCCCTTCTGAGCCCCAGTGCCAGAGACCTGGCCGCTAGGGCTTTCCCCCGGTAGGTCATCCCCCCCAACAGCATCCAAAACGGTATACTTGTTTTGAAGGGGAACGGCCACGAGGGATCCCTGCACTGTCTGCCTGTTTGTTTTTTTCCCCCTGACTGTAACCCAGCTATTCTTGTCCTGTACCTTGGGTGTGGTTACCTCCTTGTAACTCTTCTCAATCACCCCCTCTGCCTCCCGGATGATCCGAAGTTCATCCAGCTTCAGCTCCAGTTCCCTAACACGGTCTTTGAGGAGCTGAAGTTGGGTGCACGTCCCGCAGGTATAGTCAGCAGGGACACCGGTGGTATCCCTCACCACCCACATCCTACAGGAGGAGCATGCAACTGGCCTAGCTTCCATCCCCTCTTACCTGACAGAATATAGCTGCCCTGTGGACTAACTAGATCTCCGCCCTCCGACTCTGCTCCCAGTCAGCTACACTTTCTCTAAACTCCTGGCTCTCTTTTCACTCTTTGCGGAAATGTCGGAAACAAAATGAAAGGAGAACCTTACTCCCTCCTCACCTAACTCCCTCGGTCACCAAACTCTTACTATAGCACTCAAAATGCACCAAATTCAGCACTCCGTGCAAACAAAGTCTTACAATATCTCTCGTTATCCAAGGTTCCCGAAAATTGCCGTATGTATCCTTCTTCCTCACAGTAACATGCCGGTCCTGAATTCCTTTCAACTGACACTTGAAAGCCTCCCACATGTCAGATGTTGATTTACCCTCAAACATCCGCCCCCAATCTAGGTTCTTCAGTTCCCGCCTAATATTGTTATAATTAGCCTTCCCCCAATTTAGCACATTCACCCTAGGACCACTCTTATCCTTGTCCACCAGCACTTTAAAACTTACTGAATTGTGGTCACTGTTCCCGAAATGCTCCCCTACTGAAACGTCTACTCTTTGGAGTTTAGAAGGATAAGGAGGATCTCATTAAAACTTGCAGGATACTACGAGGCTTGTATAGAGTGGACGTGGAGAGGATGTTTCCATTTGTAGAAAAAACTAGAACCAGAGGACACAATCTCAGACTAAAGGGACGATCCTTTAAAACAGACATAAGGAGGAATTTCTTCAGCCAGAGGGTGGTGGATCTGTGGAACTCTTTGCCGCAGAAGGCTGTGGAGGCCAAATCACTGAGTGTCTTTAAGACAGAGATAGATAGGTTTTTGATCAATAAGGGGATCGGGTTATGGGGAGAAGGCAGGAGAATGGGGATGAGAAAAAATCAGCCATGATTGAATGGCGGAGCAGACTCGATGGACCAAGTGGCCTAATTCTGCTCCTATGTCTTATGGTCTTATAAAGGTGCTATATTAATTCAATGTGCTGTTGTCAAACCTTCATACTAATGTATAACCCAAACTTTGTTATGTTGGCTTTGATAGGTTATTGTTATAGGATACAAGTTTGAGGACTAGGGAATACTGAGACATCTGATCCGTGTCTTTTATTCACCAAATCAATGATGCAAGTCTTTACGTGCAGCATCCACTACACTGGTAGCGGTAGGAACCTGCGTACAACAAAAGACCAGCTGCTCCATCAAGCCTGCCTCATACTCATGACCCTTGAAGCATCATAACTCGACACCCTTTCGCCCACCCGCATCCACAAGTCCGCTAGAAGAGGCAAAGACATAGCATCAAAAAGTTTTTTTTTAAAATCTGACTCTTGGGCGGTCAAAACCAGCCCAGATCGCATTGACCAGACCCAAGTTAACCGTTAAATCCCACCTTTTATAAGGTGCGATCTCAGTCCCAGCTCCATTTTGAAGGCGTGCAGAGGGTCAGCACATACTGCACAAACCAGCAACATAACCCAATGGCACCCTGCTCCCAGGGAACAGAAGAACTGCCTGATATCTAGCCTATTCTGACTCTGTTGGAGCTCAAATGCATGATTGCTGATCTTCTCAATCTGTCAAATTGACATAATCCAGCTCTTTCATTATTTGCTCTGGAAAGTTATCTCTACTTTTACTCTGCCCAAGGTGAACACACCAGGAATATCTGATTATCAAAGGTTCTTTCATCTGGGAATCATTCTTACTTTTCTAAGGCCACTAATCATCCACCGTGTGAATGGACCAAAACCGGATGTTGTCTAACCAAGAAACTGTATGAAGACAGAATGATTCTAAAAGTACAACCCAATGCCCTGTTTGCTTTGGCCATGGCTTTTCTGCATTGGTGGTGTTAAGTGAATTTACCATTCTGTTAAAATCTCAACTGCACTCTCTCAAGGACCGATACCTCTTTCCTGAAGTGTGGTGATCAGAACTGGATGCGATACTCTATTTGGGGCCTAACCAGAGCTTTATAAAGTTTCAGCGTAACTTCCCTGCTTTTGTACTCAATACCTCTATTTACAAAGCCTACGATCCCCTACGCTTTGCTAACCACAATCTCTATATGTTCTGCCGCCTTCAAAGATCTTTGGACAGGCAGCCCCAGGTCCATCTATTCCTGCACATTCCTTAGAATTGTGTCTGTATTGCCTCTCCCTATCCCTTCTGCCAGAACGTATAACCTCAGACTTCTCTATATTAAATCCCATCTGCCCATTTCGTTAGCCCATCCAGGTCCTGTTACAGGCGCGTTGTATCATCCTCACTGTTTGCCACTCCTCCACAGCAGCAATTCTACTCTGTATTCTAATATCCAAGTCATTTACAGATATCAAAAATAGCAGTGGTCCTAGCACTGACCCTTGTCAACATCCCTCAGTCTGTAAATAACCATTAGGTATGACATTCTATCCAAGTGACACTCCCCCTCCTAATTCCACAAGCAGTCACAATTTTGTTGACCTGCCTTCTGTGTGATACTTTGTCAAAGCCCTCCTCAGATTCCATAGAGACAACATCCATTGCATTCCCTTCATCAATCTGTTACTTCATTTCAAACAATCAGTTTGATTAGTCAAGCACAATTCACCTCTTCCAGGCTCTCCGTAATTAACTCAAACCTCTCCTTTGATTATTTTTTCCCCCAATTACTAAAAAACCTTACCCACCATTGACATTGAACTACCTGACCTCTAGCTACTAGGAATGTCCTTGCACCCTTTCTTGAGTAAATGTCAAAATAATATTTTACTTTGCATTTCTGGCATCCACAGTATTTTACTTTTGTTTGCCTGTGATCCAATGATTAGCACAATGGAGAACTGACTGAGATAAGCAGAACAGAGGGATGGTGAGTTTGAATGCCACAAAATGCTGGATTACGGTTATTCAAAAGGAAAATGCTGGAATTGCACGGGATGGTGAGCATCTGGAAAAAGAAAGAGGCTAAGTGATGAGGTTCTGGAGTTGGATATTTCTGATGAACGATCTCTTTTTCCTTTTTCAGATGTTGACCGACTTGTTGATTACTTAATTTAATTTGAGTTCCAAGCAAGTCAGAATTTCAACCCTTGCAATTGGGATGTTATCTGAAGCATCATGTGGGAAAATGTGACGTTGTTCGCTTTGGCAAGAAAAGTAAAAATACAGAGAATTACTTATGCAGAAAACGGCTGCAGAATACCGAAGTGCAGAGGGATCTGGGTGTTCTAGTTCGTGAGTCACAAAAAGCTAGTAGGCAGATACAGCAAGTAATCGGGGCTAATCGGAATGTGGCGACTAGGGGCTTTTCACAGTAATTTCATTGAAGCCAGTAGTGACAATAAGTGATTATTATTATTATTATTATTAATGAAATCATAACATTTACAGTGCAGAAGGAGGCCATTTGGCCCATCGAGTCTGCACCGGCCCTTTCAAAGAGCACCCTACTCAAGCCCACATCTCTACCCTATCCCTGTAACCCCCACTTAACCTTTTTGGACACTAAGGGCAATTTAGCATGGCCAATCCACCTAACCTGCACATCTTTGGACTGTGGGAGGAAACCGGAGCACCCGGAGGAAACCCACGCAGACACGGTGAAGTTGAAACCTCACCACTATTCTTTGAATTCTCCCTATACCAAAAAAGGGTCAAGATATTCTAAATGGTGAGAATAGGGATTCTCACTACCTGACTCCTATGCAGACTTAGGTGGGTGCTATTCGGGTCAAACTAGTGTTTCAAGTTATCCCCCCGGCATAAACCATATCTTCATAGAAGAATTATATTTACTTACCACTTAGTAGCTTACACATGGGTCCGGCTTGCTAAGTAAAGTAAACTTTCTAAAGATAATAATAACCACTCTTTCAGGTTATCAATTTAAACTTAACTTTATTTTCAAGTTAAAAAGATAAAAACTACTTTTACAGAAAGGTAAAAAGATCTTTACTTGTTTGGACCAGTTGTCGACTTTCAAGTCTATCTTGACAATCAGTTTTCTTTAACTTTTGGTCTTCTGTTCGATTCTCTGGGTTGCTCGGTCTTCAGATGCTGCTTGTCCCATCACTGAGGAAGATTCCGATTCTCTGCTCACTTTTCAGAGTTTTTATAGCAATTTGTGCAGCCTGACTTTTATAAATTACACCCTTCTGCTGTTTGAGCCTAACAGTTGAAGGTTAGTTTCTTATCGGTTAGAAGTGTGGCGCCTTTGCAACAGCGCGGCTTCATTCCACCAGCTCGCCATTACTTTGAACTTGCTCGCTTTGCTTGACGTAATAAATTTGTCTGTGTCTCCGTCAGTATTCTTTCAGGTTTATGTCTTTTCTTAATGATTTTTTCAGACTCAACCCGGGTCATCTTTGGGTTAGGCTAATGTCATGTTCAGGTTACCCCCTTCGACTCTATCCTTATCTGGCTCGGCCACTTTCTCCAAGCTTTTAACGTCAAAATGGTGTATGTCATAGTGTAAACTTGTCACCATCTAGTTTTCTTTATTTGTAAATCAGTTGTCTCATCTTATTACTGGTGTCAGCAAGTTTTCACACTTAACAGTTGTTCCTTATTTTAAACTTTAGATTCTGACTGTCTTTCTTAATTGTTCAATAAAATAATTTGTTGCTTAAAGAATTTTGAAATACTGTTCCCTTTCATATATCTTAAGAATTTGAAGTCGATCAAATGACTTTTTAAACTTGTAAATCAGAATGAATTGTTCCTGTTTTCCTCCCCGCCTGTGAGGCTGTCTGGATTTCAAACAGGCTGCTGCTGTTAACCCCTTGTGGGACTTCTCCCTTTCATTAAAAGTCTCAGGCATTCTCAGTGTTACTTTCATGTTTCAAATGTCATATGCTTCCGATTTTCCATTACAATGGGGGGAACGTGCAAACTCCGCACAGACAGTGACCCAAGCCGGGAATCGAACCTGGGACCCTGGAGCTGTGAAGTAACTGTGCTAACCCACGTTATCCTCTGTTATGAGAGAAATTGAACATTAAAGTAAGGATGTTATGCTTCAGTTGTACAGGTCAATGGTGAGACCAGATCCTGAGTAGTGTGAGTAGTTTTGGCCTCCTTATTTAATAAAGGATGTAAATGCAGTTGAGGCTGTTCGGAGGAGGTTCACTGGATTGATACCTGGGATGAGTTGGGTTTTCTGATGAGGAAATGTTGGACAGACTGGGTTTCTTTCCACTGGAGTTTAGGAGGAGAGTGAGGAGTGACTTGATGGAAGTTTATAAGATCCTGAACAGTTTCGACAAGGTGGACGTGGAAAGAATGTTTCCTCTTGTGGGTGAGTCCAGAATTGGGAGGCACGGTTTTAAATTTTAGGACAGAAATTAGAAGAATATTTTTCTCTCTGAGTGTTGTGCGACTTTGGAACTCTCTGCCTCAGAAGGTGCCGAGGTCGGGGTCACAGAATATTTTTAAGGCAGAGTAGATTAATTCTTGCTAGGCAAGGGAACCAAAGGTGATCGGGGGTAGATGGGAATGTGGAACTCAATACAAAGAGATCCGCCATGATCTTATTGAATGGCGGAGCGGGTTCGAGGGGCTGAATGGCCTACATTTTCTCCTAATTCGTATGTTTATAGTTCAATACGCAGAAGGGAAAGTGTTAAATCTACATGATGCTTCATGTTTTATTTTCCCTGCCCAACAGATGGCGCAGGAGCTTGGGATCAGTGAAAAATCACCAGACTATAAAAATCCATTTGAGAATGAGGATGAAGATGTAAGTAAATAATCTTTCATTCAGAAAAATAACCTTTCATTCGCTGATTATTTTATTTTCGAGATATTTCCAGTCACTGAAAGAGGCAGGTTTGGGGACTACATCTTTTCCTTGATCGGGGGAGACAGTCGAACAGTCTGTTCCCAGCTTTCTAACACTATCACCATGAAGTGCACATGAGCATTGATTTGTCCCACTTGGCTCTGTTTTGGTAAAGCTGGCTTTCATTTCAAAATGTTAGAAAATCTAAAATCTTTTCAAAATTCACTTTTATTTGGCCTGGTGCCAGTGCAGTGCTAGCCTTGGCTCAGTCAGTGGTACTCTCTGATTCAGCATGACCAGGTCTGAGGGAGGGTGCCGAGGCGATTTACGAGAATGGTACTGGGGATGAGGGACACAAGTTAGACAGAGAGAGCACTGAACTTGAAGTTGTTCGCTTTAGACAGAGGAGGTTCAGGGGTGATTTAATAAGCATGTTCAAAATCGTGAAGGACTTTGACAGAGTGGAGAAGGAGAAGCTGTATCGTTTGGCATGGTCCTGCTTCCTGAGGACACAGATTCCAGATGATTGGTAAATGAAGCGGAGGCGACACGAAGCAACCTTTTGAATGCAGTGAGTGTGATCTGGAATGCACTAATCTGAAAGGCTGATGGAAGCAGATTTAATAAGATCTTTCAGAAAGCAATTGGATAAATTCTAGAAATTTTGCAGGAAATAGTTGTGCGTGGAGCGGGGAAACTAATGGGATAGGTTTCACACGGGCACAGTGGGCCGAGTGGCCTCCCCCTTGCTGTATCATTCTATGAGAAGGTTGTGGATTCAAGTCCCATTCCAGAGACTCAGAATCATGGTATGTTTACAGCATAAAATGAGGCCGTTTGGCCTTTGTGTCCATACTGGCTCGGTGCAAGAGTAATCCAGTCCAATTCTCCACTTTTCCTGGAAATTCCCTCTCTTCGGGTACTCATCCAAATCTCTTTTGAAAGCATTGATTGAATCTGCCTGTTCCACACTCTGGAGTCGTGCATTCTAGACTTTCAACCCTTAAAAAAACAATTTCCTCATGTCGCCTTCTGTTCATTCGCCAGTCATTTTACATCTGTGTGCTCTGGTCTTCAATTCTTCTACCCATGGGAACAGGGAGGGGCTGCACTGGAGGAGGGGCTGCACTGGAGGAGGGGCTGCACTGGAGGAGGGGCTGCACTGGAGGAGGGGCTGCACTGGAGGAGGGGCTGCACTGGAGGAGGGGCTGCACTGGAGGAGGGGCTGCACTGGAGGAGGGGCTGCACTGGGGGAGGGGCTGCACTGGGGGAGGGGCTGCACTAGGAGAGTGGGTACACCGAGGGAGGGGCTAGCGGCAGCGGGATCTTCGAATCCACTGATATCTGCTGAATTTTGTGTTGCTGGCGGTGCTGCCGGGGTGGAGCGGTCACCATCGACAGGACAGGAAGATCCCGCCAGCAAATTCAGCCCGGTTTCTCCGACATTGCCTCCGTCCCACCTTGAGAACACCAGCCTGGTGTTCAAGTTTAGAATAGGCCTCTGACGCTGAGGTCCCAGGTTCGATCCCGGCTCTGGGTCACTGTCCGTGTGGAGTTTGCACATTCTCCCCGTGTTTGCGTGGGTTTCACCCCCACAACCCAAAGATGTGCAGGGTAGGTGGATTGAACATGCTAAATTGCCCCTTAATTGGAAAAAAAATGAATTGGGTACGCTAAATTTATCAAAAAATTTATAAAAAAGTTTAGAATAGGACTGGGATTCGTGTGAAACCAAGGAACCTCTGAGCTGCTGTAATTCCTCTTTCCGTTTCCAGGCTTTAGTGATCGACCGCAGTTTTTCTTTTACAGTTCCTTCACAGTAACGATGTCTTTCATAAAGCCTTGAAAGACGAGGAGAAAAGACGGAAGAAAGAAGACAAAAGAAAAGAGCTTCGAAAAGGGCCGAGAATCACAAAGACGAGATCCGAGTTATGACCCCGTGAGAAAGCTGACAACCACTGGGACCATTTCCGCTGTGGGCTGGAGCTACTCGACACCATTCATTGACACAAATAGCCGCTCACATTTGAATGAAATCGCCTCAGGGTGGTAGTGACCTGTACAGGTTTGCTCTCACCAGAGCTGCTGTCTTTCCTTTAAAAAAGGAAGTTTCATTACAAAGACCACAACTTATTTTTTTTGGTTTACGCAAATAGAATGGATGGAATCACTGAAATTGAAACTCTGAAACACTGGGAAGGGTCCCAGAAGCTGACGTAACGTGCTTTTGAGTTATTCCATCGCCATCAAGCAGCGATCCTGATGATAAGGAATTGCAGGGCCTTTGTGTTATAAGTTGGATGGCTGTTTAACAATAAAATGCAAGGTCTGAAAGCGTGTGATCCGAACAAACGGTTTTGAGTCCTTCAGTCACACGCGGTTACACACAGAATTGTAACTCACTGCCTGGAGTATCCATTTCTCTGCTCACCCAACCTGAGGTTTTCTGCCCAATTTAAAGAGCTGAAGGTCGCCACATAAGCTGGCGGGCAGCATGGTAGCACAGTGGTTAGCACAGGTGCTTCAGAGCTCCAAGGCCCGGGTCCGATTCCCGGATTGGGTCTCCGCCTGTGCGGAGTCTGCAGGTTCGCCCCGTGTGTGCGTGGGTTTCCTCCGGGTGCTCTGGTTCCCTCCCAGTCCAGGAATGTGCAGGTTAGGAGGATTGGCCATGCTAAATTGTCCATAGTGTCCAAAAAGGTTAGGTTGGGTTACAAGGATGGGGTGGCTTAAGTGGGGTGCTCTTTCCAAGGGCTGGTGCAGACTCGACAGGCCAAATGGCCTCCTTCTGCAGTGTGAATTCTATGAAGTGGGCAAAACGGCAAACCCCGGTGGCGGAGTTACTGTACATCTAAAATAATGGAATCTCTGGAGCAGGTTAGCTGGAATATTTACCCTGCAACACACCAAGCTGGAACAAGGAGTTATCATTTTCACAATCCAGCAAGTTCTCACCCCTCGCCGTCTCTCATCCCCAGCCAATTCTGGTCTCATGCACATCTCCAATTTGCTTCACTCGGTGGCCGTACCTTCAGCTGCCTAGACGGTAAGCTCTGGAGATCCGTTCCCAAAGCTCTCCCCACTCTTCCTCCTCCTTTTCAAACTTCCTCAACACCAACATATCCCTTGTGTAGCTTGGTGTCAATTTTTAAAAATTCTTTCCTGTCACTGACTAGGCCAACATTTTTGTTGCCAAATCACTAATTGTGGTGGGGAGCTGCCTGTTTGAACCTTCGGTGTTGTTGGGGAGAGAATTCTGATTGGTAAAAGCCCTGTGAAATGGGACATTTTACGTCAAAGGTGACATGGTTTTGTTAAATTCGTTCATGGGATGTGTGCATCACAGGCAAGGCCAGCATTTGTTGCCCATCACTATTTGCCCTTCAACTAAATGACTTGCTCGGCCATTTCAGAGGGAATTTAAGAGTCAACCACATTGCTGTGGGTCTGGAGTCACATGAAGGCCAGACCGGGCAAGGACAGCCGGTTTCCTTCCCTCAAGGGGCATTAGTGAACCAGATGAGTTTTAAAAACAATCGACAATTGTTATGGTTAGCATTAATTCCAGATTTTTATTAGATTCAAATTCCACCATTTGCCGTGGTGGGATTCAGACCTGGGACCCCAGAGCATTACCCTGGGTCTCGAGATTACTAGTCCAGTGACAATACCACTACGCCAGGAGGAGGCAAGTTGTTGTTGTAGACATTTGGGCAACAATGTTCATGGAGGCCAATTACAAGTAGCAGAACCCAAGAGCAGTGTGCCCCCTGAGTATGAAATGTCTACCAGATAGCATGTTGTAATTGCTTCTACAGACCCAGTTTTCTCGAGGATTGTCTTGCTGCTTAAAGAAATGGCCCTTGCAGCAAATCATGAAATGGCCCTTGTAGCAAATGTGAAGGGTTTTATAGTCTATTTTTGCCTTGTCACACTGCTGCGGGAGGAATAAAACCGATACATTACACTCGTACGATTCAAACAATTGGAATTGATAGATTTCCTCATCTGGGGTGGTGCAAAAGCCAGCTGTGTGTTTTCTGTTTAATTTTTCGTTTTTGGCAAATATTTTTTGTCTTTTTTCTTTGTCCAGCTCCTTGCTGAGTCCTGACGCACCCTCTACACCATCAAACTCCCACCTCTCCCTGTGTAGGTTCCCAAGTCAACATTGGTGGGGAGGGAAACAGAAAATGAGGAAAAATTAGTTTCTTATTGGGAAAGATTGATTAACCTTGTGAGGTTTTTTATTTGAAGGATTTATCCGCACCACCACCATTCAACTGTCATGACGATCTAACAAAAACTTGATTTGTATAGCACCTCAACAGAAGAGCGTCCCATGGAATGGGCGGCATGGTGGTTAGCACTGCTGCCTCACAGCGCCAAGGACCCGGATTCAATTCCGTCCTTGGGTCACTGTGTGGAGTCTGCATGTTCTCCCTGTGTCTGCGTGGGTTTCCTCCAGTTTCCTTCCACATCCAAAGATGTGCAGGTTAGGTCAGGCATTTTCAAACTGGGGGGGTCGCAGGCGGGTGTCGAAAGGGCCGCGGAGCCGTCCATCGCGGCGTTCCCGATTGCGAGAATTCAGGTGCAACGGCCACAGCAGCCGTCTGCGAGCGGCTTTAAAAATGATGACCGCAACCAGCTAAAAAAATACGCACTGACCCAGGGGAAGACTTTTTTAAAAATTTAGTTCAGTCTTCCTGCATCTGTCTTGACTCTGCTCAATGGCTGAGCCTGCAGAACTCTGATAGTGAATTTTAGAGATTAAAAATATTCACAATACTTTGAGTTAAGTAATTCCTCCTCATCTATGTCTAAAATCGTTGCATTGTAATTTGCAAACTATATCCCCAGGCTGTAAACCACCCGTCTGAGGAAAACTTACATTCTGCATCTGCTCTGTGGAGTCCAGAGAGATTAATGCCTGTTTCAATGAGGTCATTTCTCATCCTTCGCTACTCTAGACTATAGAATATAAGCCAAGGCTCACCTCTCACAGTAAAAGTAAGAGAAAATGGTGGGTCGCGAATGTCGGCCGGAGTCCAAAGGATGGCCAAGTGGTGGGCCTGGGTAAGATGTTTTTTCAGAGGGTCGGTGCAGACTCGATGGGCCAAATGGCCTCCTTCGACACTAGGAATTCTATGGAATTCAAATTATGGGTTTCGGTGGCCAGCGGGCTGAGTCAGGGACAGAGGCAGTAAGTGTTACAGAAATGGAGCTGATCAGTCTTGGTGTTACAGACGCTTGGTCAGCTCTCAACAGTGGCTATGAGACTGGACCAGGACCATAACCTTTTTTTAGGTTTTAAGACAGTGCGGAAAGATCAATTTGTTCCAGAAGTGCTGTTATAAAAAATAAGGTTTGGTTATTTTTTTAAGCAATTTTATTAAAACAAAAGAAAATAATATTTAAACTTCATCCCTAACAAAATAAAAGATTACATGCAGTTTCATAAACTTAACACGGTAGCATAGTGGTTAGCACTGTGGATTCTCAGTGCCAGGGACCCAGGTTCGATTCCCGGCTTGGGTCACTGTCTGTGCGGTCACATTCTCCCCGTGTCGGCGTGGGTTTCTTCCGGATGCTCCGGTTTCCTCCCACAAGACCCAAAAGACGTGCTGTTAGGTCATTTGGACATTCTGAATTCTCCCTCAATGTACCCGAACAGGTGCCGGAATGTGGCGACTAGGGGCATTTCACAGTAACTTCATTGCAGTGTAAATGATAGCCTACTTATGACAATAAAGATTATTGTTATTATAGTCCCCATTAAACAAAACTGTAACAGAACATGCAGCTCTCATGCCTCTGTCACAGGCAGACAAAGGCAATTTGTCTTCTGGTAGGGACATTCGTTCTGAACCCCTTTGCCAAAGCCTGCCTCCGTGGCAACTTTCGTGACCTTCAGTCGATTTCCAAAGCCTTCCCCTCTGTAACTTCCAAACAGCATTCCTTCTCTCTCTCTAATCTCCCTAGGGCTGGTTTAGCACAGGGCTAAATCGCTGGCTTTGTAAGCAGACCAAGGCAGGCCAGCAGCACGGTTCAATTCCCGTACCAGCCTCCCGAAACAGGTGCCGGAATGTAGCGACTAGGGGCTTTTCACAGTAACTTAATTTAAAGCCTACTTGTGACAATAAACGATTTCCATTTCCAGCTCCTCAAACAAAGATTCTCTGCTGGGGTTTCCAGACTTGGACCCATTATTGTTATGCTGTCTGATACAACTAACCTCCCATTGATGGACAAAGAGGCCATCAGACTCTGTAATGGGCTAATAGCTTGTCAGAAAGGAGTATCCCGAAGAACAATGGATCTGGGGGCCTCCTGTGCATTCTCACTAATAAGTTTAAGTCTGGCTGGGGCAATGTAACTCGGTCAGGTGTGGACGTATCCCTCTGGCTCTCTGCTAGCAGGTTTTTTTTCTCCCCTTAGTCTGTTTAATCCCTAAATTGCCTGCTACATTGGGGTATCATTTCTGGACCCAATTTCCTAATATTTAGATTTATTGTCATGTGTACCAAGGTCAGATCAAACCCCAAAACGGGGAAATCCTCAAGCATGGCAAGGGAACTCAGTCACTTTATGGAGCAGATGGGAGCGGTGGACCCCTGGAGGTTCGCCCACCCGGGGGAGAAGGATTTCTCCTTCTCCCCAGTACACAACGTATGCACCAGAATTGACTTCTTTGTGGTGGGGAAAATGGTGCTTCCAGGGATAGACAAAGTGGAATACTCCGCAATTGTGATATCAGACCACGCTCCACGGACGTGAGGCTGGAGACGGGCAGGGCCCAACGCCCCACATGGAGGTTGGACGTCGCCCTACTAGCGGACAAAACCTTCAACAAAAGGTTATCACGGGCCATAGCAGAGTACACCGAGAACAACCAGAACGGGGAGGTCTCACCCTCCACGTTCTGGGAAGCACTAAAGGCCATACTAAGAGGGGAAATCATCGCTTTCAAAGCGCAAAGAGATAGGGAGGAAAGGGCGGCTAGGCAGCAGCTGGTCGACTCCATACTGGAGGTAGACCATAACCACTCCGAGGCCCCGACCGTAGAGCTCCTGGCGGAGAGGAAAGAACTACAAAGGAACTTTGACCTGCTCTCCACCAGGAAAGCAGTGCACCAACTCTGCCAGGCATGTGGGACCCTATACGAACACGGAGACAAAGCCAGCCGCCTGTTGGCACACCAGCTGAGAAAGCAGGCAGCCACCAGAGAAATTGCACCAATCAGGGATACCAGAGGCACGTTAGAAACAGAATCTGAAAAGATCAACAAAACCTTCAAGGCCGCCTACCAAGGGCTGTACACCTGAGAGCCCCCAATGGGGGAGTCTGGGATGAAACGGTTCCTTGATGGACTGGACATTCCAGTCGTGGGAGAGGGCAGAAAACGGGGCTTGGAAGCACCACTAGTACTGGGAGAGATCATGGACAGCATTAGCTCCATGCAGGTGGGGAAGGCGCCGGGACCCGATGGGTTCCCGGCGGACTTCTACAAAACATTTGCGACAGCACTGGCCCTGCACCAGCAGGAGATGTTCACAGACTCGCTAGCTAGGGGCACACTGCCGCCCACGCTAGCACAGACCTCAATCTCGCTGATACCTAAGAAAGACAAAGACCCAACTCACTGCTGAATGCAGATGCCAAAATACTGGCCAGAATCCTAGCCAAAAGGTTAGAAGACTGTGTACCTGAGGTGGTCGCAGAGGACCAGATGGGCTTTGTCAAAGGTAGACAGCTTACCTCCAACATCAGGCGCCTGCTGAACGTGATAATGACCCCCTCCGGGGAAAGAACACCAAGATGATCGTCTCCCTAGATGCAGAAAAGGCCTTCCTCAGAGTCGAATGGAAATACCTCATCGAGGTACTGGAGCGGTTCGGGCTTGGAACAGGATTCACCTCCTGGGTAAAGCTCCTATACAACGCTCCCATGGCGAGCGTACGGACCAACAACACCAACTCCCAATACTTCCGGCTGCACAGGGGCACCAGACAAGGATGCCCACTGTCTCCGCTGCTGTTCGCTCTAGCGATCGAACCACTAGCAATCGCGCTCAGAGCAGCAAAATCTGGAGGGGGATCTGAAGGGGAGGCAGAGAGCACAGAATCTCACTCTATGCAGATGACCTGCTCCTCTACATTTCGGATCCACAGAGCAGCATGGGCGGAATCATTGCGCGCCTGAAAGAGTTTGGTGACTTCTCGGGCTACAAACTCAACATGAGCAAAAGCGAGATCTTCCCGGTACACCCACAAGCAGGGGGGCAGCACTAACGGGACTGCCGCTTAAACAAGCCCGACACAAATTCCGCTACCTGGGGATCCAAATAGCCCATGACTGGAACGGGATCCACAAATGGAACCTCACCAGTCTGACAGAGGAAGTAAAAAAGGACCTGCAAAGAAGGAACACACTCCCACTCTCCCTCGCAGGGAAAGTCCAGACGATCAAAATGAACGTGCTGCCCAGGTACCTCTTCCTATTCAGATCCATCCCAATCTACATCCCCAAGGCCTTTTTCAAAGCACTAGACAAACTAATCATGGCGTTCGTATGGGAGGGGGAAGAATGCTAGGATCCCAAAGAAGGTCTTACAAAAAACAAAATCCAGGGGGGGGCTTGCCCTCCCAAACCTACAATTCTACCGCTGGGCGGCGGCGGCCGAGCGAATAAGCGATGGATCAAGGAGCCAGAAGACGAGTGGGTGCGCCTCCTGCAGGGGGACCTCCCTCCGGGCCCTCACCACGGCGACGCTCCCATCCCCACCCAAAAAACACTCCAACAGTCCGGTGGTAATAGCCACCCTCCAGTCCTGGAACCAACTACGGCAACAATTTGGCCTGACCAGAATGTCGGGTAAAGCTCCCATCTGCAACAACCATAGGTTCACACCAGCGCTGACTGACGCCACCTTCAAAAGATGGGGACAGGACAGAGGGACACTGACAGTCAGGGACCTATACATGGACGGCAGGATCACAACACTGGGCGAACTGACAGAGAAATTCCAGCTAGCCAGGGGGAACGAGCTAAGGTACCTGCAACTAAAAATCTTCCTACGAAAGGTGACAGGGACATACCCACAACCACCACGACAGACACTACTGGAAGAGTTACTGGACGCAAGCATCCTAGATAAAGGAAACTGTAGCTACATGTGTGACCGACTGGTAGAAGGGGCCGACACCGTACTGGACGCAACAAGAATGAAGTGGGAGGAGGACCTGGGGATCGAAATAGGGTGGGGACTCTGGAGCGAAGCACTGTATAGGGTCAACTCCACCGCCACGTGAGCAAGGCTCAGCCTGACGCAACTAAAAGTGGTACATAGAGCCCACTTAACAAGAACCCGTATGAGTAGGTTCTTCCCAGAGGTGGAGGACAGATGTGAACGGTGCCGGGAGAGGGGGGTAGAGGGAAGTGACAGGGAACAATAGAGGAGAGCCAGAGAGGGGGAGGGGGGAGGCAGGGAAACGTTAACAAACTTAACATCCACAGGAACAGAGAAAACGGGGAAGGCGGGAGGGCCGCAGAAGCGGAAGTGCGCATGAGACGACAACGGCAGCAAACTCCGTCTGGGAGAAGCAAAGGATGACAACACCACGAACAGATGCCTACTTATGTGTGTAAATAATTTTGCCAAGTGGACAGAGTTGCTGCTGTTGAGCGGGGGCATAATACCGTCCGATGTCTTCTCAGGGAAAATTAAAACGTCAGCAGCAGCAGCGACCCATGGGGGGGGGGGGGGAGAGTGCTCCGTTGGGAGGATGTGAGGCATGTGGGGTCACTTCTAGTTAATTGCTATTGTATATTCTCTTTTTGCACTATGTTAATGTTCACTCTATTTTGCTGTGTTAGGATTATTACTATTAATTATGAAAAACTTTAATAAAAAAATATTTTTCTTTAAAAATGTGTACCAAGGTACAGTAAAAAGTATTGTTCTGCGTACAGTGCAGGCAGATCGTTCCATACATGAAAAACATAGGACATACGATAAATACACAATGTTAAATACACAGACATCGAGTGAAGCACACAGGGCATAGTGCTGCACATGAGAAGATGTGTGGAGAGATCAATTTAGTCCATAAGTGGACCATAATAAGGGAATAGTGTAGATGGGCTTTAGAGTGGTTTCACAGGTCGGCGCAACATCGAGGGCCGAAGGGCCTGTACTGCGCTGTAATGTTCTATGTTCTATATTCAGGAGTCTGGTAACAGCGGGGAAGATGTTTTTGAATCAGTTAGTATGTGTTCTCAGACTTTTGCATCTTCTGCCCAATGTAAAAGGTTGGAAAAGAGAATAAACAAGGTGGGAGGGGTCTTTGATGATGCTGCCCGCTTTCCCAAGGCAGCGGGAGGTGTAGACAGTCAATAGATGGGAGGCAGGGTCCGTGTGATGGACTGGGCGGTGTTCACGCCTGTAATTTCTTGCGGTCTTGGGCCGAGCAGTTGCCATACCAGTTATGACCCCGTGAGAAAGCTGACAACCACTGGGACCATTTCCGCTGTGGGCTGGAGCTACTCGACACCATTCATTGACACAAATAGCCGCTCACATTTGAATGAAATCGCCTCAGGGTGGTAGTGACCTGTACAGGTTTGCTCTCACCAGAGCTGCTGTCTTTCCTTTAAAAAAGGAAGTTTCATTACAAAGACCACAACTTATTTTTTTTGGTTTACGCAAATAGAATGGATGGAATCACTGAAATTGAAACTCTGAAACACTGGGAAGGGTCCCAGAAGCTGACGTAACGTGCTTTTGAGTTATTCCATCGCCATCAAGCAGCGATCCTGATGATAAGGAATTGCAGGGCCTTTGTGTTATAAGTTGGATGGCTGTTTAACAATAAAATGCAAGGTCTGAAAGCGTGTGATCCGAACAAACGGTTTTGAGTCCTTCAGTCACACGCGGTTACACACAGAATTGTAACTCACTGCCTGGAGTATCCATTTCTCTGCTCACCCAACCTGAGGTTTTCTGCCCAATTTAAAGAGCTGAAGGTCGCCACATAAGCTGGCGGGCAGCATGGTAGCACAGTGGTTAGCACAGGTGCTTCAGAGCTCCAAGGCCCGGGTCCGATTCCCGGATTGGGTCTCCGCCTGTGCGGAGTCTGCAGGTTCGCCCCGTGTGTGCGTGGGTTTCCTCCGGGTGCTCTGGTTCCCTCCCAGTCCAGGAATGTGCAGGTTAGGAGGATTGGCCATGCTAAATTGTCCATAGTGTCCAAAAAGGTTAGGTTGGGTTACAAGGATGGGGTGGCTTAAGTGGGGTGCTCTTTCCAAGGGCTGGTGCAGACTCGACAGGCCAAATGGCCTCCTTCTGCAGTGTGAATTCTATGAAGTGGGCAAAACGGCAAACCCCGGTGGCGGAGTTACTGTACATCTAAAATAATGGAATCTCTGGAGCAGGTTAGCTGGAATATTTACCCTGCAACACACCAAGCTGGAACAAGGAGTTATCATTTTCACAATCCAGCAAGTTCTCACCCCTCGCCGTCTCTCATCCCCAGCCAATTCTGGTCTCATGCACATCTCCAATTTGCTTCACTCGGTGGCCGTACCTTCAGCTGCCTAGACGGTAAGCTCTGGAGATCCGTTCCCAAAGCTCTCCCCACTCTTCCTCCTCCTTTTCAAACTTCCTCAACACCAACATATCCCTTGTGTAGCTTGGTGTCAATTTTTAAAAATTCTTTCCTGTCACTGACTAGGCCAACATTTTTGTTGCCAAATCACTAATTGTGGTGGGGAGCTGCCTGTTTGAACCTTCGGTGTTGTTGGGGAGAGAATTCTGATTGGTAAAAGCCCTGTGAAATGGGACATTTTACGTCAAAGGTGACATGGTTTTGTTAAATTCGTTCATGGGATGTGTGCATCACAGGCAAGGCCAGCATTTGTTGCCCATCACTATTTGCCCTTCAACTAAATGACTTGCTCGGCCATTTCAGAGGGAATTTAAGAGTCAACCACATTGCTGTGGGTCTGGAGTCACATGAAGGCCAGACCGGGCAAGGACAGCCGGTTTCCTTCCCTCAAGGGGCATTAGTGAACCAGATGAGTTTTAAAAACAATCGACAATTGTTATGGTTAGCATTAATTCCAGATTTTTATTAGATTCAAATTCCACCATTTGCCGTGGTGGGATTCAGACCTGGGACCCCAGAGCATTACCCTGGGTCTCGAGATTACTAGTCCAGTGACAATACCACTACGCCAGGAGGAGGCAAGTTGTTGTTGTAGACATTTGGGCAACAATGTTCATGGAGGCCAATTACAAGTAGCAGAACCCAAGAGCAGTGTGCCCCCTGAGTATGAAATGTCTACCAGATAGCATGTTGTAATTGCTTCTACAGACCCAGTTTTCTCGAGGATTGTCTTGCTGCTTAAAGAAATGGCCCTTGCAGCAAATCATGAAATGGCCCTTGTAGCAAATGTGAAGGGTTTTATAGTCTATTTTTGCCTTGTCACACTGCTGCGGGAGGAATAAAACCGATACATTACACTCGTACGATTCAAACAATTGGAATTGATAGATTTCCTCATCTGGGGTGGTGCAAAAGCCAGCTGTGTGTTTTCTGTTTAATTTTTCGTTTTTGGCAAATATTTTTTGTCTTTTTTCTTTGTCCAGCTCCTTGCTGAGTCCTGACGCACCCTCTACACCATCAAACTCCCACCTCTCCCTGTGTAGGTTCCCAAGTCAACATTGGTGGGGAGGGAAACAGAAAATGAGGAAAAATTAGTTTCTTATTGGGAAAGATTGATTAACCTTGTGAGGTTTTTTATTTGAAGGATTTATCCGCACCACCACCATTCAACTGTCATGACGATCTAACAAAAACTTGATTTGTATAGCACCTCAACAGAAGAGCGTCCCATGGAATGGGCGGCATGGTGGTTAGCACTGCTGCCTCACAGCGCCAAGGACCCGGATTCAATTCCGTCCTTGGGTCACTGTGTGGAGTCTGCATGTTCTCCCTGTGTCTGCGTGGGTTTCCTCCAGTTTCCTTCCACATCCAAAGATGTGCAGGTTAGGTCAGGCATTTTCAAACTGGGGGGGTCGCAGGCGGGTGTCGAAAGGGCCGCGGAGCCGTCCATCGCGGCGTTCCCGATTGCGAGAATTCAGGTGCAACGGCCACAGCAGCCGTCTGCGAGCGGCTTTAAAAATGATGACCGCAACCAGCTAAAAAAATACGCACTGACCCAGGGGAAGACTTTTTTAAAAATTTAGTTCAGTCTTCCTGCATCTGTCTTGACTCTGCTCAATGGCTGAGCCTGCAGAACTCTGATAGTGAATTTTAGAGATTAAAAATATTCACAATACTTTGAGTTAAGTAATTCCTCCTCATCTATGTCTAAAATCGTTGCATTGTAATTTGCAAACTATATCCCCAGGCTGTAAACCACCCGTCTGAGGAAAACTTACATTCTGCATCTGCTCTGTGGAGTCCAGAGAGATTAATGCCTGTTTCAATGAGGTCATTTCTCATCCTTCGCTACTCTAGACTATAGAATATAAGCCAAGGCTCACCTCTCACAGTAAAAGTAAGAGAAAATGGTGGGTCGCGAATGTCGGCCGGAGTCCAAAGGATGGCCAAGTGGTGGGCCTGGGTAAGATGTTTTTTCAGAGGGTCGGTGCAGACTCGATGGGCCAAATGGCCTCCTTCGACACTAGGAATTCTATGGAATTCAAATTATGGGTTTCGGTGGCCAGCGGGCTGAGTCAGGGACAGAGGCAGTAAGTGTTACAGAAATGGAGCTGATCAGTCTTGGTGTTACAGACGCTTGGTCAGCTCTCAACAGTGGCTATGAGACTGGACCAGGACCATAACCTTTTTTTAGGTTTTAAGACAGTGCGGAAAGATCAATTTGTTCCAGAAGTGCTGTTATAAAAAATAAGGTTTGGTTATTTTTTTAAGCAATTTTATTAAAACAAAAGAAAATAATATTTAAACTTCATCCCTAACAAAATAAAAGATTACATGCAGTTTCATAAACTTAACACGGTAGCATAGTGGTTAGCACTGTGGATTCTCAGTGCCAGGGACCCAGGTTCGATTCCCGGCTTGGGTCACTGTCTGTGCGGTCACATTCTCCCCGTGTCGGCGTGGGTTTCTTCCGGATGCTCCGGTTTCCTCCCACAAGACCCAAAAGACGTGCTGTTAGGTCATTTGGACATTCTGAATTCTCCCTCAATGTACCCGAACAGGTGCCGGAATGTGGCGACTAGGGGCATTTCACAGTAACTTCATTGCAGTGTAAATGATAGCCTACTTATGACAATAAAGATTATTGTTATTATAGTCCCCATTAAACAAAACTGTAACAGAACATGCAGCTCTCATGCCTCTGTCACAGGCAGACAAAGGCAATTTGTCTTCTGGTAGGGACATTCGTTCTGAACCCCTTTGCCAAAGCCTGCCTCCGTGGCAACTTTCGTGACCTTCAGTCGATTTCCAAAGCCTTCCCCTCTGTAACTTCCAAACAGCATTCCTTCTCTCTCTCTAATCTCCCTAGGGCTGGTTTAGCACAGGGCTAAATCGCTGGCTTTGTAAGCAGACCAAGGCAGGCCAGCAGCACGGTTCAATTCCCGTACCAGCCTCCCGAAACAGGTGCCGGAATGTAGCGACTAGGGGCTTTTCACAGTAACTTAATTTAAAGCCTACTTGTGACAATAAACGATTTCCATTTCCAGCTCCTCAAACAAAGATTCTCTGCTGGGGTTTCCAGACTTGGACCCATTATTGTTATGCTGTCTGATACAACTAACCTCCCATTGATGGACAAAGAGGCCATCAGACTCTGTAATGGGCTAATAGCTTGTCAGAAAGGAGTATCCCGAAGAACAATGGATCTGGGGGCCTCCTGTGCATTCTCACTAATAAGTTTAAGTCTGGCTGGGGCAATGTAACTCGGTCAGGTGTGGACGTATCCCTCTGGCTCTCTGCTAGCAGGTTTTTTTTCTCCCCTTAGTCTGTTTAATCCCTAAATTGCCTGCTACATTGGGGTATCATTTCTGGACCCAATTTCCTAATATTTAGATTTATTGTCATGTGTACCAAGGTCAGATCAAACCCCAAAACGGGGAAATCCTCAAGCATGGCAAGGGAACTCAGTCACTTTATGGAGCAGATGGGAGCGGTGGACCCCTGGAGGTTCGCCCACCCGGGGGAGAAGGATTTCTCCTTCTCCCCAGTACACAACGTATGCACCAGAATTGACTTCTTTGTGGTGGGGAAAATGGTGCTTCCAGGGATAGACAAAGTGGAATACTCCGCAATTGTGATATCAGACCACGCTCCACGGACGTGAGGCTGGAGACGGGCAGGGCCCAACGCCCCACATGGAGGTTGGACGTCGCCCTACTAGCGGACAAAACCTTCAACAAAAGGTTATCACGGGCCATAGCAGAGTACACCGAGAACAACCAGAACGGGGAGGTCTCACCCTCCACGTTCTGGGAAGCACTAAAGGCCATACTAAGAGGGGAAATCATCGCTTTCAAAGCGCAAAGAGATAGGGAGGAAAGGGCGGCTAGGCAGCAGCTGGTCGACTCCATACTGGAGGTAGACCATAACCACTCCGAGGCCCCGACCGTAGAGCTCCTGGCGGAGAGGAAAGAACTACAAAGGAACTTTGACCTGCTCTCCACCAGGAAAGCAGTGCACCAACTCTGCCAGGCATGTGGGACCCTATACGAACACGGAGACAAAGCCAGCCGCCTGTTGGCACACCAGCTGAGAAAGCAGGCAGCCACCAGAGAAATTGCACCAATCAGGGATACCAGAGGCACGTTAGAAACAGAATCTGAAAAGATCAACAAAACCTTCAAGGCCGCCTACCAAGGGCTGTACACCTGAGAGCCCCCAATGGGGGAGTCTGGGATGAAACGGTTCCTTGATGGACTGGACATTCCAGTCGTGGGAGAGGGCAGAAAACGGGGCTTGGAAGCACCACTAGTACTGGGAGAGATCATGGACAGCATTAGCTCCATGCAGGTGGGGAAGGCGCCGGGACCCGATGGGTTCCCGGCGGACTTCTACAAAACATTTGCGACAGCACTGGCCCTGCACCAGCAGGAGATGTTCACAGACTCGCTAGCTAGGGGCACACTGCCGCCCACGCTAGCACAGACCTCAATCTCGCTGATACCTAAGAAAGACAAAGACCCAACTCACTGCTGAATGCAGATGCCAAAATACTGGCCAGAATCCTAGCCAAAAGGTTAGAAGACTGTGTACCTGAGGTGGTCGCAGAGGACCAGATGGGCTTTGTCAAAGGTAGACAGCTTACCTCCAACATCAGGCGCCTGCTGAACGTGATAATGACCCCCTCCGGGGAAAGAACACCAAGATGATCGTCTCCCTAGATGCAGAAAAGGCCTTCCTCAGAGTCGAATGGAAATACCTCATCGAGGTACTGGAGCGGTTCGGGCTTGGAACAGGATTCACCTCCTGGGTAAAGCTCCTATACAACGCTCCCATGGCGAGCGTACGGACCAACAACACCAACTCCCAATACTTCCGGCTGCACAGGGGCACCAGACAAGGATGCCCACTGTCTCCGCTGCTGTTCGCTCTAGCGATCGAACCACTAGCAATCGCGCTCAGAGCAGCAAAATCTGGAGGGGGATCTGAAGGGGAGGCAGAGAGCACAGAATCTCACTCTATGCAGATGACCTGCTCCTCTACATTTCGGATCCACAGAGCAGCATGGGCGGAATCATTGCGCGCCTGAAAGAGTTTGGTGACTTCTCGGGCTACAAACTCAACATGAGCAAAAGCGAGATCTTCCCGGTACACCCACAAGCAGGGGGGCAGCACTAACGGGACTGCCGCTTAAACAAGCCCGACACAAATTCCGCTACCTGGGGATCCAAATAGCCCATGACTGGAACGGGATCCACAAATGGAACCTCACCAGTCTGACAGAGGAAGTAAAAAAGGACCTGCAAAGAAGGAACACACTCCCACTCTCCCTCGCAGGGAAAGTCCAGACGATCAAAATGAACGTGCTGCCCAGGTACCTCTTCCTATTCAGATCCATCCCAATCTACATCCCCAAGGCCTTTTTCAAAGCACTAGACAAACTAATCATGGCGTTCGTATGGGAGGGGGAAGAATGCTAGGATCCCAAAGAAGGTCTTACAAAAAACAAAATCCAGGGGGGGGCTTGCCCTCCCAAACCTACAATTCTACCGCTGGGCGGCGGCGGCCGAGCGAATAAGCGATGGATCAAGGAGCCAGAAGACGAGTGGGTGCGCCTCCTGCAGGGGGACCTCCCTCCGGGCCCTCACCACGGCGACGCTCCCATCCCCACCCAAAAAACACTCCAACAGTCCGGTGGTAATAGCCACCCTCCAGTCCTGGAACCAACTACGGCAACAATTTGGCCTGACCAGAATGTCGGGTAAAGCTCCCATCTGCAACAACCATAGGTTCACACCAGCGCTGACTGACGCCACCTTCAAAAGATGGGGACAGAACAGAGGGACACTGACAGTCAGGGACCTATACATGGACGGCAGGATCACAACACTGGGCGAACTGACAGAGAAATTCCAGCTAGCCAGGGGGAACGAGCTAAGGTACCTGCAACTAAAAATCTTCCTACGAAAGGTGACAGGGACATACCCACAACCACCACGACAGACACTACTGGAAGAGTTACTGGACGCAAGCATCCTAGATAAAGGAAACTGTAGCTACATGTGTGACCGACTGGTAGAAGGGGCCGACACCGTACTGGACGCAACAAGAATGAAGTGGGAGGAGGACCTGGGGATCGAAATAGGGTGGGGACTCTGGAGCGAAGCACTGTATAGGGTCAACTCCACCGCCACGTGAGCAAGGCTCAGCCTGACGCAACTAAAAGTGGTACATAGAGCCCACTTAACAAGAACCCGTATGAGTAGGTTCTTCCCAGAGGTGGAGGACAGATGTGAACGGTGCCGGGAGAGGGGGGTAGAGGGAAGTGACAGGGAACAATAGAGGAGAGCCAGAGAGGGGGAGGGGGGAGGCAGGGAAACGTTAACAAACTTAACATCCACAGGAACAGAGAAAACGGGGAAGGCGGGAGGGCCGCAGAAGCGGAAGTGCGCATGAGACGACAACGGCAGCAAACTCCGTCTGGGAGAAGCAAAGGATGACAACACCACGAACAGATGCCTACTTATGTGTGTAAATAATTTTGCCAAGTGGACAGAGTTGCTGCTGTTGAGCGGGGGCATAATACCGTCCGATGTCTTCTCAGGGAAAATTAAAACGTCAGCAGCAGCAGCGACCCATGGGGGGGGGGGGGGGGGGGGGAGAGTGCTCCGTTGGGAGGATGTGAGGCATGTGGGGTCACTTCTAGTTAATTGCTATTGTATATTCTCTTTTTGCACTATGTTAATGTTCACTCTATTTTGCTGTGTTAGGATTATTACTATTAATTATGAAAAACTTTGCAAAACTTTAATAAAAAAATATTTTTCTTTAAAAATGTGTACCAAGGTACAGTAAAAAGTATTGTTCTGCGTACAGTGCAGGCAGATCGTTCCATACATGAAAAACATAGGACATACGATAAATACACAATGTTAAATACACAGACATCGAGTGAAGCACACAGGGCATAGTGCTGCACATGAGAAGATGTGTGGAGAGATCAATTTAGTCCATAAGTGGACCATAATAAGGGAATAGTGTAGATGGGCTTTAGAGTGGTTTCACAGGTCGGCGCAACATCGAGGGCCGAAGGGCCTGTACTGCGCTGTAATGTTCTATGTTCTATATTCAGGAGTCTGGTAACAGCGGGGAAGATGTTTTTGAATCAGTTAGTATGTGTTCTCAGACTTTTGCATCTTCTGCCCAATGTAAAAGGTTGGAAAAGAGAATAAACAAGGTGGGAGGGGTCTTTGATGATGCTGCCCGCTTTCCCAAGGCAGCGGGAGGTGTAGACAGTCAATAGATGGGAGGCAGGGTCCGTGTGATGGACTGGGCGGTGTTCACGCCTGTAATTTCTTGCGGTCTTGGGCCGAGCAGTTGCCATACCAGGCTGTGATGCAGCCAGATAGGATGCTTTCTATGGTGCATTTGTAAAAGTTGGTAAGGGTCAATGTGGACATGCAGAACTTCCTTAGTTTCCTGAGGAAGTATAGGCGAGGTTTTGATTTCTCCCTCGCATGACATTGGGGATAAGTGTAGGATTCAGTGAATAGTTGAGCTATTGGACGGAGATGGTTGCAATGGAGTGGGAGCCAAATGCAATGCCTTTTTGTATAACGTCGAGCCAGGACAGGAAACATTACAGTATAAGAGAGAGGCAGCTCTGGAGTATGATTACATAACATCTAAAAGTTGAGGAGAGGGGCAAAGGATACAAAAGGAGTGGATGTTTCTACATAAACAATGTCCTGTTCTGTGGCGACACGGTAGCACAGTGGTTAGCATTGTTGCTTCACAGCGCCAGGGTCCCAGGTTCGATTCCCATCCTGGGTTACTGTCTGTGCAGGGTCTGCACGTTCTCCCCGTATCTGCGTGGGTTTCCTCCGGGTGCTCCGGTTTTCTCCCACAAGTCACGAAAGACGTGCTTGTTAGGTGAATTGGACATTCTGAATTCTCCCTCAGTGTACCCAAACAGCCACCGGAATGTGGCGACTAGGGGCTTTTCACAGTAACTTCATTGCAGTGTTAATGTAAGCCTACTTGTGACAATAAAGATTATTATTATTATAAACACTGGCATGGATCAGTTGGGCTGAATTTCTTTCTGTGCTGTAAATTCCATTTCATTTTAGGGAAATACTTTTGGAGCATTTGTGATCATCAGCACCTACTCTACACAAACTGACTACATGTCTTCTTCCCCTCAGCTAAGTGGGGTCGCTGTTTCTTAGTTGCTTCCTGTTGCATGTCCGCATTGCTGTGGCAACCTCCACTTCTGGATCTCCACTGCACCACAAGACCTCTTCCTGCTGAGTCAGGTAGGTAAATAGCCATAGTCCATGAGGAACCAGGAGCATCTCTAGCAGAGAGAGAGACAATTGATTATATAGCTTGTGGGCCAACACTGTACCAAGAATGGGGTAGGCGAGGCAGATTCCAAGTCTACCTCACCTCACTCTTTTAAACTCCAATGAATATAATTCTAACCGACATAGTCTCTCCTCATATGACAGTCCCGCCATCCCAGGAATCAGCCGGGTAAACCTTCGCTGCACTCCCTCCATAGCAAGAACGTCCTTCCTCAGATAAGGACACAAAACTGCACACAATACTCCAGGTGTAACCTCATCAATGCCCTATACAATTGCAGTAAAACATCTCTATTCCTATACTCAAATCCTCTCGCTATGAAGGCCAACATACCATTTGCTTTCTTTGCTGCTTGCTGTACCTGCGCGCTTACTTTCAGCGACTGATGCACGAGGCCACCAAGGTCTTGCTGAGTATTCACGTCTCTCAATTTACACTCATTCAAATAATAATCTGCCTTCCTATTTTTGCAACCAAAGCAGATAACCTCACATTTATCAACATTATACTGCATCTGCCAAGCATATGCCCACTCCTCAACCTGTCCAAATCCCGCTGAAGCATCTCTGCATCCTCATAGCTCAGACAAGAGAAAGAAGTGTCTCTCTCTCAAGTTTTATTTTAAATATATGTTCCAGTAAAAATCACCTTGGTGGTGGCTTTTAAGATGTAGTTTGCTTTCCGGAAGGGTTTAAACCTGCTGGTGAGACAGGGTCAGAATCTCAGGAAAAGCCAGTGAGAATACAGAATGCTGGGCCACACCCTTAAAAAGGGGTTTTGGTTTATGGGATTTTGTTTTTGAATTGGAACAGTTAAGGGGGAATTCATTAAGCGTTATACATAGATTACTGTAGCTGTGGGGTATCTTTATGTTTGTAATTGATGACAATTCTTGCTGTTTGGTTATTTAGAAATGTTAACTAAGTTCTTAGAATAAAGCTTATTTTGATTAAAGTGTCTCGGAAGACTGTTGAATCACACCTCAAGGTAAGGCTCCTGTGCTCATCCTAGCCAAATTCAACAAAACATTATAGGTCAGGTGAACTCCATAATACACTTTGGAGTTTTTAAGCCCTGGCCCATAACAAAATTGGGGGCAGATAAACGTCTATATTTTGTGATTGGGTTGGCTTCGTGAACTTATAGACAGTGAGGGGTGAGTATATTTGTGTTTGCTTTTCAGGTGTTGTATTCAAGTTTAAATAGGGAGTGTTGTGGACAATGGCTCTTTCAGAGGCTCAGAAGTTTTTGGGGGTGGAGATGGTCACACACAGTACCTTACAAACGGAGACTAAAAAAAGACTTTTAGATTTGGCAAAAGCATTGCAGTTAACATTGCGGGCCAAAATACGAAAAGGAGGGGTACTTACGGCGGTAGCTGAGCATTTAAAATTGCCAGAGACACAGTCAGAATCATTGGAAATGGTAAGAATTCAATTACAGATCAAGCAGTTTGAACATGAAAAAGAATTAAAGCCGCTTGAACATGAAAAAGAATTAAAGCAGCTTGAATTCGAAGAAAAGGAAAAAGAAAGAATAGCCCTAGCAGAACAAAATGCGAGAGAAAGGGAGGTACAGATCAGAGAAAAAGAGAAAGAGGGAAAAAAAAGAGACAGACTTTGAACTTCAGAAACTGGCCATGAAACGTGAACGTCCATTATAATTGGCGGAGGTAAAGAGAAATGTACAGTCTGAGCATAGTGATGGGGATAGTGAAAAAGAACAAGAGTGTCATGGTCGAAGGCTTGGTGGGGATCTATTTAAATATGTCCAAGGTTTGATGAGAAGAATGAAAAAGCCATTTTCATTTCATTTGAAAAGGTGGCTAAACGAAATGGCCACAGTACATGTGGGTATTACTGATTCAAACAACGTTGGTAGGTAGAGCTAGTGAAGTGTTTGCATCACTATCAGAGGAGGTATCTGGGACGTATGAGGAGGTGAAAAAAATCCATCTTAGGTGCATATGAATTAGTGTCTGAAGCCTAAAGACAAAGGTTTAGAAATTTAAGGAAAGAATTTGGTCAAACATACATGGAGTTTGAAAGGATCAAACAGAGTAATTTTGATAGGTGGATAAGGGCTTTGAAAATAGACCAAATGTATGAAGTTCTTAGAGAAATTATACTTTTGGAGGAGTTTAAAAATTCAATTCCTGATGTAGTGAAAACTCATGTGGAAGAGCAGAGGGTTAAAACTGCGAGATTAGCAGCGGAAATGGCAGATGATTATCAATTGGTTCATAAATCAAAGATTGGTTTCCGATATCAGTTTCAGCCTGTGAGGGATAGAAACTGGGGAAAAGAGAAATACTCAAGTGGTAAAGGTAAAGGGGATCTGATGGGCGATAATAAGGAGTGTACCTCAGATTAAAAAGGAAATCCAGGAGGGCGGAAGAGAAATGAAAAGTTTCAGATGTCTTTACTGTAATAAACTATGCCATGTAAAGTCACAGTGTTGGTGGTTGAAGAAAATCACTAGGAAGGCCAATGTGGTAAAACAGGATAATCTAGTGGGGTTTGTTAAAGTGGTGAAGGAAAGCCCAATTGAAGCGAAGGAGGTGCAAAATAATGTACACCTGATCAAGAGGTGATTGATAAGAAGGTGCCAGATCTCTTTAAAGAATTTACTTGTGTGGGTAAAGTTTACTCATGTGTACCAGGAGATGTAGGTAAAGAAGTTAAAATTTTAAGAGATACGGGAATTAGTCAATCTTTGATGGTAAGAGATGAGGAGTTATATAATTTGGGAGGAATATTGCCAGAAAAGGTGGTAATATGTGGAATTCAGGGTGAGAAGAGTAGTGTTCCATTATATAAGGTGAGGTTGGAGAAGAGTGGTGAATTGGTAGTAGGAGTAATAGAGAAACTATCTTGTCCAGGAATACAGTTTATCTTGGGTAATGATATAGCTGGATTGCAGGTGGGAATGATGCCTACTGTGGTTGATAAGCCAGTAGAAAATCAAATAACTGAATTGTTGAAGGATGAATATCCTGGGATTTATCCTGATTGTGTAGTAACAAGGTTCCAAAGTCACAGGTTAAGACAAGAGGAGAAATCAAAGAGTGAAGATAAAATTGAAGTTCAATTATCAGAAACAATTTTTGATCAGATAGTTGGAAAAGAACAAGAACAGTTGGAGGATGAGGTGGATATTTTTAGTCCAGGAAAATTGGCGGAGTTACAACAGAAAGATATAGAAATGAAACGGATGTATTAGAAAGCATACACGGAAGAGGAATCTGAGAGTATACCAGAGTGTTATTACCGTAAAAGTGATGTCTTAAAGAGAAAATGGAGATCTTTACATATGCAGGTGGATGAAAAGTGTGAAGAAGTTCATCAGGTGGTATTGCTGGTAGGGTATACAAAAGACGTGTTGCGAGTAGCACATGAGGTGCCAGTAGGAGGTCATTGGGAGCAAGGAAAACTCAAACTAAAATACAAAAATATTTTTATTGGCCTGGACTACATAAAGATGTAGTTAAATTTTGTCCATCATGTCACACATGTCAAGTGATAGGGAAACCTCAAGCGGTGATAAAACCAGCGCCCTTAATACCCATTCCAGCATTTTAGGAACCTTTTACAAGGGTCTTAATTGATTGCATGGAACCGCTTCCTAAAACGAAAAATAGGAATCAATATCTTTTGACTATTTGACGTTAGCTCTTTTCTCTCCCTACAGATGCTGCCAGACCTGCTGAGATTTTCCAGTATTTTTTCTTTGGTTTCAGATTCCAGCATCCACAGTAATTTGCTTTTATCTTTTGACTATAATGGATGTGTCTACTCTTTTTCCAGAGGCCATTCCAGTATGCAATATTACAGCTAAAAAGATTGTGGAGGGGTTACTTAAACTTTTTACAAGATACGGACTACCCACAGAAATACAATCGCATCAAGGATCAAGTTTTACCTCGAGGTTATTCAAGGAGGTTATGGATAGCTTACGAGGGAGCTTCACGGGGGCACAGGGGTTAGCATTGCTGCCTCACTGCGTTGAGGTCCCAGGTTCGATCCCGGCCTGGGTCACTGTCCGTGTGGAGTTTGCACATTCTCCCGTGTTTGCGTGGGTTTCGCCCCCACAACCCAAAGATGTGCAGGTTAGGTGGATTGGCCACACTAAATTGCCCCTTAATTGGAAAAATGAATTGGGTACTCTAAATGTATTTAAAAAATGAAAATGGATAGCTTAGGAGTAAAACAATTTAAATCAACTGTGTACCATCCAGAATCTCAGGGAACGTTAGAAAGGTGGCATCAATCGTTAAAGACAATGTTGAGGGTTCATTGTCAAGATTATCCAGAGGATTGGGATAAAGGAATTCCATTGCAGAGAACTATTTTTATCTGATTACTTTCCCCTACTATCACTACATTCCTATTAACTCCCCCCATTTGAAATTAAGGAGGAAAGCAGTGGGCATCCAGGAGATTGGATAAAGCAAGAGAAAAAGGGTAAGGAAAGGTCATTTTTCTTTATTTAAGAAAATACACAACAATTGGCTACCTGATGGAATGAGATAAAACATTTTATATTGTTCCCTTTCAGGGATAGAGAATGTCTTGCATTTATATAGCACCTTTCATTTCCTTAGGAAGTCCCCAAGTATTTTTACAGCCAATTTCCTAACTAGCTCCCTAAATTTTGACTGCAGGACCACATCATCCCTCTTTCTATTGTTGCATTGGTACCGATGACAACCATGACCACTGGCTGTTCACTCTCTCCCTCCCGCCCCCCCACTCCACCCCCCCTGCAAATTTTTTTAAATTAAGTTACGGGATGTGGCCGTTGCTGGTTAGGACATCATTTATTGCCCATCCCTAGCTGCCCTTCAGAAGGTGGTGGCGAGTTGCTTTCTTGAACCGCAGCAGTCCTTGAGGTGTAGGTACATCCACTGTGCTGGTAGGGAAGGAGTTCCAGGATGTGGCCCCAGCGACAGTAATTTTAAATGACAATCTTGATCTTGGGCATCAGGGAGGGAACACACTGAACTAGTCACCTCCGCGGCTGCAGAGAATGCCCATCCACACCACCGCCCCAAACTATGGAGCCTGACAACATCTGGCTTCAATGGTGCATCAGATCCTTCATTCCGATTGTAGAAAATGCAAGGGGACCTGCCTTGCTTTTTGCAATCTATCGTAACTGGGCTATCCTTTTACTGGGAGTACTGTGCGCAGTTCTGGTCGCCACATTACAGGAAGGACGTTATTGCTCTGGAGAGAGTGCAGAGGTTGACAAGAATGTTGTCAGGGCGAGAAAAGTGTTACTAACTTTTGGTTGGCTCTTAAATGTTGCCCGTTGTATCTTTACTTAATTTGCTCTGTTTCTATAACCTTTGCTCTAGAGTCTCCAGGTATCTTTATGATACTGCCACGAGGTTCAAGTTCAAGTACTGATCAATAACTCGACACACCAATTAGTAAGATTCAAATCAAAACACATTTATTATACACAGTAAATCACTACTCATGCATAAAACTCTACTTACTAGGCTATCTCTATCACTAAAAGGCCTATACTTAGCTTGGAACTGGCCCACCAGGTCAGGGGAACAAATGGCCTTTCGTTCAGGTCCTGAGCCTGCAGGATTCAAAAGCTGGTATGGACTGGTAGCTGGGAGCGCCTATCTCGTAGCGAGCGTTGACTGGAGACTTACTTGGTTGATGCGGCAGCTGGGCAGTTCACTGTCAAGGGTTGATTCGAGTTGCTGAGTGACCCTGCCAAGAAGACCAATTTGGGCGGCATGGTAGTACAGTGGTTAGCACTGTGGCTTCACAGCGCCAGGGTCCCAGGTTCGATTCCCCGCTGGGTCACTGTCTGTGCGGAGTCTGCACGGGTTTCCTCCGGTTGCTCCGGTTTCCTCCCACAGTCCGAAGACGTGCAGGTTAGGTGGATTGGCCATGATAAATTGCCCTTAGTGACCAAAAAGGTTAGGAGGGGTTATTGGGTTAGGGTAGAAGTGAGGGCTGAAGTGGGTCGGTGCAGACTCGATGGGCCGAATGGCCTCCTTCTGCACTGTATGTTCTATGTTCTATGATTTGAACTTGGGGGCTTTACTTCATAGTCCCCAGGGGCTTCGCGCCGTTCGTGGCGGACCCCGTATCTGGTTCCAAGTGATTGGACTACGTTTCGATCACTTGGATCGATTTCTCCAATACTGGAGTTGTTCCCTGATCGCTGGGCGGTCCCCGAGTGTCCGTTGCTTTCCTTTGTCTTGGCTCCTGCTGGCGCCGAGGAGTCTGGCTTGGCCTTATTCACCTTAAATGTTTCGATTGTTCCCGGGGATCGCTCATTAATATGCAGATGGCTGCTGGTTTCAGTGCTGTCTGGGCATTTGCAAGTTCTAATACACAGGATTTCTGCACTTGCTAGTTTTTGCCTGTGTTGGCTGAATTTCCCTGTAGTCTTTGCGAGCCTCCATTTTAAGTCGGGAAGTGGCCAACCCAGGTGGCTACAAAAGTTAACTATGAGGAGAGATTGGACAGGTTGGTGTTATTTTCCTTGGAACAAAGAAGTTGAGGTGTGCAAAATTATGAGGGGAGGGGATAAGAGTGGACAGGATAAAATTGTTTCCCTTAGTGGAGAATTCTAGGACCAGGGGACATGGATTGAAGATAAGTGGCAGAAGGTGTGGAGGGGACACGAGGAAGAACTTTCTTTTTGAGGGGTAGTGTGGAATTCCCTGCCCGAGTTGGTGGTGGAGACAGAGACCTTAAACTCTTGTGAATAAAAAGTACCTGGGCCGGCACCTTACGTGTTGTCAGCTACAGGGCTGTGGAGCGGGTGCAGGAAGGTGGGATTAATTAGAAAGGGCACCTGAGGTGTCCTCGGGCTGGCACGGACAAGACGGGCCGAATGGCCTCCTTCTGTGCTGTTTTAACCTTTCTATGATTTTATTTTCATTTTAATGATGCTCCACGAACCATGATTGCTTGTTTTATCTGCATTGTCAGCACCATATACCAATGGGGGGGTATCTATTTGCCATCTTTGTCACCCTGTGGTGCCATGGGCTCGGGCTGTTGCCCCCTCAATGCGACACGCAGTCAAGGAATTCGGCGGCATGTTATTTTTGAATTTTCATTTCCTTGTGTGTGTGTGTTTACCTGTCAACATAGCTCTCTGACGGAGACGACAGGAGGAGCAGCAGCAACACCTCCCCACCGCCGCACGGCGCTGCGCTGTGGCAGCACTGAGGCCCGGGGAGGATCGAGGCGCTTTTAGTCACTGGGAGGGCCGGCGCTGACGTAGCATCAGCCCACCGCCCGCGGCGCGCGGCCATTGGCCGGCCGGCGTCTCGTGTTGGCACCCGACACCAACGGCCGCCGCTCGCGCCACCCGGCTCCAGCGTGACGCGCGTCGCCCGAGTGGGCGGGGCCCGGGCGGGCGGGGCTGAGCCATCGGCACGGGGAAAGGGGGCGGTGCTCCTGACGACACGGCGACCAAGATGGCGGCCCAGTGAAGCGAGCGGGATAGCAGAGGCGACGATGCTGGGCTGAAGGACCACGCGCAGGACCCGGAGCGGATACCACGCCGCGTTTTGCGGTCTCCCTCTCCCTGGAATTGCAATCAATGGACTTTTAAAAGGAATGGAGGGCGAGGACATATCGTTTGAGAACATGGACCCCTCACTGAGTGATTTCAGTGAGGGGCTCAATTTTGGGGACATTGATGGTGAGTTTTTAATGTCATTCCTCCCAAAATGTACACTCGGCCCATTTGACACCGAGCCCAGGTGAAACGTTCAGGATGCGGATTTTGGGGATGGGCTATGTGCACAGTGTGTTCCTTTGTTTGATCTGATATTGTCAATCTTTCCACTCCTACACTGGCAGGAGGATGTTTTACTGAATGTCATGTTTGGGTTCTGAGTGTAAAATCCCCCTGAGAGCAATCATTTGACAACACTTTGTTGATTTTCTTTAATAATAATAGTCTTTATTGTCACAGTAGGCTTACATCAACGCTGCAATGGAGTTGACGTGCAAATCCCCTCGTCGCCACATTCCGGCGCCTGTTCGGGTACACCAAGGGAGAATTCAGGATGTCCAATTCACCTAACAGCTCGTCTTTCGGGACTTGTGGGAGGAAATCCGAGCATGCGGGGGGGGGGGGGGGCAGAACAGTGGTCAGCACAGTTACTTCACAGCTCCAGGGTCCCAGGTTCGATTCCCGGCTTGGGCCACTGTCTGTGCGGAGTCTGCACATCCTCCCCGTGTCTGCGTGGGTTTCCTCCGGGTGCTCCGGTTTCCTCCCACAGTTCAAAGATGTGTGGGTTACGCGGATTGGCCGTGCTCAATTGCTCCTTAGTGTCAACAAGGTTAGAGGTGGGGTTATTGGATGATGGGGATGGGGGGGGGGGGGGGGGGGGGGAGTGGATGCGTGGGCTTAGGTGGGGTGCACTTTCCAGGGACCGGTGCAGACTCGAATGGCCTCCTGCATTGTATATTCTGTGGTTCGATGACACGGGGAGAATGTGCAGGCTCCCCTTTAGACTATGCATTTGTCTGGCACCTTTTGGATGTTGATTCCGGAGTTGAGAGAATTGGGTTATGCGGAGGGACTGAGTAGACTGGAATTATACTCATTGGAGTTTAGATGAATGAGGGGGGCTATTTAAAAAAAAAAAAATTTAGAGTACCCAATTATTTTTTCCAATTAAGGGGCAATTTAGCGTGGCCAATCCACCTATCATGCAATAATCTTTGGGTTGTGGGGGTGAAACCCACACAGACACGGGGAGAATGCGCAAACTCCAGAGGGGGACTATTTTATAGAAACATATAAAATTATGAAGGGAATAGGTAGGCTAGGGAGGTTGTTTCCACTGACGGGTGAAACTAGAACTAGGGGGCATAGCCTCAAAATAAGGGGGAGCAGATTTAGGACTGAAATTTGAAATTCTGCTACAGGTGGACTAATTTGCCCTGAATCTCGTTCACCCCACCTGTACTTGCTGGTGTACGGAGGGTTCCTGGTCCGGCAATGATTTGATTTTATAATTGCCTGTTTTGAAATCTTTGCATCACCCGCCTCTCTGTAGCACCCTCCAACCCCACAACCCTCCGGGTCTCCAACTCTGGCCTCTTGCCCATCTCCACTACCTTCACCCCATCATCGATGACTGTGGCTTCAGTTGGCCTTAAAGCCCCGGAATGCCATCCCTACCGCTGTCCTATTTTACAAGCCTCTTTTAAAACCAATGCTTCGCCCCAAATGTCAGCTTCTTTGTCTTGGTGTCATTATTTTATATGAAAATGGTGCTGTGGGATTTGGAACCATGTTAAAGGTGCTTTACGAATGCAAGTTGTTGCTGTTGACTCTGCCGACGGTTCAGGAATAATGTAAGCAGTCAGATCGATATTGGAAGAGATTAACATCTTGCCAGATGCTGGCTGAAAGAATGGATCTTGGAGAACATGGAACATTTCAAAGCAATCGACATTGTGTTTATCAAGGATAATATAAATGATTGTTAAAAAATGACTTCAGATCGCTTCTTGGCCTTTTTGCTAAGATCAAGTGTAGTGTAGATTGAGCCTTTTGGCTCAGATCTGGTATGTCTCTCTTGTGGGGACCATGAATTGGATTCAATTTGAATTGGTTTTTGGAGCAGGCGAGGAGCTGGAATAGGGGGTTGCCCCCGACCCACACTCTGAGCCCTGGCTTTGGAACTCAGAAAAAGTAATTATACATTTTTTTTTTAATGACTTCAGGTAATTTCATTTTTAATAGCTTTGGAAAGACACTGCTTGATTAGGGATAGTCAGCACGGATTTGTGAGGGGTAGGTCTTGCCTTACAAGTCTTATTGAATTCTTTGAGGAGGTGACCAAGCATGTGGATGAAGGTAAAGCAGTGGATGTAGTGTACATGGATTTTAGTAAGGCATTTGATAAGGTTCCCCATGGTAGGCTTCTGCAGAAAGTAAGGAGGCATGGGGTAGTGGGAAATTTGGCCAGTTGGATAACGAACTGGCGAACCGATAGAAGTCAGAGAGTGGTGGTGGATGGCAAATATTCAGCCTGGATCTCAGTTGCCAGTGGCGTACCGCAGGGATCAGTTCTGGGTCCTCTGCTGTTTGTGATTTTCATGAATGACTTGGATGAGGGAGTTGAAGGGTGGGTCAGTAAATTTGCAGATGATACGAAGATTGGTGGAGTTGTGGATAGTGAGGAGGGCTGTTGTCGGCTGCAAAGAGACATAGATAGGATGCAGAGCTGGGCTGAGAAGTGGCAGATGGAGTTTAACCCTGAAAAGTGTGAGGTTGTCTATTTTGGAAGGACAAATATGAATGCGGAATACAGGGTTAACGGTAGAGTTCTTGGCAATGTGGAGGAGCAGAGAGATCTTGGGGTCTATGTTCATACATCTTTGAAAGTTGCCACTCAAGTGGATAGAGCTGTGCAGAAGGCCTATGGTGTGCTCTTGTTCATTAACAGAGGGATTGAATTTAAGAGCTGCGAGGTGATGATGCAGCTGTACAAAACTTTGGTAAGGCCACATTTGGAGTACTGTGTACAGTTCTGGTCGCCTTATTTTAGGAAGGATGTGGAAGCTTTAGAAAAGGTGCAAAGGAGATTTACCAGGATGTTGCCTGGAATGGAGAGTAGGTCTTACGAGGAAAGGTTGAGGGTGCTAGGCCTTTTCTCATTAGAACAGAGAAGGATGAGGGGCGACTTGATAGAGGTTTATAAGATGATCAGGGGAATAGATAGAGTAGACAGTCAGAGACTTTTTCCCCGGGTGGAACAAACCATTACAAGGGGACATAAATTTAAGGTGAATGGTGAAAGATATAGGGGGGGATGACAGAGGTAGGTTCTTTACCCAGAGAGTAGTGGGGGCATGGAATGCACTGCCTGTGGAAGTAGTTGAGTCGGAAACATTAGGGACCTTCAAGCAGCTATTGGATAGGTACATGGATTACAGTAAAATGATATAGTTTAGATTTATTTGTTCTTAAGGGCAGCACGGTTGCATTGTGGATAGCACAATTGCTTCACAGCTCCAGGGTCCCAGGTTCGATTCCAGCTTGGGTCACTGTCTGTGCGGAGTCTGCACGTCCTCCCCGTGTGTGCGTGGGTTTCCTCCGGGTGCTCCGGTTTCCTCCCACAGTCCAAAGATGTTCAGGTTAGGTAGATTGGCCATGATAAATTGCCCTTAATGTCCAAAATTGCCCTTGGTGTTGGGTGGAGGTATTGAGTTTGGGTAGGGTGCTCTTTCCAGGAGCTGGTGCAGACTCAAAGGGCCGAATGGCCTCCTTCTGCACTGTAAATTCAATGATAATCTATGATTAATCTAGGACAAAGGTTCGGCACAACATCGTGGGCCGAAGGGCCTGTTCTGTGCTGTATTTTTCTATGTTCTATGTTTATTGCGTCAGCTAAATTATACAACTCCACATTTGCACATTCTCCCGTGTCTGCTTGGGTCTCATCCCCACAACCCATGATGTGCAGGGTCAATGGACTGGCCACGCTAAATTGCCCCTTAATTGGAAAAAGAAGAATTGGGTACTCTAAAAAATTTTTTTAAATTATGCAACTCCACATGAAATGAAATGAAATAAATTGTTTATTGTCACAAGTAGGCTTCAAATGAAGTTACTGTGAAAAGCCCCTAGTCGCCACATTCCGGCGCCTGTTCGGGGAGGCTGGTACGGGAATTGAACCGTGCTGCTGGCCTGCCTTGGTCTGCTTTAAAAGCCAGTGATTTAGCCCTGTGCTAAACCAGCACCAGGGAAATTAGAGAGAGAGAAGGAATGCTGTTTGGAACAGTTACAGAGGGGAAGGCTTTGGAAATCAACTGAAGGTCATGAAAGTTGCCACGGAGGCAGGCTTTGGAAAAGGGGTTCAGAACAAATGTCCCTACCAGAAGACAAATTGCCATTGTCTGCCTGTGAAAGAGGCATGAGAGCTGCATGTTCTGTTACAGTTTTGTTTAATGGGGACTATAATAACAATAATCTTTATTGTCATAAGTAGGCTATCATTTACGCTGCAATGAAGTTACTGTGAAAAGCCCCTAGTCGCCACATTCCGGCATCTGTTCGGGTACATTGAGGGAGAATTCAGAATGTCCAAATGACCTAACAGCACGTCTTTTGGGTCTTGTGGGAGGAAACCGGAGCATCCGGAAGAAACCCACGCCGACACGGGGAGAATGTGACCGCACAGACAGTGACCCAAGCCGAGAATCGAACCTGGGTCACTGGCGCTGAGAAGCCACAGTGCTAACCACTATGCTACCGTGTGTTAAGTTTAAGAAACTGCATGTAATCTTTTATTTTGTTAGGGATGAAGTTTAAATATTATTTTCTTTTGTTTTAATAAAATTGCTTAAAAAAAATAACCAAACCTTATTTCTTATAACAGCACTTCTGGAACAAATTGATCTTTCCGCACTGTCTTAAAACTTAAAAAAAGGTTATGGTCCTGGTCCAGTCTCATAGCCACTGTTGAGAGCTGACCAAGCGTCTGTAACACCAAGACTGACCAAGACAACATTAAACAACTTTTCTTCATAAGAAAACTTTTCATTTTATAACTTGCCCATTTTGGGATGCCTCGAGGATATGACAGGCGCTACATCAATTTGTGGTTTTAAAATTTTATCTAATACTGGGGCTGGTTTAGCACGGGGCTAAAGAGCTGGCTTTTAAAGCAGACCAAGGCAGGCCAGCAGCACGGTTCAATTCCCGTACCTGCCTCCCTGAACTGGCGCCGGAATGTGGCGACTAGGGGCTTTTCACAGTAACTTCATTTAAAGCCTACTTGTGACAATACGCAATTTTCATTTCATAAGGGGCAATTTTGTGTGGCCAATCCACCTACCCTGCTCGGGTTGTGGGGGAGGGACCCACGCAAGCACGTGGAGAATGGGCAAACTCCACACGGACAGTGACCCTGGGGCCGGGACCGAACCTGGGTCCTCGGCGCCGTAAGGCAGCAGTGCTAACCACCGTGCTGTCCTCCCTTGCATCAAGTTAAAGTGCGATATATGTTATGGGACTCGTACTGGCTGAGGTTACCTAAGGCCCCGTCGTGCCCCTAACCCGAGGTGTGGTGACCCTCAAGTTACCTATGGTCACCTGGGACTTTGGCGACTTTACTTTTTTATTATATGTGTATTGTTGTAAAAGTGTGGCACATAAGTAAGATGTTCTTTTTTTAAAAAAATATTTTATTGAAAATTTTTGGTCAACCATCACAGTACATTGTGTATCCTTTACACAATAATATAACAGTATAAATAACAATGACCTGTTTTATAAACAAAGAATAAATAATATATAACTAAAACTAAATGGCAACTGCCTTGTCTCAGATAAACACTCTCCAAAAATATGATTTAACAGTCCAATATACAATTATTTATAGCAACGACCTATACATATTATACATATATATTAACAACCCTGAGAGTCCTTCTGGTTTCCCCCCCCCCCCCCCCCCCCCCCCCTTGGGCTGCTGCTGCTACCTTCTTTTCCATTCCCTCTATCTTTCTGTAAGATATTCGACGAACGGTTGCCACCGCCTGGTGAACCCTTGGGCCGATCCCCTTAGGACGAACTTAATCCGTTCCAGCTTTATAAACCCTGCCATGTCATTTATCCAGGTCTCCACCCCCGGGGGCTTGGCTTCCTTCCACATCAACAGTATCCTGCGCCAGGCTACTAGGGACGCAAAGGCCAAAACATCGGCCTCTCTCGCCTCCTGTACTCCTGGCTCTTGTGCAACCCCAAATATAGCCAACCCCCAGCTTGGTTCGACCTGGACCCCCACTACTTTCGAAAGCACCTTTGCCACCCCCATCCAGAACCCCTGTAGTGCCGGACATGACCAGAACATGTGGGTGTGATTCACTGGGCTTCTCGAGCATCTCGCACACCTATCCTCTACCCCAAAAAATTTACTGAGCCGTGCTCCAGTCATATGCGCCCTGTGTAACACCTTAAATTGAATCAGGCTTAGCCTGGCACACGAGGACGATGAGTTTACCCTACTTGGGGCATCCGCCCACAGCCCCTCCTCAATCTCCTCCCCCAGCTCTTCTTCCCATTTCCCTTTCAGCTCATCTTCCATAATCTCCCCCTCGTCCCTCATTTCCCTATATATATCTGACACCTTACCGTCCCCCACCCATGTCTTTGAGATCACTCTGTCCTGCACCTCATGCGTCGGGAGCTGCGGGAATTCCCTCACCTGTTGCCTCGCAAAAGCCCTCAGTTGCATATACCGGAATGCATTCCCTTGGGGCAACCCATATTTCTCGGTCAGCGCTCCCAGACTTGCGAACTTCCCATCCACAAAAAGATCTTTCAGTTGGGTTACTCCTGCTCTTTGCCATATTCCAAATCCCCCATCCATTCTCCCCGCGGCAAACCTATGGTTATTTCTTATCAGGGACCCCACCAAGGCTCCCGTCTTTCCCCTATGCCGTCTCCACTGTCCCCAAATTTTCAAAGTCGCCACCACCACCGGGCTTGTGGTGTATTTCTTCGGTGAGAACGGCAATGGGGCCGTCACCATAGCTTGTAGGCTAGTCCCCCTACAGGACGCCCTCTCCAATCTCTTCCACGCCGCTCCCTCCTCTTCTCCCATCCACTTATACTCACTTAGGCTCGGTAATGCCCCCCCCCCCCCCCCCAATCCCTACTACGCTGTAAGAATCCCTTCCTCACTCTCGGGGTCTTCCCGGCCCACACAAAACTCATGATACTCTTTTCGATCCTTTTGAAGAAAGCCTTCGTGATCACCACCGGGAGGCACTGAAACACAAAGAGGAATCTCGGGAGGACTACCATTTTAACCGCCTGCACCCTCCCTGCCAGTGACAGGGATACCATGTCCCATCTCTTGAAATCCTCCTCCATTTGTTCCACCAATCGCGTTAAATTTAACCTATGCAATGTACCCCAACTCTTGGCTATCTGGATCCCCAAGTAACGAAAGTCCCTTGTTACCTTCCTCAGCGGAAAGTCCTCTATTTCTCTGCTCTGCTCCCCTAGATGCACCACAAACAACTCACTTTTCCCCATGTTCAGTTTATATCCTGAGAATTCTCCAAACTCCCGAAGTGTCCGCATTATCTCTGGCATCCCCTCCGCCGGGTCCGCTACATATAACAACAAATCATCCGCATATAGAGATACCCGGTGTTCTTCTCCTCCTCTAAGTACTCCCCTCCACTTCTTGGAACCCCTCAATGCTATTGCCAGGGGCTCAATCGCCAGTGCTAACAATATTGGGGACAGAGGGCATCCCTGCCTTGTCCCTCTATGGAGCCGAAAGTATGCAGATCCCCGTCCATTCGTGGCCACACTCGCCACTGGGCCCTATACAACAGCTGCACCCATCCAACATACTCATCTCCAAATCCAAATCTCCTCAGCACCTCCCACAGATAATCCCACTCCACTCTATCAAATGCTTTCTCGGCATCCATCGCCACCACTATCTCCGCTTCCCCCTCTGGTGGGGGCATCATCATTACCCCTAGCAGCCTCCGTATATTCGTATTCAGCTGTCTCCCCTTCACAAACCCAGTTTGGTCCTCATGAACCACCCTCGGGACACAATCCTCTATCCTCATTGCCATTACCTTGGCCAGAATCTTAGCGTCTACATTTAGGAGGGAAATAGGTCTATAGGACCCGCATTGCAGCGGGTCCTTTTCCTTCTTTAGGAGAAGCGATATCGTTGCCTCTGACATAGTCGGGGCAGCTGTCCCCTTTCCTTTGCCTCATTAAAGGTCCTCATCAATAGCGGGGCGAGCAAGTCCACATATTTCCTGTAAAATTCAACTGGGAATCCATCCGGTCCCGGAGCCTTCCCCGCCTGCATGCTCCTAATTCCTTTCACTACTTCCTCTATTTCAACCTGTGCTCCCAGTCCCACCCTTTCCTGCTCCTCCACCCTGGGAAATTCCAGCCGGTCCAGAAAGCCCATCATTCTCTCCCTCCCATCCGGGGGTTGAGCTTCGTATAATTTTTTATAAAATGCCTTGAACACTCCATTCACTCTCTCCGCTCCCCGCTCCATCTCTCCTTCCTCATCCCTCACTCCCCCTATTTCCCTCGCTGCTCCCCTTTTCCTCAATTGGTGGGCCAGCAACCTGCTCGCTTTCTCCCCATATTCATACTGTACACCCTGTGCCTTCCTCCACTGTGCCTCTGCAGTACCCGTTGTCAGCAAGTCAAATTCTACGTGTAGCCTTTGCCTTTCCCTGTACAGTCCCTCCTCCGGTGCCTCCGCATATTGCCTGTCCACCCTCAGAAGTTCTTGCAGCAACCGCTCCCATTCCCTACTCTCCTGCTTTCCTTTATGTGCCCTTATTGATATCAGCTCCCCTCTAACCACTGCCTTCAGCGCCTCCCAGACCACTCCCACCTGGACCTCCCCATTATCATTGAGTTCCAAGTACTTTTCAATGCACCCCCTCACCCTTAGACACACCCCCTCATCTGCCATTAGTCCCATGTCCATTCTCCAGGGTGGGCGCCCTTCTGTTTCCTCCCCTATCTCCAAGTCCACCCAGTGTGGAGCGTGATCCGAAATGGCTATAGCCGTATACTCCGTTCCCCTCACCTTTGGGATCAACGCCCTTCCCAAAACAAAAAAGTCTATTCGCGAATAGACTTTGTGGACATAGGAGAAAAATGAAAACTCCATGGGTCTACTCCTCCCATCTGCTCCATAAAATCTTTAAGCACCTTGGCTGCTGCCGGCCTCCTTCCAGTCCTGGACCTCGACCTGTCCAGCCCTGGTTCCAACACCGTATTGAAATCTCCTCCCATTACCAACTTTCCCACCTCTAGGTCCGGGATGCGTCCCAGCATACGCCTCATAAAATTGGCATCATCCCAGTTCGGGGCATATACGTTTACCAAAACCACCGTCTCCCCCTGTAGTTTGCCACTCACCATCACGTATCTGCCCCGCTATCCGCCACTATAGTCTTTGCCTCAAACATTACCCGCTTCCCCACTAATATAGCCACCCCCCTGTTTTTCGCATCTAGCTCCGAATGGAACACCTGCCCCACATAAGTAAGATGTTCTAATAAAACCTGGGTGTACTTTTACCTGCTTCATCTTCTGTGTTCTTTTGCAGAAATGCTGCAGTTCGTCAATGGCCAAGTTGGAGATTTCCCCGACCTGTTTGATGAACAATTCAGCAATGGGCTGTCAGGGTGTGACAAGCTTGACCAACCTCGTGTCGTCCTGCAGCAGCAGCCGCAACTGATGCAGCAGCAAGTGCAACTTCAGCAACAACAGCTCGTGCAACAACAGGTTCTGCCCTCCACATTGGCACCACTGCCCCCGACCCCATCGCCTGCTTCCCAAAGGACCACCCCTGCACTTCAGCCTCGTCCACCAGCGCAGGTGCAGCCACCACAGCAAACGTTCATGATAACCTCAAATTTTACCTCAGCCCCAACACAGACCCACTTCATCCAGCAACCGGTCCTAACCTACCAGAACCAAGGTGGATTTTCAGGTAAGGGCTCTGCTACTTTTTTGCATAAGAAACGTGCCTGTGGTTCGAGACTGCCGACACAGGATGCCACAAAATGGTGGAAGGCTGTTTTATACCTTGTGTGTAGCATATTTAAACACAAACAGACCACTTGGCCCAACAAGCTGGAATTCTCCGGCCTTTGGGATTCTTTGTTCCCGCCAGCTGGGCATTCCCGCCCGTGGGTTTTCCGGCAGTGTGGGGTGTCTTCAAGGGAAGTCCCATTGACAGCGGTGGGAACAGAGAATCCCGCCGCCAGTGAACAGCGTGCCGCCCAGAAACACGGCGAATGAGGGCAGCACGGTGGCGCAGTGGTTAGCCCTGCTGCTCACAGCGGCGAGGTCCCAGGTTCGATCCCGGCTCTGGGTCACTGTCCGTGGGGAGTTTGCACGTTCTCCCCGTGTTTGCGTGGGTTTCGCCCCCACAACCCAAAGATGTGCAGGGTAGGTGAATTGGCCACACTAAATTGCCCCTTTATTGGAAAAAATGAATTGGGTACTCTAAATTTATTTTTTAAAAAGAAACACGGCGAATCCAGCCCACTGTTTTGTATATGGTCCATACAATCCTCCTCTCACATCTTCATAAACCTCTATTTCTTTCTCCCTCATGTTTGTATAGCTTCTGCTCAAATGCATCTATTCTATTCGCCTCAATCACATCAATGTCTTGCCCGTTCTATTGGTTCTTAATGTCAGTTATGTTGTTACGGTTAAGCGAAACAGGTGACGGGTATTAATTGTCTTTGAGCTATAACTGGGGATTGTTTAATTGATTGTCTTTTGTTTTTACAAAACAGTCCATAAATAGGGGATAGTTGGGACACTGGATTGTGTGGGAGAAGAGCTGTGAGACTGAACAAGTCAATAAACTCTCTCAGTAAGAAAAAGCTCTAGATTAATAATCCAGAGACCCAGTGTAATGGGCAGCACGGTAGCACAGTGGGTAGAACTGTTGCTTCACAGCGCCAGGGTCCCAGGTTCAATTCCTGGCTTGGGTCACTGCGGAATCTGAACGTTCTCCCCGTGTCTGCGTGGACATTTGGACATTCTGAATTCTCCCTCCGTGCATCCGAACAGGCGCCAGAGTGTGGCGACTAGAGGCTTTTCACAGTAACTTCATTGCAGTGTTAATGTAAGCCTACTTGTGACAATAAAGATTATTAATTCTTCAGGGACCCAGGTTCAAATCCCACCCCTGCAGATGGGGAAATCTGAGACCAATAAAAAACTGGAATTAAAAGTCTAATTTATTTTTTAAGGGGCAATTTAGCGTGGCCAATCCACCTACCCTGCACATCTTTGGGTTGTGGGGGTGAGACCCAAGCAGAAAATGTGCAAACTCCACACGGAGAGTGAGCGAACCCGGGTCCTCGGCGCCGTGAGGCAGTAGTGCTAACCGCCATGCCGCCCACTAAAAGTCTAATGTTGACCATGAGACAATTGTCAATTGACATAAAAATCCATCTCGTTCATTAATGTCCTTTAGGGGGGGAAAAGTCTAGGCTCTTAAATACCCGCCGAAATGGCCTAGCAAGCCACTCAGTACAAGGGCAATTAAGGATCGGCAATAAATGCCGACACAGCCAACGACACCCACATCCACAAGAGTACATTTTTAAAAATCCTGGGCGAGATTCTCCACTCCCGCGCCGGTTGGGAGAATCGCCTGGGACGCCTGTCCGACGCCCTCCCGTGATTCTCCCAAGCGGCGGGAACGGCCCGGTCGAGTTTCGCGGACTGCAGGCCGGAGAATCGCCGGAGACACCCAAAATGGTGATTCTCCGGCACCCCCACTATTCTCAGGCCCGGATGGGCGGAGCGGCCAGGCCAAAACGGCGGGTTCCCCCCGGCGCCGTCCACACCTGGTCGCTGCCGTCGGGAACAGCGCGGGAACGCTGGGGGGTCGGCCTGCGAGGGGGGAGGGGAGATCCTGCACCGGGGGGTACCTCCAATGTGGCATGGCCCGCGATCGGTGCCCACCGATCGTCGGGCCGTCCTCTCTGAAGGAGGACCTCCTTCCTTCCACGGCCCCGCAAGATCCGCCCGCCATCTTCTTGCGGGGCGGACTCAGAGAGGACGGCAGGCACGCATGTGCGGGTTGGCACCGGCCAACCCACGCATGCGCGGGTGACGTCACCTATGCGGCGCCGGCCGCGTCACCTATGCGGCGCCGCCTTTACGCGGCGACAAAGCCTGGCGCGTGTAGATGACGTGGCCCCGATCCTAGCCCATTGCCGGGGCCTGAATCGGTCGGGATCGGGGCAGTTTCGTGCCGTCGTGAACCTCGACGGCGTTCACGACGGCGTGGGCATTTGGGCGCGGGAGTGGAGAATCCCGCCCCCTGTATTTATAGTTTTGGACTTCACCAGAAATGGAAAAAGCATTCGCCCAGTCAATCCCCATCATAATTGTAAAGACGTCTGATAGTTCATCTTCAGTTCTCTCTTTACTCGAGCAAGGAACCCCAGTCTATTTGGCAGTCCTGATAGGCGTTATGGTGCGTAACATTTAGAATTACCCAGCAGTTCTGGAGTGTTTGCCTTTTTATTTAAGGCAATAAGCCGAATTTTAAGCTTGCTGATTAAAAAATATAATAGTTTTAGATGACGCATGGTCTTTTTAAAGAGAATAACATTAGCAAGCGGAGAGAGAGAGAGCGAGAGGATAGGCTGCTGAGCAGGCTGGATGACCCCTATGGTTTACTCTTGTTCCTGGTTCCTTTTTAAAAAAATATGTTCATTAAGAAATTTTTCATAGTAATGAAAACAAGCCGAAACAATCAAACCGATAAACAGAAAAGAGGCAAAAGCACACACAACACATCATTGACTTAAATACAAGAGTTAACCCCCTAACAGTTGACGGTGACTTAATCCTTAAAAAGGAAATGAATGGCTGCCGTCTTAGGTAGAATCTCTCCACTGACCCTTTAGTGGTGAACTCGACCTTCAAATGCAGAAATGACATGAGTTCACCCAGCCAGGCAGATGCACTAGGCGGAGTGGGAAAACTCCACCCACCCAAGCAAGATTTGTTTCTGTGCTATCAACGAGACAAAGATGAGGGCATCCGCCTTCACCCCAGACTATATCACCGGCGAATCGACGCCCCGACTATGGTCACCAGCGAACACGGATTCAAATCTACACGGAGTATCTCAGATTTGGGCGGGTAGGACTCCCAGGCTTTCTTAGCTTCTTTCTTAAACCTATCAGGTTGGGACAGGACCAGAACATATGTGTATGGTTAGCCGGCCCACGAGAGCAATGCATACACTTATCCTCAACCCCAGGGAAGAGCCTGCTCATCCCTAGCCCTGGTCAAATGTGTTCTATACAAAACCTTAAATTGAATCAGACTCAACCAAGCCCCTGAAGAGTTGACCCTGTGAAGGTCCTCGCTCCACACCTCCCCATAAAGAATGGGACCTAATTCACCCATTTCACCCTCACACCACTCAATGGAGCAGAATCCGTTGAAGGAATGTGACCATATAGGTCCGAAATGGACTCCAGCCAGGGACAGAATCTTCTTCAACAGGGAAGAGGGTGGCGCCAAAGGAAAGGAGGGGCTGGTTTAGCACAGTGGGCTAAGACAGCTGGCTTGTAATGCAGAACAAGAACAGCAGCGCGGGTTCCAGCCTCCCTGGACAGGTGCCGGAATGTGGCGACTAGGGGCTTGTCACAGTAACTTCATTGAAGCCTACTTGTGACAAGCGATTATTATTATTAAAAGCTTTGCGTGAAATATCGCAAATTTGGATATACCGAAAAAGACCGGAACTGGGCAGCCGGAATTTCTCAGCGAACTCCTTTAAAACTAGCAAATCTCCACTCCACAATCAGGTCTCTCAACCGCTCCACACTCTTTGTTTCCCAAGATTTAGATGTTGAGTCCAAACCAGCAGGTAGGAATAGGTAATTATTGCAATCAAAGGGACTAGCGAAGACGGGGAAAGGAGCTCGAAGTGCTGCCTAAGCTGCTTCCAAATTCTCAGGGAGGAGTCCACTGCTGGACTTGAGGAAAATCTAACGGAATCGCTGCGGTGCAGTAACTATTGCTCGGAGAGTAGAAGTAATGCAGGAGCGTTCTTCCATTTGGATCCGGGATGGCTATATCACAACAATTCTGAATATAGGCTGCCCAATTACAAAAATAAAAAATTGGGGGGGGGGGGGGGACAGGCCTTTGGCTGTCTGTCACTTTGGAGCAGAATGCCAGATTCTGGGAGTCCTTCCCGCCCAAATATAAGAAAATATCAATTTGTTGACCTTGATAAAAAAGGATTTGGGGAGAAAAATGGTGCAACACTAAGGAAGAAAGAAAAGTCTCGAGAGCACATTCATTTTAATAGTCTGAACCCTACCCGCCAAGGATAGGGGCAATTTAGCATGGCCATTCCACACTCCACACAGTCACCCAAGGCTGGAATTGAACCCGGGTCTCTGGAGCTGTGAGGCGGCAGTGCTAACCACCGTGCCACCCTGCCGCAACTCCCGATTCGGCATTGTGACAAATCTAACATTCATTATGGCTATAAATCTTTTGTTTCTGGCCCCTGCATTTGCTTTCCTTGCCCTGTGTCATCATCCCATGATTGCTGTCCACATGACCCCAATTCAATCCTTTCATCATCTGAAAGTCCTTTATTGGGTCTCCTCCAAGTCTCCTCTTCATAGAATCCGTACAGTGCAGAAGGAGGCCATTCGCCCCATCGAGTCTACACTGACCCTCTGAAAGAGCACCCTAACTAGGCCCCCCCCCCCCCCCACCCTATCCCTGTAACCCCATAACCTCATCTACATTTGGACATTATAGGTAATATAGCATGACCGATCCACCTAACCCACACATCTTTGGACTGTGGGAGGAAACCGGAGCATTCGGAGGAATAATAATAATCGTTATTATTGTCACAAGCAGGCTCACATTAACACTGCAATAGGGCAGCACGGTGGCGCAGTGGGTTAGCACTGCGGCCTCACGGCGCCGAGGTCCCAGGTTCAATCCCGGCTCTGGGTCACTGTCCGTGTGAAATTTGCACATTTTCCCCAACCCAAAAATGTGCAGGCTAGGTGGATTGGCCACGTTAAATTGCCCCTTAATTGGAAAATATGAATTGGGTGCTCTAAATTCAAAAAAATAATTAAATTAAGTTACTGTGAAAAGCCCCTAGTCGTCACATTCCAGTGCCTGTTCGGGAACACGGAGGGAGAATTCAAAATGTCCAAATTACCTAACAAGCACGTCTTTCGGGACTTGTGGGAGGAAACCGGAGCACCCGGAGGAAACCCACGCAGACACGGGGAGAACGTGCACATTCTGCACAGACAGTGACCCAAGCGGGAATCGAGCCTGGGACCCTGGAGCTATGAAGCAGCTGTGCTAACCACTGTGCTGCCGTGCCGCCCCGGGGGCCCCGGGTCACTGTCCGTATGGAGTTTGCACATTCTCCCCGTGTTTGCGTGGATTTCGCCCCCACAACCCAAAGATGTGCAGGGTAGGTGGATTGGCCACGCTAAACTGCCCCTTAATTGGAAAAAATGAATTGGGTACACTAAATTTATAAATAAATTTTAAAAAAGGAACAACACCAACCCAGATGTGAACAACTGGCCTCCTTGCTGAACACTCATCCGTCAAAGTGACGGGATCCCATGGGCATTAACCCTCTGTTACTGACCTGTTCATCTGTACCTCCTTTTGCTCCACTACCGCATTTAAACTCTCATTTTCTAAGACCTCCTCACTCTGCCTACTAAAGTTCACCATCACACACCCAGATTGAAATGAATGCACCCACTCGGCATTCAATTTGCAAGTTTATCAAAGCCTGTGTTTCAGATAAAGTTTTGTTTTGCGTACATGTGAGTAAGGTGGAGTGTTGTGATTGCTGCTGTCCACGGCCCAGGTTTCCTTCTCTTAATCTCGGATGTTTTTGCAGTTCTTCAGCCTCAGATACAGAACCTGGTCACTTCCCCGCAGGTCCAGCCAGTTACCTTCCAGCAGCAAGTGCCCGGCCTGTCCAGGATGCTGACCTCAACCTCCACCATTGGCACCATTCAGACGCTGACCCCAGGCACTACCACGACTGTCCAAACACTCTCGCCACAGGTACAGCAGGTACCTGTAAGTATACAGTCTCTTTACATTTGCCACTTGAATTATATATCTTTTCACATATACTTCGACAAATTAAGGAAATGATTTTCTCTCCTATCACTTAAGCTGGATAAGTAGCTATTTGGAAATATTCTTGTCAAAAGGGTGGAGGCTACTGAATGCTGTATGGACCATGATAGCTTCTGAGCTGATGCACCCGTGGAAGTACAGTGTCAAGGAAGGCAACAGGAGAGGGCGGTTAGCACTGCTGCCCCTCGGCGCCGAGGACCCGGGTTCGTTTCCAGCCTCGGGACCCTGTCTGTGTGGAGTTGGCCCATTCTCCCCGTGTCTGCGTGGGTTTCGCCCCCACAACCCAAAGATGTGCAGATTCGGTAGATTGGCCACGCTAAATTCCCCCTTAATTAGGAAAAACAATTGGGCACTTTACATTTAAAAACAAAAAGGAAGGCAACTGGCCTAGGAATAATGATATAAATTTAGACAGGCCCAGTGGCTTCCGGAGCCAGTGTAATGGTTCCACCTGGAATACACTTGGCTGAAAGCAAGTTTAATCCCCAAAACACCCAAGTTTCTCTCTCTCTCCTCAGTGTCAAAAAATGCCTTGTATGGAACGGGGATTGATAGTTGAATGTTGTGAACAATCAAAGATCATACTTTGGAAATAATGTAGCTTGTTGCAAATGTGAGTAGTACAACAGGTTATTGCGGGGGGGGGGGGCTGCAGTTGGAATCCATAGCATCCCTATAAGTGCAGGTGAAGGCCATTTGGACCATCGTGTCTGTGGAGGCCCTCTGAAAGAGCTCTCTACTGTGGCCTATTCCCCCACCCTATCCCCGTAATTCCATCTAACCTAACATCTTTGAACACTAAGAGGCAATTTAGCGTGGCCAATCCACCTAATCTGCGCATCTTGGACTGTGGGAGGAAACCAGAGCACCCGGCGGAAACCCACGCTGACACAGGGAGAACGTGCAAATTCCACACAGACAGTCACCCGAGGCCAGAATTGAACCCGGGGCTCTGGCACTGATAGGCAACAGTGCTGACCACTGTGCCACCGTGATGCCCTATAGGAAGGGGTTTTGACCCAGTGACAATGAAGGAACGATGATATAGTTCCAAGTCAAGGTGTCTTGGCGTGCAACCTGTGAGTGGCGGCGTTCCCATGTGTCTGCTGCCCTTGGCATTTAGGTGGTAGAGGCTATGGGTTTGGAAGGTGCTGTCTAAGGAGCCATGGTGTGTTGGTGCAGTGCATCATGTAAATGGTATGCACAACGCTGCTTCTGTGTGTCAGTGGTGAGAATGTCACAATAAGGGAGTGAGTGGAGAAATTGGTTCGGGTAAAAAATAGAGGAAGTATTTCAAACTTAGCAGAATGCAAAACACGACAGTCATATGGTCCGACTGATTTTGATCAGGGAATCAATTACAGGAGTAAGGAGGGATGACATCTTCGAAGACTGTTCAACTGAAACCATATGGGTAGAACTGAAAAACCGAAAAGGAGCAATCACATTGCTGGAAGTATTCTATAGGTCCCCTAACAGTCCGAGAGAAATAGAAGAGTAGATATGTACGCAAATTTCTTGTTTGATTCAAGATTGTTATGGAAAAGGACAAGGATGTGTCTGAAATCAAAATTTTAAACTGGGGGTAGGCCGATTATAATATCAGATATGATTTGGAGAGTGTGGACTGGGAGCAGACACATTTAGGTAAATCTGTGCTAGAACAGAGGGACACATTCAAGAGGGGACAGTACAGGGCCAACATGTTCCAATAAAGAAAAAGAGTAGGCCCAACAAACCCAGTGAGGGATATCAAGGGATATACAGCATTGGAACAGGAGAAAAAGGGATATCGTGGCTGAAGACAGAAGACGCACTAGAGGCATATAGAATGTGCAAGAGGGAACTTAAAAATGAAATTAAGAGAGCGAAAAGGGGACTTGAAAGGATACTGGCAGATGAAATAAAGGAAAATCCTAATTTGCTTTACAAGTGCATTAAGGATAAATGGATAACTAGGGAAAGAATGGGGCCCATTAAGGACGACGGTGGTAATTTGTGTGTGGAGCCAGAGAACGTAGGTAGGGTTCTAAATGAATACTTTGTATCACTCACGGGAAGGACAATGTGCGTATAGAAATTAGATTGAAGGAATGTGATAAAATTAAAGAGATTAACGTAGACAGAGAGGTTCTGGGTGGCCTGGCAGGCTTTAAAAGAGACAAATGTCCAGGGCCAGATGAAATGTATCCCATTTGAGAGAGGCAAGGGAGGAAATAGCAGGGGCGCTGGCAATAATTTTCAATTCCTCTCTGGCCACAGGAGGACTGGAGGATAGCCAATGTGGTACCATTATTCAAGAAGGGAGGAAGGGATAAATCGTGAAACTACAGGCCAGACAGTCTAACCTGTAGTGGGGAAACTATTGGAAGCAATTCTGGGAGACCGAATTAATCTGCATTTGGAGAGGCAGGGATTAATCGAGAACAGTCAGCATGGCTTTGTTAAGGGGAGGTCGTGTCTGACCAACTTGATTCAAATTTCCGAAGAGGTGACCAGATGTGTAGATGAGGGCAATGTATTTGATGTAGCCCACTTGGAATTCAGCAAGGCTTTCAATAAGGTGCCACATGGGAGACTGATAGCGAAGGTAAGAGTCCATGGGATCTCCAAGGAAATTTGGCAAATTGGATGCAAAATTGGCTGAGTGGAAGGAAGCAGAGGGGATTGTCGAGGGGTGTTTTTCTAACTGGAAACCTGTGTCCAGTGGGGTCCCGCAGGGATCAGTGTTGGGTCCCTTGCTGTTTGTGGCTTATATAAATGATTTAGACATGTATTTTTTTAATAAACATTTTATTGAGGTATTTCTGGTTTTATAACAGTAACAGAAGAAGCAATGTACATGAAACTATAAACATAGTGCAAAAGCCGTCTTCCTCACACCTTTTCTAACCCCCTACTCTAAGCTAAACTAGCCCCACAGCAGCACCCCGCCCCCCCTTCTGCTGACGGTTAATTTTCCCTAAAGAAGTTGACAAACGGCTGCCACCTCCGGCGAACCCTAACATTGACCCTCTCAAGGCGAACTTGATTTTCTCCAGACAGAGAAAGCTAGCCATGTCCGTTAGCCAGGTCTCCGACTTCGGAGGCTTTGAGTCCCTCCAAGCTAATAATGTCCGTCTCCGGGCTACCAGAGAGGCAAAGGCCAGAACGTCTGCCTCTTTCTCCTCCTGGAATCCCGGATCTTCCGACACCCCGAAAATCGCCCCCTCTGGACTCAGCGCCACCCTTGTTTTCAATACTTTGGACATGACAGCCGCAAACCCTTGCCAGAATCCCCTAAGCTTCGGGCATGTCCAAAACATGTGGACATGGTTTGCTGGTCCTCCCGCACACCTTGCGCACCTGTCTGCCACCCCAAAGAACCTGCTCATCCGGGCCACTGTCATGTGAGCCCGGTGAATGACCTTAAATTGTATCAGGCTGAGCCTGGCACATGTTATGGATGCGTTGACCATACTCAACGCATCCGCCCAGAGACCGTGCTCCAACTCTCCTTCTAACTCCTCGTCCCATTTGTGTTTCAGCTCCTCGGTCTGTGTTTCCTCTGACCCCATAAGCTCCTTATAAATGTCCGAAACTCTCCCTTCTCCCACCCACACTCTGGAAACTACCCTGTCCTGTATCCCCCTTGGTGGTAGGAGCGGGAAGGTTGAGACCTGCCTGCGTAGGAAGTCCCGCACCTGCAGGCACCTAAACTCATTTCCTCCCGTCAGTTCAAATTTCTCCCCCAACTCCCTCAGGCTGGGAAGCTCCCTTCTATAAACATATCACCCATCCTCTCGATTCCTGCTCTCTGCCACCTCCGCAACCCTCCATCTAACCTCCCCGGGGCAAACTGGTGATCATTGCAAATTGATCTTCTCTGCTCCCACACGTCGCCTCCATTGCCCCCAGACTCTCAGGGCCGTGACCACCACTGGGCTGGTGGAGTAGTGTGCCGGCGGGAATGGCAGAGGCGCCGTTACCAATGGCCCCAAACTAGTGCCCTTACAAGATGCCACCTCTGCTCGCTCCCACATTCCTAACCCCCCTGCCGCCACCACCACCACAACAACAATAATCATGGCTATATTCGTAAAGTTCGGGAGTGCCAGTCTCCCGGCTGTACTCCAACATCCCTTATTTAACTCGCGGGGTCTTACCTGCCCACACAAAGCCCGAGATCCGTCCACGTATAGCGAGACCCCCCCCCAGTCCCTTCCAGCCCTTTGAGGCTCTCACCGCAATTGCCAGCGGTTCTACAGCCAGTGTCAACAACAGCGGGGAGAGGGGGCATCCCTGCCTCGTCCCCCGGTGCAGCCAAAAATAGCCCGATGTCAACCTGTTCGTCCGAGCACTTGCCACGGGCGCCTGATACAGCAGCCTGACCCAATCAGTGAAGCCCCGCCCAAATCTAAACCATCCCTGTACCTCCCACAGATAATCCCATTCCACCCGGTCAAATGCCTTCTCTGCGTCCATTGCGACCACTACCTCTACGTCCCTACCCTCTGGGGGCATCACAATAACATACAACAGCCTTCTTGCGTTGGCCGGCAACTGCCTCCCCTTAACAAATCCCGTCTGGTCCTCCCCAATCACGTCCGGGACGCAGTCCTCAATCCTTGACTCTGGGATCTCCGCATATCTCCTGTCGACCTGCAGTATTTCCCTTATCAGTTGGTCCGTCTCTGCTCTGTCTGCCTTCTCCCTGTGGGCCCGTGTCGAGACCAGCTCCCCTCTAACCACCTCCTTCAGCGCCTCCCAGACTACTGCAGCCGAAACTTCCCCCATGTCGTTGACTTCCAGTTGGTACTGGGTACATTTTGTCAGCCGCCCACACACCTCATCATCAGCTAAAAGTCCCACGTCCAGCCTCCAATGCGGGCGCTGGCTACCCTCCTTGCTCACCTGTAGGTCAACCCAGTGCGGGGCATGGTCCGAGATCGTGATCACTGATTACTTAGTGGCCACTAACCCTGTCAGTAAAGCCCTATTCAGGATAAAAAAAGTCAATCCGGGAGTACACGTTATGCATGTGCGAGTAGAAGGAAAACTCCTTCACCCTCGGCCGCCCAAATCTCCATGGGTCCACTCCCCCATCATATGCAAATCCAGGTCCGGGATCTTCCCCAACATTCTCCTTATGAACACATCATCCCAATTTGGTGCGTACATATTCGCGAGTACCACCGGCAGCTCCTCCAGCTTCCCACTGACCATAATGTACCGAACCCCCAAGTCTGCAACTATTCTTCCCACCTCAAATGAAACTCGCTTACTAATCAGGATCGCGACCCCTCTAGTCTTAGAGTCCAGCCCCGAGCGAAAAACCTGTCCGACCCATCCCTTCTTTAGTCTTGACCTGGTCAGTTACTTGAGGGTGCGTCTCCTGCAACATTGCCACGTCCGCCTTCAGTCCCCTCAAATGCGCGAACACGCGTGCCCTCTTAACTGGCCCATTTACCATTTAGCCCTCTTCTGTTCCATGTGATCAGCCATCACTTCTCTAGGGCCAGTCTCCAGCCCGCGGCCCACGCATCCGCAGGCCCGCCCCCAGGCAGCCTCTGTCCCCGACCTCCCTCTTGTCCCCCAGAAAAAGTCCCTCCCCTGTCAGCAGAACAGATCCCCTCACTCTTTGTCCCCCCCACCCCAGTAACAGCACTATACATACAGCCCCCTTCAACAAGCATAACATCTGCTCACCCCCCACTGCGCTTCCGTGAGCTAGCCCACCCAGCTAGCTTGGTGGCCCCCTCCCATGGCGCCAGACATTTTCCCACCTATTGTTCCCTCCCTCCCTCCCTCTTGGACACACATATGCAAACTTAAACAATCCCAACCCAATTGCCCAAAAGAAACACAAAGAAAATCGAAAAGAAGATCCAAAACCTAAAATTCACACCTCCACCCCCCCATCAGTGCAGATGCAAATTTTAACTCACGCAGCTCGTCCGCAGACCCCAAATCAATACAGAAGGCATTACAAGTAACGTCAAAAGACAAAAACCTTTATTAAAAAAAAAACAAAACATAAACACTGCAGCAAAGTTCAGTCCAAACACCTCAGTCAGCTACCAGCCCTTTCCTTCTAGCGATGTCCATTGCTTCCTCGGGCGACTCGAAGTAGAAGTGCTGCTCTTCGTGAGTGACCCAAAGATGAGCCGGATACAGCAGTCCAAATTTTACCACCTTCTTAAAAAGGGTCGATTTTATCTGATTGAACCCTGCCCTTCTCCTGGCCACGTCCACGCTCAGATCCTGAGATATACGCAGGACGCTGTTCTCCCATTTACAGCTCCGTGTCTGCCTGGCCCACCGTAGAATGCATTCCTTGTCCCGGTACCTGTGGAATCTCACCACCATTGCTCTCGGGGGGGGGGGGGTCACCTACACACGGCTACCTTGCGAGCGCTCTGTGTGCCCTGTCCACCTGCAAGGGTCGGGTGAACGTCCCCTCCCCCAGTAGCTTCTCAAACACGCCCACTATGTACACCCCTGCATCCGTTCCTTCGGATCCCTCCGGTTCTCAGGTTCTGCTGGCGGGACATGTTCTCTAGATCCTCCACCTTCTCCTGGAGCCTTTTCTGTTGGTCTCTCAACATTCCCACCTCCAACTCCACTGTAGCTTGGTGCTCCTCCTGTCAGCCAGCGCCTTCTCCACTTTCTGGATTGGTCTGGGTTCCAGTCGCGCAATCGACTCCTTAATCGGGTCCAAGCATTCCTGTTTCTGCTTGGTGAAATCCTCCTATATAAACTGTTTCAGCTGCTCCATTGACCGCTGGATAGTAAAGCCAGGACTCCGGTCGTCCGCCATGCTTTCTTCCGCTGCAGCCTCAGCCCAAACCTCCTTTTGCCTATTTCTTCCTTTGCGAGCACTCCTGGTCGACTTCTCCATGCACTGATGTAGGATTCCTCGTCACAGTTGCATCTAACATCAATTTTCCACTTCAGCTCCGACAAAAAAATCGGGGGAAAAGGTCCAAAGTTCCGACCCGAGCGGGAGCCACCAAATGTGCGACCTACTCCTTCATAGCCGCCACCGGAAGTCTGATTTAGACATGAATGTAGGAGGGTTGATCAGCAAGTTTGTGGATTATACAAAAATTGGTGGGGTGGTAAATAGAGAGGAGGACAGCCTTCGATTGCAGGACATTATAGATGGGCTGATTGGTGGCAAATGGAATTCAATCCAGATAGGTGAGGTGATGCACTGAGGCAGGACAAACAAAGCAAGGGGAATATGTGATAAACGGCAGGTCTCTGGGAGCACCGAGGATCCAAGGGACCTTGGTGTGCATGTACACCGGCCCCTTAAGGTCAGAGCAGGTGGATACAGTGGTTAAGAAGGCATATGGTATACTTGCCTTTATTAGCCGAGGCACAGAGTTTAAGAGCAGGGAGGTTATGCTGGAACTGTATAAAACATTGGTTAGGCCACAGCTAGAGTATTGTTTGCAGTTCTGGAGTCCACATTTTAGGAGGGATGTGATAGCACTGGAAAGGATACAGAGGAGATTTACCAGGATGTTGCCTGTACTAGAGAGTTTTAGCTATGAGGAGAGATTGGATAGACTGGGATTGTTTTTCCTGGAGCAGAGGAGATTGAGGGGGACATGATTGAGATGTATAAAATTATGAGGGGCACAGATGGAGTAAACAGGAAGAAACATTTCCCCTTGGTGGAGGGATCAATGACCAGGGGGCATAGATTGAAGGTGAGGGACAGAAGATTTAAAGGGAATGTCAGGAAAAGCTTTTTCATCCAGAGGGTGGTGGGAGTCTGGAACTCGCTGCCTGAAAGGCTGGTGGAGGCAGAAACCATCATTTAAAAAGCATTTAGATGAGCACTTGCAAGGCCAAGATATACAAGGGCCTGCTGGAAAATGGGATTAGAATAGTTAGGTGGTTGTTATTGACAGCCGCGGACGCGATGGGCTGAAGGGCCTTTGCTGTGCTGTGGACTCTATGACTGGATAACCCGAGGTTGCTGAGGTGGAAAGAGCGAAACTTTGGCTAGTCGACCTAACAATGGTGAGAATCCCAAGGAGCCACAACCTAAAATTGATTTTCGCTTGGAAAATGGGTTAACTAATGGCTCATAGAACACAGAACATTACAGTGCAGTACAGGCCCTTCGGCCCTCGATGTTGCGCCGGCCTGTGAAACCACTCTAAAGCCCATCTACACTATTCCCTTATCGTCCATATGTCTATCCAATGACCATTTGAATGCCCTTCGTGTTGGCGGGTCCACTACTGTTGCAGGCAGGGCATTCCACGCCCTTACTACTCTGAGTAAAGAACCTACCTCTGACATCTGTCCTATATCTATCTCCCCTCAATTTAAAGCTATGTCCCCTCGTGCTAGACATCACCTTCCGAGGATAAAGGCTCTCACTGTCCATCCTATCCAATCCTCTGATCATCTTGTATGCCTCAATTAAGTCACCTCTTAACCTTCTTCTCTCTAATGAAAACAGCCTCAAGTCCCTCAGCCTTTCCTCATAAGATCTTCCCTCCATACCAAGCAACATTCTGGTAAATCTCCTCTGCACCCTTTCCAATGCTTCCACATCCTTCCTATAATGCGGTGACCAGAATTGCACGCAATACTCCAAATGCGGCCGCACCAGAGTTTTGTACAGCTGCAACATGACCTCATGGCTCCGAAACTCAATCGCTCTACCAATAAAAGCTAACACACCGTACGCCTTCTTAACAACCCTCTCAACCTGGGTGGCAACTTTCAGGGATCTATGTACATGGACACCAAGATCTCTCTGCTCATCCACACTGCCAAGAATCTTACCATTAGCCCAGTACTCTGTCTTCCTGTTATTCCTTCCAAAATGAATCACCTCACACTTTTCTGCATTAAACTCCATCTGCCACCTCTCAGCCCAGCGCTGCAGCTTATCTATGTCACTCTGTAACTTGTAACATCCTTCCACACTGTCCACAATTCCACCGACTTTAGTGTCAACTGCAAATTTACTCACCCATCCTTCTACGCCCTCCTCCAGGTCATTTATAAAAATGACAAACAGCAGTGGCCCCAAAACATATCCTTGTGGTACACCACTAGTAACTGGACTCCAGTCTGAATATTTCCTATCAACCACCACCCTTTGTCTTCTTCCAGCTAGCCAATTGCTGATCCAAACTGCTAAATCACCCTGAATCCCATGCCTCCGTATTTTCTGCAGTAGCCTACCATGGGGAACCTTATCAAACGCTTTACTGAAATCCATATACACCACATCAACTGCTTTACCCTCATCCACCTGTTTGGTCACCTTCTCAAAGAACTCAATAAGGTTTGTGAGGCACGAATTGGTTAATGGCAAATAGAGCCTGACAAGTATGACCGTGCCCCTCGAAATATTGGAAAGGGTCTTGATGTGACTATGTACAGTTTTGGTCTCCTTACTGTAGAAAGTATATAATTGCATTAGAGGCAGTTCAGAAAAGGTTCATTCGACTAATTTGAGGCAAGGTTGAGCAGTTTGGACCTATTCCCATTGGAATTGAGAAGAGCAAGAGGTGATCTTATTAAAACATAGATGGTCCGAAGGGAATTTGATAGATGAGAGGATGTTTCCCCTTGAGGAGGAGCCTGAATCTGGGCGACACAGTTTAAAAATTAAGATTCTCCCATTTAAGACTCAGATGAGATGTATTTTTCTGTCCGAGGGTCATTAGTCTGTGAAATTCTCAATCCCAGAGAGCAGTGGGTCTTGAATATATTTACGGCTGAGTTGGAGAGATTTTTAAAATCAAAAACGGAAGGTGATGGAGGGGCAGGCAGGAAAGAGAAATAGAGGACACATGATCTTGTTGAATGGCAAAGCAGGCTTGAGATGCTGAATGGCCTTCTCCTAAATCTTGTGCTCTTTGGGTGGTGCAGGTGATGTGTATATGGACATTCAAAAGGTATTTGTTGAAGTAATGTATAATAGACTGGTTTTTGAAGCTAATGACGCTGGTCGGTGGCTACTTAAACGAAGGTTCCGGAGCAGAACTTAAATCCGGAACTATTTAACGAGGATATGAGGTTGCTGCCAACTGAAACAAATGGACTTTTATTTGCTGCTTTATTACGTCATTGAGAACATGACTTTTGTAAGGGCCCCGAAGAATCCAGCACGAGTTTTAAGGATACAAAATAATAACGTTTATTTACTATAACAATATATACATAACAGTAGCAGTAACTTCCCTTGCTACCTTCTCCTTCCTCCTGGTTCCTGGACTGGCCAGCTTATTTATAGTAGGAGTTTCTCCGCCCCCCTCATTGGGGAAGTTCATACTCCCATAGGATTGTGGGATAGTCATTAGTCCCCAGCCAATCGTCAGTAGGCAGGTTATAACATCCCTCCCCCCCAAAGTCCAAGGAATCCACCGTAGGCCCTGGCGAAGGAAGGCGGCAAACTCGTTTGGCCGCAGGCCGGACGCCATTTGCACGCGGCGCTGGATCAGGCGGCGTATAACGAGACGGAGACCGGCGCTTCCGTGATGAACGGCGCGGTTGTACATCCACGGCCTGTGGACCCGAGGATTCCCCCTCTGATTCACCCTGTGTCTCCATCTCGGAGTCAGAGTCTGCTGCCTCCGTCATGTCAGCGTCTCTATCCCCATTCGGTCCCGTCACGACCTGCGCAGGCTTCGAGTGAGGCACCAGTGGAAGATTTGGAGGACTACCTTCCCTTGTTTCTGGTCTTTGCCGCTGTTGAACTGAGCTCCGGGGGCGGGGAATCTTTTGCGGGGATGATCTTCTGGACCGGACGTGGTCTACATGTTTTCGCTGGAGACGACCCTGGGCTTGCACTTGTATGATATAGGGCCCGTTTGGCGAAAGATTACACCAGGAACCCATTGGGCACCACCAGCAAAATTCCGCACGAATACTGGGTCACCGGGCGCAGACTGCCGAATCGGACGATGCCGAGACGATCCCGGTCCCTGCCGTTCTTGTGTGCGGCGTACTTTTGCGCCAATGTCCGGGAAGACCATACTAAGGCGGGTGCGAAGTCTCCGGCCCATTAGGAGTTCTGCGGGAGCTACCCCAGTCACTGTATGGGGGGTGGTCCTGTACGTAAACAAAAACCGAGCCAGTCTCGTGTCCATTGATCCGGAAGATTGCTTCTTTAGGCCTCTTTTGAATGTTTGCACTGCACGCTCTGCCAACCCATTTGAAGCCGGGTGGTAAGGGGCAGTGCGGATATGGCGGATGCCGTTCATCTTTGTAAACCTAGCAAACTCCTCACTCGTGAATGGAGTGCCATTATCCGTGACCAGCACCTCGGGGAGGCCATGTGTGCTAAATGATAAACGCATTTTTTCAATTGTTGCGCAGGACGTTGTCCCCTGCATCTTATGCACCTCCAGCCATTTGGACTGGGCGTCAATTAGTAGAAGGAACATGGATCCCTGAAAAGGGCCTGCGAAATCTGCATGTAAGCGTGCCCAAGGCCGCCCTGGCCATTCCCAGTGATGTAGGGGCGCGGCCGGCGGAAGCTTCTGATGCTCCTGGCAAATGGAGCAGTTTTGGGCCACCTTCTCAATGTCGGTGTCGAGGCCTGGCCACCAGACATAACTCCGGGCCAACATTTTCATCTTGGTCACGCCCGGATGCCCATTGTGCAAGTCTGATAATATCAGCTCCTGGCCTTTTTCCGGGACAATCACACGCGTCCCCCACAAGAGGATGCCATCTTCCACGCTGAATTCTGACAGCTTGGAGGAAAATGCCCGCAACTCGCCTGGGAGCTGTCTATGCTGCCCACCATACAGGACTATGTGCCGAACCTTTGACAGGACTGGCTCCGTCTGGGTCCACTCACGGATCTGTGATGCCGTGACAGGCAAGGTGGCCATAAAATTTAGGGTTGCGACCACCTCACCGGTCGTGGGGGTCGACATGGGGCCGGTCGATAAAGGCAATCGGCTCAGTGCGTCGGCATTTCCTATCTGCGTACCTGGTTTGTGCTCCAGAGAATACTCGTATGCAGCAAGCAACAAAGTCCAGCGCTGGATCCGTGCAGCAGCAATGGGCGGTATTGGCTTATCCTCTCTGAAGAGTCCCAGCAGGGGCTTATGATCAGTCACGATAGTGAAATGGCGGCCGTACACATACTGGTGGAAGCATTTCACCGCGAAAACCACTGCCAGGCCCTCCTTCTCGATCTGCGCGTACTTTTTCTCCGCTGCAGTCAATGTGCGGGAGGCGAAAGCTATCGGTCGCTCGGCCCCGTTCTCCATCTTGTGGGACAGGACAGCCCCAATACCATACGGGTATGCATCACATGTGACGAGCAAAGGCTTTCCAGGATCATAGTGGGTTAGTAACCCAGACGACGACAATTGTTGCTTTACCCGCCGGAAAGCGGTTTCTTGCGGCTGACCCCAAACCCAGGTGTGATTTTTCTTTAGCAGCAGGTGTAAGGGGGCCAGCGTAGTTGCCAGATTGGGGAGGAACTTCCCGTAATAGTTTACGAGACCGAGAAAAGAACGAAGATGCGAAGTGTCAGTCGGGGTGGGGGCATGTTGAATTGCACGCACCTTCTCTGCGACGGGGTGCAGACCCTCGCGGTCCACCCGATAACCTAGGTAGGCTACTTCTTTTGCCTGAAATACGCACTTTGTGTGACGTAAACGGACTCCAGCCTCCGAAAGGCGTTTAAGGACAGCCTCCAGATTTTCCAAATGCTCTTGCTCCGATGTCCCTGTAATCAACACGTCATCTAGGTAGACAGCCACACGTGGTAAACCTCTCAAAATGCCCTCCATAACACGTAGAAAAATTGCGCAGGCAGAGGATACTCCAAAGGGCAACAGTGTATATTCATACAGGCCCCGGTGTGTGTTAATTGTTACGTATGGTCGGGAGGCAGGCTCCAACTGCAGGTAGGCGTGACTCATATCTAATTTTGTGAATGAGAGTCCGCCTGCAAGTTTCGCGTAGAGATCCTCTGTGCGAGGCATTCGGTATCGGTCGAGTCGGGAAACTGTATTCACTGTAAGTTTATAGTCGCCACACAAGCGAACTGTGGCATCTGGCTTCATTACTGGTACAATTGGTGCTGCCCAGTCAGCAAAACGGACGGGCCTGATAATACCCAAACTCTCCAAACGAGTTAGCTCCCCTTCTACCTTCTCGAGCAAAGCGTAAGGCACTGGGCGCGCCCGGAAATAGCGTGGCGTGGCTCCTGGTTCAACTTGGATACGGGCTACGGCCCCTTTTATTTTCCCCAAACCAGGTTGGAATACCTCTGGGTATCGTCCTAGCACCTCAGTCAACCCTCCAGAAACGGTTTGGAGGACGTGCTGCCATTGCAACCACAAATGGCGCAACCAGTCCCGACCCAACAGGCTGGGCCCATGGCCACGCACTACGATAAGTGGGAAACTCCCCTCCTGGCGTCCATAGACAACAGGGGTCATTGTAGTTCCTGCAATGTCCAGTGGTTCCCGCGTGTAGGTGGCCAACCTGGCCTGTGAGTCAGTTAATGTAAGGGTCTGTATACCCTGCTTGATGCGGTCGAATGTCCTCTGGGCGATCACGGAGACCGCTGCGCCAGTATCCAACTCCATCTCCAGCGGGTGGCCATTGACCCGTACTGTCACCTTAATGGGGGCCACACGGGGAGCTGCCACACAATGCAGCTGCAGGCAGTCGTCCTCCGTCTCCACGTCCTCAGGGGTGGTCGCCGCAGGTTCATCCACATGGAAGGTACGGCCTCTGGGCTGGTCCCAGTTACGGCCCCTGGGCTGGTCCCAGTTTCGGTCGGAATGACGGCACCTCTGGCGTCCCCAGGACGGCCGTCCGCGACGGGGTCGGCGCCTACAAGTCTGACACGGACATGGCTCCTCATCCATTGGCTCTGGAGAAGGCTCCCTTCGGGGAGGAATGTCCGATGGCCACTGGCGTCGGTCTGGTCGTTGCCTCGCCCAAGGTACCGCAGGAGTGCGGGGGGACGTTTTTGGGCGGAAAGGGTTGCGCCCCAAGGCATGCACTTCCATTCCCTGTAGCTCCTGTACTCCTCGCTCTGCGCTCTCTCGGGACAAGACTATTTGTATTGCCTGTTGAAAAGTCAATGTTGGCTCCGCTAACAACTTTCTCTGGGTGGCCGCATTGTTAATACCGCAAACCAAACGGTCGCGTAACATTTCTGACAAGGTCTCACCATAGTCACAGTATTCCGCAATCCCGCGTAGCCTGGATAAAAAATCGGCAAGGGATTCTCCAGGCGTCCTCTCAGCGGTATTAAACCTGTAACGCTGGACTATCGTGGACGGGGTTGGGTTAAAACGTTGCCCCACTATATTCACAAGTTCGTCAAACGTTTTGGTGTCCGGCGCAGCTGGGTACGTAAGGCTCCTAATCACCCCAAACGTATGCGGCCCGCAGGCGGTGAGCAATATGACCACCTGGCGCTCGTTTTCAGTGATATTGTTTGCCCGGAAATAGTAACGCATCCGTTGTGTGTACTGGTTCCAGCTTTCCAGCGCAGCATCAAAAACATCCAAACATCCGTACAGAGGCATGGTATAATAGAAAACAACTTCCAACCTGTATCCAACAAAAATCCAGGGAGGTGGCTTCAGCAGTGTAGACAGCTATTCACTTTTACCTTCGTCGCCAGTTTTGTAAGGGCCCCGAAGAATCCAGCACGAGTTTTAAGGATACAAAATAATAACGTTTATTTACTATAACAATATATACATAACAGTAGCAGTAACTTCCCTTGCTACCTTCTCCTTCCTCCTGGTTCCTGGACTGGCCAGCTTATTTATAGTAAGAGTTTCTCCGCCCCCCCTCATTGGGGAAGTTCATACTCCCATAGGATTGTGGGATAGTCATTAGTCCCCAGCCAATCGTCAGTAGGCAGGTTATAACAATGACGCATGAAACTACAATGTAAAATGTCATTGCAAGGGCGTCACGATGGTGCAGTGGCCAACGCTGTTGCCTACGCCGCTGAGGACCCGGGTTTGATCCCAGCCCCGGGTCACTGTCCATGTGGAGTTTGCACATTCTCTCCATGTCTGCATGAGTTTCGCCCCCACAACCCAAAGCTGTGCAGGGCAGGTGGATTGGCCACGCTAAATTGTCCCTTGATTGGAAAACAAAATAATTGGGTGCTCTTGTCATGTGAGAGTACCTTTAAGAAATGGGTGTTTAAGAAATGTACCTTTAAGAAATGGGTGTTTATCAGTGATGTCAGAGTGTGGGTGGAGCTGGGCTGTCTGTCAGCTTTTTACTTTCGTTTTAGGCTGTTTGCTGCAAGGTGTGTTTTAGTTTCGTTTTCAGTGTTGGAGCTGAAGCCAGACCAAGCAGATGTACTGCTGTTCTCTCTGCCATCAACAGACTATCACTTGATCATTTGGTGAATTCAGAATTATAAATGTTTTCAATAGTGACTTTAACCTGATGTGCTTCTGTTAAAGGTTTTGTTTTTAAGTCGTATGGATGTTAAAAGGAAAGTTTAAAGGATTATTTAGTGTTGTCGTCTTTGGGGGTTGTATTTGAATTAATGGTTGCTAAGATGTTCACTGTATGTTTTAAAAAGGTTAACTTGAGTTCATAGAATAAACATTGTTTTGCTTTAAAAAATACTTTTCCATTTCTGCTGTACCACACCTGTAGAGTGGGCCGTGTGCGCCCCATACGACAATCTATTAAAAGTTGTGCGTCAGGTGAACTCCATGATACACTTTGGGGTTCTCTAAACCCTGGCGCATAACACTCTAAATTTTTTTTTTTTATAAAGTCAATGCAAAGTACTTCCATCCTTTTTTACTCCTCCACATTGAGTAGCAAAGGCCGCAATTCCTGCCTCAGAAGAATGAATTAATTTCTCATCCATGTCTGACAAAACATTGAATTCTTTACCCGTCAGTCTGGCCTCCATAAAACTCAAGATGGATTTGTAGGCATAGTATTATTTATTTTTAACCAACTTGCAAGTCTGACTCGCTTCTCAGGGACACAGAACCAGTCTCCTGGACCCCTTGGAAACGAATGAGGTCCGAGACAAAGGGATCTCTGCAAATACATTCAAATGGCATCAAGTTTCACATACTGATTCCCATAGGTCATCCTATACCCCTCCTGACCTGGCCATACATCCTAATTGGCTCACTTCTCATTCCTTAACCATGGGCCTCTTGTTACCCAGCATCCTTTTCCCATCCTCCACCAGACACCCCTCCCCCCTTCCTTGCCATGCTTTCTGAAATCCTTTGTCTGTGAATTCACTAGAATTAGACTGGCCTACATCTACATTACTGTAACTAATATATTTAAACTAACTATTTTATATCACATTCGTCATGTCCGCCTCCTGTAGAACCACTGCTTTGAGCCTCAATTTGCCAAAGTTGAATGTGTTTTTGTTGCTGAGTTGAAAACCCAACAAAATTATCATTGCGAGAGTGTGGTGGTAAGATTCAGAATCTCCCGGTAACGGTTAGGACATTTCATAAGTAGCATTTTGTGTAACCAAATGGGCAGTAATCTTTGCCCCGTACTCCTGTTAATGTCTAGAATCTTCCTGACAAACTGTCCTAAATCTGACGAGAGTACTTTTCAGCACCTTATCATTAACCAGTTGCAGCTTTTAATGTATCACTTTTTTTGGACCAAACATTAGATCCTGGTCCCGTTTGTGAAATTAGCTTTATTTCTCAATGTTTCTGAAACTATTATTTAGGTCAATTGGTTATCGAGAACCTCACTGGCAGATTTTTAATGTTCCGCTTGGTGCATTTTCTTCTATTGCAGGTCCTGGTACAGCCCCAGCTCATAAAGACAGACTCTTTGGTCCTCACAACTTTGAAAGCTGACCGCAGCCCAGTTATTGCAGCGATGCAGAATCCAACCATCACTACACTGGCCACTCCAGTCCAGACGACAGCTTTACAAGTCCCAGTATGTTCAATTCACAATTTGAGTCATTGATGCCAGTTCAAATGGTGGGATTACTTTTTTAAAAGGTGTATTGGTTGTTTGTTTTGGAACTATTGCCTCGCAACGGCAGGGACCTGGGTTCAATTCCGGCCTTGGGTGACTACCTGTGTGGAGATTGTACTTTCTCCTCATGTCTGTGTGACTTTTTCCGGGTGCTCTCGTTTCCTCTCTCAGTCCAAAAATGTGCAGGTTAGGTGGATTGGCCGTGCTAAATTGCCCCTTAGTGTCCTAATGGTTGTTTTTTTATATAAATTATAATTCCCCAATATTTGTTTTCCAATTGAGGGGTAATTTAGTGTGGCCAATCCACCTAACCTGCATATTTTTGGGTTGTGGGGGCGAAACCCACACAGACATGGGGAGAATGTTCAAACTCCACACAGACAGTGACCCAGGGCCGGGATCGAACCCGGGTCCTCAGCACGTGAGACAACAGTTCGAACCACTCTGCCACCGTACTGGCCCATGTGTCCTAAGGTTAGATGGGGATATGTGCGGGGGAGTGAGCCTAGGTACGGGTGCTCTTTCAGAGAGTTGATGTAGACTCGATGGGCCTAATGGCCTCCTTTTGCACTGTAGGAATTCTATGGGACATGTACTTTCTGACAGGCTTGGGCCCTCCACTAAACGTTAAAGCAACTCCACTGAGACGACCCACTTAAGGAAAAATTATTTGCGGCTGGAGTTCACCGCTGGCTGAGTTAGTCATGAAGGCAACCTGTGCTTGACCTGAGCAGTTTTGAAGAGTTGGCTCCCAATTATTGAGTTAAATGGTCTCCGTTGGGTTAGCAGGGGTACGGTAATTAGCTTAGTATCAATCACCTCTAACAAGGGAAAAAATTATAATCCCTGTTATGTGAATGTCACTTGAGGGCAAACTGAAGGTTGATTGTGATGCACACGAGTGTTGATTTACCTGGACCAAAACACAAAACCAAGATATCAATTAGAGGTTGGAGAAATATCCCAATATTGTCAAAATTGTCTAAGTGCCAGGCCGACTGTTGTAGGCAGCCATGGCACTCGATTCTCCGATTCTGGGGCTAGGCCATGGCACTCGATTCTCCGATTCTGGGGCTATGTCCCCTTGCCGGCGTGGGAATGGTGGCATTTTATGCTGTAGAAAATGGCGCAAAACGGCCACTGATTCCCCGTTTGGCTGGGGGCTAGCAGGACGGCAGCGTAAAGCACCCGCCTCTAGCTGCCGATACGCCCCGGAGAATTACCAGGTTCGTGGCCGCGTATGCGCACGCCGGCGGCCTGCAGCGGCCGTGCTACATTGCGGACCCGGCCTGTGAAATAGTGCCCCCGCTATTACCAACTCGCGCACCCCAGATCGCCGCCCCACAGTGCCCCCAGCCCCGAATAATGTCCCCCCTGCCAGCGGATCGGCCCTCCCCCCATTTGTGGCGGCGTTGGACTGAGTCCAGTGGGACGTGTGTTCTCAGTGGTCAGGAACCCGGCGTGGTGGCTGCGGACTGTGTCCAGCGATGCCACAGTCGGGCGGGAGCCATGCTGCTGGCCAGTGGGGGTCTTCAGCGAGGGCTGGGGGGACTGGTGGGGGCTGGCCAGGGGGGCACTATCTGGCAGGTTGGGTCCGCGCACTGCTGGCACCATGATTTACGCCACGACCGTTGCAGGTCATCGGCATGTGCGGCCACGGACCCGGCCATTCTCCAGCCGTTTATATCGTGGGAGCCGGGAGTTTTACGTGGCATGGCTGCTAGCTCCTCACCGGTCGCAGGATCGCGAGGGGGCGCTGCCGATTTAAAAAATATATAAATTTAGAGTACCCAATTCATTTTTTCCAATTAAGGGGCAATTTAGCGTGGCCAATCCACCTACCCTGCACATCTTTGGGTTGTGGGGGCGAAACCCACGCAAACACGGGGAGAACGTGCAAACTCCACACGGACAGTGACCCAGAGCCGGGATCGAACCTGGGACCTCGCTGCCGTGAGGCAGCAGTGCTAGCCACTGTGCCACCATGCTGCCCGTCGCTGCTGACTTTTTTGATGTAAAACGCCACAGATCCTCCACAATTAGTCTCAAAAATGGTGAATCCAGCCCATTATTGCTGATCTATTTATTCATGGGTTGTGGGTTTCACTGGCAAGGCCAACATTTATTGTCCCATTCACCCATAGTGCTATTAGGGAGGGTGTTCCAGAAATTCTGACCCAGTGGTGACAAATAAATGAGCGATATGTGTTCACGTCTGAATGATGTGCGACATGGAGGGAAACCTCTGAGGTGGTGATGTTCAGATGCACTTGCTGCCCTTGTCGCTGCTTTCCAAAGCGTCAAACCAGCAGCACGGCAGCATTGTGGATAGCACAATTGCTTCACAGCTCCAGGGTCCCAGGTTTGATTCCGGCTTGGGTCACTGTCTATGCGGAGTCTGCACGTTCTCCCCGTGTCTGCGTGGGTTTCCTCCGGGTGCTCCGGTTTCCTCCCACAGTCCAAAGATGTGCAGGTTAGGTGGATTGGCCATGATAAATTGCCCTTAGTGTCCAAAATTGCCCTTAGTGTTGGGTGGGGTTACTGGGTTATGGGGATAGGGTGGAGGTGTTGACCTTGTTGGGTAGGGTGCTCTTTCCAAGAGCCGGTGCAGACTTGTTGGGCCGAATGGCCTCCTTCTGCACTGTAAATTCTATGATAATCTATGAAACCACGGGAAAAAAGAATCTCACTTGGGTCATCAGGTAATGCAATCTTCAGAATGAGTTATCACTTTTTTAAACTGGTGGGGGGGGGGTTAATGCTCGAAGATTCTAGGGTTCAGGGAAGACCGAGAGATGAAGAATTACACGTTGTTGAGGACCTGGAGTGAATAAGTCTGTGTAGGAGATGAATGATGCAGAATCTCAACCGGAAGAGAAAGGAACCCGAACATTGACCTATTTAAGCACAGAAAAAATTAAAGGTACTGAGAGTATTCATTAAAAAGAGACAGGAAGAGTCCAAGGAATTACCAGGCTATTTTAAATGTTTAGTCTCAACCCTAGTGATAGATGGAGTATTGTACAGAATGCCTTTCTGGTCCAACACAGTAATATTCCTGTTATTTCCCATGGACATGTTGACAGCAGAGATTGCAGCGAGGACGAAGTTACAGTTGCAGAGCATATTTCCCCAAGCTACCCCTTCCTTCTGTTCTGGCTGTGGTCCGATGGAAGAGGATTGGGAACCGGTTGCTTGACTGTCCGTTAGATCGAACGGCATGTCAGGCGGGAAAGATAATGGCGGGCGAGAACGTCCGTGGCGGGTTCTAGGAAAGCTTATCTTAAAAATAAAAACTGGAAAATGCATTGAACCTTTCAGGCTGTGGGGGTCGGTAGAAAATTACTTTCTGTTTTTTTCATCTCAGACGTTGGTCAGCAGTAATGGGACTATTTTGACCACCATGCCAATGATGGTTGGAGCTGACAAGATTCCGATCAAGCAGATTGTTGGGAATGGAAAGGTTCCGGCAGAGGGGCTGAAGGAGGGCGAGAAGAGAACAACTCACAATATCATTGAGAAGCGCTATCGGTCATCCATCAATGATAAAATCATCGAGCTCAAGGATCTTGTGATGGGGACAGACGCTAAGGTAAGTTAATTGTATGAATGATTTTAAAATACAGAATCTTGCATTGTGATGGTGTAGGTCGAGGGTTAAAGGGAGAAAATAGTGTAATAAGTGTCAGTATTACATATGTTGCATGCAATAATTTGCATTTATTTCATTGTCCAAGCCAACTATTTATTAAATTTCCCCTCAAAGGGGAAAGCAGCCGATGGTGATCTGGGACACTGGTGACTTTACTCTATTTATTAAATTATCCTATTTAAACTATCCTTTTGCCTCAGTAGGTATGTGTACCACATGGTGCTTTACTGGTTTATTTGAGATCTCTAACTTTTGGATTTGGCGCTGAGGTTACTTGGTGTGTTGAAGCAGATGTGACGTGGAACATAATGAAAGTGTGTGAGGGCATTCAGCAAGGACGGTTCCAATGTTGGCTGTGGTCCTGTTTGTGGTTTAAATGCCCTAATAGGGCACCAGCACCGCCAAAGTTGGTGGGGGGGGGGGGGAGTGCCGTTCTGCGGGTAAGGGGAGATTTGACGGGGGCTGGGGCATTGGTGGGGGGTGGTCCAGGGTGGCGAGGGGGGGTTACTGGGGGACAGTATGTGGCAGGCCGGGTCCGTGAGCACGGCATGCCGCTGCAGGCCGCCGGCGTGCGTATGCCGGGGGGGCTTTACGCTGCGTGGCTGCTAACCCCCCACCAGACGGAGGATCGGTGCAGCTTTTGCGCCGTTTTTGCTGGCGTCACACGCCACTGGTCCCACGCCGGCGTCAACGCATAGTCTTCAAATCGGTGGTTAGCACTGTTGCCTCACAGCCCCAGGGACCAGGGTTCAATTCCGGCCTCAGGTGACTGTCTGTGTGGAGTTTGCACGTTCTCCCCGTGTCTACATGGGTTTCCTCTGGTTTCCTCCCACAGTCCAAAAGTGTAGGTTAGATGGATTGGCCATGATAAAAATAAATAATTGTCCCTTAGTGTCCAAAAGGTTAGGTGGAGTTACGAGGATAGGGTGGTGGTGTGGGCTTAAGTAGGGTGCCCTTTCCAAGGCACGGTGCAGACTCGATGGGCCGAATGATCTCCTGCACTGTAAATTCTATGATTCTATGATATTTTTAGGTTCACAGCCAATTCGATAAGCTACCTGAAATACACCAATTTTTATTAAAACGTTCATGTAGGCACTGCCGGCTAGGCCAGCATTTGGTGCCCATCCCTGAAGTGATGAGTGGGCTTCTTGAACCGCTGCAGTCCCATGTCGTGTAGGTAAACCAATGGTGCTGTTAGGCCGGGAGTGCCAGGATTCTCACCCGCCGATAAAGTTCCAAGTTGGGACGATGTGTGGGTTGGAGGAAACATTTAGGCCTGCATATGCTGCCTTTGTTTTCCTGGATGGCAAGGTATGGTCACCATCGTCCCAGATGACCACAGGCTGCTTTCCCCTTTGAGGGGGGAGAGCTGACTGGTGGTGGTTTAACCTGAGGATCACCATACCTCAGGCGAGGGGCAAGGTTGGGGAGGCGGGGCCTTCATGAATAACCTCTTCTAGGTGGTAGGGGTTTAGAAGGTGTTGTCGAGTTGCTGCAGTGAATCTTGTATATGGTACATGCGCTCTGCCCACTGTGCATCAATGGTGGTGGAGGGAGTGAATGTTCAAGGTGGTGGATGGGGGGCTGCAATGCTTAACAAGAGACATGGTCTTCAGAGCGGGAGGCAAACATTGAAAAATATTTTGAACATCCAGCTACAGGGCCCGCACGCAGCCTTTTTTGATCTATATTAATGACCCAGACTGGACGTACAGGGCACAATTTCAAAATTTACACATGGCACAAAACTTGGGAAGTATTTTGAACTGTGAGGAGGGAAGTGCTAGACTTCGGAGGACCACGATAGGCTGATGGAATGCGGGAACATGATGTGGCAGATTAAATTTAATGTAGAGAAGTTAAGTGTGAAGTCCTACTTTGATAGAAAGAAGAAGCAATATAAACTAAAGGTGTAATTCTACAGCAGGTCCAGGAACATAGAGACCCGGGGGAATATGTTGTGCACAGATTGTTGAAATGACAGGGCAGGTTGAGAAAGTGGTACAAGAGGGCAGCACGGTGGCGCAGTGGTTAGCATTGCTGCCTCACGGCGCCGAGGTCCCAAGTTCGATCCCGGCCCTGGGTCACTGTCTGTGTGGAGTTTGCAAATTCTCCCCGTGTTTGTGTGGGTTTCGCCCCCACAACCCAAAGATGTGCAGGGTAGGTGGATTGGCCCTTAATTGGAAAAAATGAATTGGGTACTCTAAATTTATGGAAGAAAAAGAAGAAAGCGGTACAAAATCACACGGGATCCTGGCCGTTATAATCAACATTTATTCAAACTTAAGTCCCCGTTTAAAGTGATTTCAATGTTGTGTTTGTAATGGGGCTGGTGCTTGCGTTTGGCATTGCGACGGTTCACGCCAGGTGTGACCCGATGGGCACCATTTTGGAACAGCCTATCCTACTCCCCGGACCCTCTCCAACCTGCGGCTTAACCCTGAAACCCTGCAACTCGAAGCTGCTCTCACCCTGTACGTTGCTCCAGGCCTCTCACTGTCCATCTCCTGAACCCTTGCTCGCAGTGTGGGTTCGGGGGAGGATCAGCAGCGGGAGGGTCGGCAGTGATGGGAGGGCAGAAGGATTAGTGGTGAGTCAGAGGGTCAGGGTGCGGAACGCAAGAGGTGGCAAGCAGGAGATAAGTAGAAAGAGTTAGCTTATTTCTTTTATATTTCTATTTTAAAATTATTTTGTGTACAAATATAGTAATTTAGAAATGTGCAGTATTTAGACTCACAGGGCACAATGTTTTTTTCTGGCGAGATGTCCAACAGAACTAAAGCTTTTTCACGGATAGGAAAATCGGATTCACTTAAAGTCGCTTCATGTAAAGTTCCACTTTTCAGGAATGACACTACAAAGTTACAGTACGAAGTCTTACAACACCAGGTTAAAGTCCAACAGGTTTGTTTCGAATCAGTAGCTTTCGGAACACTGCTCATTCTTCAGGTGAATTCACCTGCGGAAGGAGCAGCGCTCCGAAAGCTAGTGATTCGAAACAAACCTGTTGGACTTTAACCTGGTGTTGTAAGACTTCTTACTGAGCTCACCCCAGTCCAACGCCGGCAACTCCACATCATGACTACAAAGTTAAACAAGGAATTACTGTGATCCTGCAATTGATGTTGAACCAGTATTGTGTCCAATCCTTCAGGAAGGATGTGTAGACACTGGAGAGGGTGCAGAAAAGATTTAACGAGAGTGGTTCCGGGGATGAGCAAATTCAAAGACTTGGATGAATCAAAAAAGATGGGATTGGTCTTATAACATAAGAACTAGGAGCTAGGAGTAGGCCATCTGGCCCCTCGAGCCTGCTGCGCCATTCAATAAGATCTTTTTGTGGACTCAACTCCACTTACCCACCCGCTCACTGTAACCCTTAATTCCTTTACTGTTCAAAAATCTATCTTTGCTTTAAAAACATTCAACGAGGTAGCCTCAACTGCTTCACTGGGCAGGGAATTCCATAGACTCACCACCCTTTGGGTGAAGAAGTTCCTCCTCAACTCAGTCCTAAATCTACTTCCCCTTATTTTGAGGCTATGCCCCCTAGTTCTGCTTTCACCCGCCAGTGGAAACAACCTCTCTGCTTCTATCTTATCTATTCCCGTCATAATTTTATATGTTTCTATAAGATTGCCCCTCATTCTTCTAAATTCCAATGAGTATAGTCTCTTCTCCCTAGAGAAGAGAATGTTGAGAGGAGATTTTATAGAGACGTTCAAAATAATGAAGAGTCTGGGCAGAGTAGAGGGGGAGAAACTGTTCCTGTTGGCAGAAGGATTGAGAACAGAAGGTCTCCAATTTCGGGTGACTGTCAGAAGCACTAACAGTGACGCAAGGAAAATCCTTTACGCGGCATGTGGTTAGCATGTGGAATGTGCTGTGGTCGACCCGGATAAAATCTTGGCTTTCAAAGGGATAATTGCTTGGAGAGAAAAAGGATAGTAGGGCTGTGGGGAAATTGCAGGCGACGGGGGACTGCCTGAGTTGCTCTTGCAGAGAGCCAGCACGGACATGGCAGTCTGAATGGACCCCTGTGCCGCCACATTCAGGACCGGCAGTCGTCAATTTGAGAGTTGGAAACTGTAGAATGACGGGGCCTGTGAACTGCAAATCAGTTCGGCATTTTGCTGTCCATGGAATCTTTTAAAAATAAATTTAGATGACCCAATTAAGGGGCAATTTAGCGTGGTCAATTCACCCACCCAGCATATATTTGGGTTGTGGGGGTGAGACCCACGCAGACACGGGGAGAATGTGCAAACTCCACATGGACAGTGACCCGGGGCTGAGATCGAACCCAGGCCCTCGGCACTGTGAGGCAGCATAGATTATCATAGAATTTACAGTGCAGAAGGAGGCCATTCGGCCCATCGAGTCTGCACCGGCTCTTGGAAAGAGCACCCTACCCAAGGTCAACACCTCCACCCTATCCCCATAACCCAGTAACCCCACCCAACACTAAGGGCAATTTTGGACACTAAGGGCAATTTATCATGGCCAATCCACCTAACCTGCACATCTTTGGACTGTGGGAGGAAACCGGAGCACCCGGAGGAAACCCACGCACACACGGGGAGGATGTGCAAACTCCGCACAGACAATGGCCCAAGCCGGAATCTAATCTGGGACCCTGGAGCTGTGAAGCAATTGTGCTATCCACAATGCTACCGTGCTGCCCACAACCCGCTAGTTAGCGCTGCCTGTGCAGTGCTAACTACTGCACCACCGTGCTGCCCCGACTGTCCATGGAATCTAACCTTTGTAATTCTTAGGATGTGGACACTGCAATCAAGACTGATATTGTTCTTTTTCTAGTTGCGCTTGAGAAGGTAGTGAACACCCACCTTTCGAAATAAAACGTTTCTCTTTCTTGAATCCCACATCCCATCTGTATTTGTGCATCGATACAAGAATTTTAAATTTATTAATGGCGCAGCCTGTGGGAATTACCACAGGGCTGGAGGAACGTGGTTCATTGGCAACATCATCTGAGTTTGTGTTGTTCCGCACATGTCCCATGTCACAAGGTTTCTGTCCGTTTCAGTGGAGCAATGATGGAGAAAGCTGACCAGTTTTGCCATCATCACCACAGCAAAATCTGGGCCAATGTACATCATTGGCTTTAAAGCGATGTGCGTATCCTGGCAAAGAAGAGGCACTATAATAATGTAAATCTTCCTTTCTAAGGAAAGCACATTCCAATGTTCCATGTATTGTTAAATTTGAATGGAAATCTAGGCAAATACTAACACATGCTGTATTTGGTAGATGAACAAATCTGGAGTGTTGAGGAAAGCCATTGATTACATTAAACACCTGCAACAAACCAACCACAAGCTACGACAGGAGAACATGGCATTGAAAATAGCCAATCAGAAGAACAGTAAGTAGCGCCAACTTTGCATGACATAGAGGTCCGCACTCTCTACAGTCTTTACCAGTAACTAACACACATTTAAAAAAAAAATGTAGAGTACCCAATTCATTTTTTCCAATTAAGGGGCAATTTAGCGCGGCCAATCCGCCTACCCTGCACATCTTTGGGTTGTGGGGGTGAAACCCACACAAACACGGGGGGGAATGTACAAACTCCACACGGACAGTGACCCGGAGCCGGGATCGAACCTGGGACCTCGGTGCCGTGAGACAGCAATTCTAACCCACTGTGCCACCAATCTGCCCAACTAACACACACTTAACATTGCCAGGCCTTTATTCACACCCACCTACACTTGGATTCCTTCCTTACACATCATCTGTATTGAATACTGCCAAAGTTTAAGATACGTCATATTCAGAACAATGTTTTCAAATGCGTAAGACGGAGTAGTTAAATTGATTTCTTCTTCCCCCTCATATAACTGCAGAGGGTCATAAGACATCCGAGATTTCCAGCCTTCTGAACATTGACGTTGACATGAAAACTGACGACTTCAAATCGCATTTATTGATGATGTCACCGCCACCTTCAGATCCTGGCTCCCCGGGCACTTTCTCGCCATGTTCCATTGAGTCAGAACCAGGAAGCCCTCTCCTTGATGAAGCCATGGTAGTAGCCTTCATTTCCATACATATTTACTTTATTAATATCTTATTGACATTAATATTAAATTATTGAAGATGCTATATATTATTATAAAAAGCTTATGTAAAAAGAGCCTTGGAACTCGAAAGATGTATGATTTACATTTTCAGTTTGTTTTACTTTGAAAATTCATTAAGCTTCCTGTACACATGCTTCTCCCTTGCCCTTGCTCGCCTTCCATTTTTTGTTTGAATAATCCAAATGGTTGTATTTTTTAAAAATGTGAGGCAAATAATATCACAAGTAAGCTTATATTAACACTGCAATGAAGTTACTGTGAAAAGCCCCTAGTCACCACACTCCGGCACCTGTTCAGGTACACAGAGGGAGAATTTTGAGTGTCCAAATTACCTAACAGCACGACTTTCGGGACTTTGTGGGAGGAAACCGGAGCACCCGGAGGAAACCCACGCAGACATGGAGAGAACGTGCAGACTCCACACAGACAGTGACCCTAGGCAAGAATCGAACCTGGGACCCTGGTGTTCTGAAGCAACAGTGCTAAACACAGTGCTACCGTGCAGCCCATAGTGTGTGTATGCTACAGTTCACTGGAGTCCAAGGTGCTTTGGCAACCTGTTCTTGTTTCAGAAGGATTGTTTCTATTGGCTTGTTTCAGAAGGCTTTGCAGTTTGATACTCAATCTGTTGGCTATGTTGTGAAGACACCTTCCTTGAACAACAGGTCCTGGGGTGGAACACAAACCCTGAGCTGGCTCAGCCACAGGGACTCTACCCACTGCGTCACAAGACCTCCCACCAATAATAATAATCTTTATTAGTGTCACAAGTAGGCTTACATTAACACCGCAATGAAGTTACTGTGAAAATCCCCTAGTCGCCACACTCCGGCGCCTGTTCGGGTACACTGAGGGAGAATTCAGAATGTCCAATTTACCTCACAGCACGTCTTTCGGGACTTGTGGGAGGAAACCGGAGCACCCGGAGGAAACCCACGCAGACACGGAGAGAACGTGCAGACTCCGCACAGACAGTGACCCAAGCTGGGAATCGAACCAGAGACCCTGGAGCTGTGAAGCGACAGTGCTAACCACTGTGCTACCGAACTAATATAGTCTCTTGCCCCCACGCTGTTGTTGCAAGGGCGGGGAGTAGCGCTTTCGATTAAAAGATTGATGATTTTCTGTTAGGCAAGGGTTTCAAGGAGTTAAGATATGGAGTTAAGATACAGATTATCTTAAATGATACACAAGGCTTGAGGTGCTTTATAGCTTCATTAAGTGTTCATTGTGACAAACTTTCTCTGTACAGGTCAAGGAGGAGCCATTATCACCCCCTACCCTCGGTATGCTGGATAGCTCTCGGATTCTGCTGTGTACCATTACCTTTCTCTGCCTCTCCTTCAACCCACTTACATCACTTTTTGAGCGTCAAACTCACTCCGCGGCAGCTGAAGATTCTGGACACCATGGTAGAAATATGCTGGGAATTGAGCCAGGTAAGTGCTAATCGACCTCTTGAAGTGTGCGCTGATCCACGGTCCAGTGGTGGCTTCTCGTTTACCTACCAGAATCTTCACTTTGTATGTAGGATTGATTACATTACAGCTGCAATACAGAAAGAGGCCAGCACCTCTTTGTCCCTCCATATGAACAAATAGTTCCTGTCATATGTCATGATATCCACATCAGCATATCATGGTGCAATCACACACACACTGATGTTGGACCAACCAGCGCACACATAACATCGCAGCCAACCACCAGTGAGAGCACACGCACTATAAAACAGGGAACACTACAGTTCCCGCTCATTCTACCAGGGGATAGCTCAGAGCACAGAGCTCACAGCATGCCACTCAGACATAGTCCATGTGCTGAGTGCCTCACTAAGATAGTGATAGGGCTGGGTCCACAGGTTAGCTGGTGAAGCACGTACCCAAGTCAGCAGTTAGTTGCAACCGTTGTTAAGACAATAAAACTGAGTTGTACCATCTACAGCCATGTTGGATCATTTGTGAAGCAGAACACCCAACACAACATGATACCAGTAGTGGAAGCTCACCAGCGACTGTGAGACCTACCTGACACCTTCCTCTGTATATAGTTGAGCCTCATGTACATGTTGTAAATATTGCACACACATACTCAGATGCACTCAGTACACATTTCTATTTATTAGCATGTAGGCATATATCCTTTGTGAAAGTGGGGGATGTCATGATATCCACATCAGCATATCATGGTGCAATCACACACACACTGATGTTGGACCAACCAGCACACACACATCGCAGCCAATCACCAGTGAGAGCACACGCACTATAAAACAGGGAACACCACAGTTCCCGCTCATTCTACCAGGAGATAGCTCAGAGCACAGAGCTCACAGCATGCCACTCAGACATAGTCCATGTGCTGAGTGCCTCACTAAGATAGTGATAGGGCTGGGTCCACAGGTTAGCTGGTGAAGCACGTACCCAAGCCAGCAGTTAGTTGCAACCGTTGTTAAGACAATAAAACTGAGTTGTACCATCTACAGCCGTGTTGGATCATTTGTGCAGCAGAACACCCAACACGACATCATATTTATCCGCCGTGTTCCAATGCCCCATTTTGTTTCATCCACCTATTCAATCAAATGTTGATGTCGTTTCTGTGTCAACCACTAACCTTGGCAGTGAATTCCGCAGTGTTGTAGATGTTTAACATCTACGATCCTTTTGATCTCTTGACCCTCGGACACTAAAAAGAGACGTTTTCCATTTTCCCTCTGCATCATTTTATAACATTTCCCTGGTGTTGCCCCATAATCTTACGATAAAAGATCCAATTTCTCAAGTCCTTGCTCCCCGGTACAAGGAAATGCATTCTAGTAAATCTGCATTGTACCTTTTCTAACACCTCAATATACAAATATAAATGCAAATTAGGAGCATCAGGAGGGCACTCGGCCCCTCGAGCCTGTTCTGTCATTCAGTAATATGGCTAATCTGATTGTGACCTCAGCTCCACATTCTTGCCCACTCACGAGAACCTTTCATCCCTTGTTAATCAAGAATCTATCTAACTTTGCCCTAAAAATATTCAATGATCCTGCTTCCACTGCCTTTCGAGGAAGAACGTTCTAGAGACTCTGAGAGAAAGAAAGTCTCCTCTGTCTTAAATGAGCGACCCCTTATTTCTAAACAGTGACTCCTAGTTCTAGAATCTCCAGCAATAGGAAACATCCTCTCCACATCCACCCTGTCAATACCCCTCGGGATCTTAAAGGTTTCGATCAAGTCGTCTCTTGCTCTTCTAAAATCTAGTGGGCACAAAACTAAAATCGCCAACCTTTCCTCATAAGGCAGCCTGCCCATTCCTGGTATTAGTCTAGTAAACTTTCTCTGAACTGTTTCTAACACATTTACATCTTTACTTCAAGAAGGAGGCCCATACTGTAGACAATACTCCAGATATAGTCTCATGCCCTATCGCGTGGAGACCAATGCCACACCAACTGAGTTTTATGTAGGTTCACCATTACCTCTTCGCTTTTCCAGTCTGTATTTCTTGCTATAAAATGTACAATTTTATTAGTCTATTTTATGATTTTGCAGTTTAGTCGCTGATGTTCTGTGACCCAGTACCTTAAACCTCCATTGCTGTTCGAGACTACCACTCTTCCGAGTATACTGTTTTTTAACCAAAATACAAAAGCTTGCCTTCATTGACATTAAATTCCATCTGTCACTTTTCAACCCATTCTCCTCATCTTAACAATTTCTCAGTAAGTTTTCTTTGGGGCGGCACGGTGGCGCAGTGGTTAGCGCTGCTGCCTCACGGCGTTGAGGATCCTGGTTCGATCCCGGCTCTGGGTCACTGTCCGTGTGGAGTTTGCGCGCACACCCCGTGTCTGCGTGGGTCTCACCCCCCACAACCCAAAGATGTGCATACGTGCCTCCCCCCACAACTCCTTTACCAATACATTGATGACTATTTTGGTGCCGCGTCATGCTCTCGCCCGCCCCTGGAACCAACTTCGCTTCCATTTTCCACCCCTCCATCACTTTCACCTGGTCCATCTCAGACACTTCCCTTCCCTTCCTTGATATTTCTGTCTCCATTTCCAGCAATAGACTATCCATTACAAGCCCACTGACTCCCACAGCTATCTGGACTACAGCTCTTCGCCCCCTACACCCTGTAAGGACTCCATCCCTTTCTCTTAACTCCTTTGCCTCCATTGCATTTGTTCCGATGATGTCACTTTCCAAATGGTGCTTTGAAAATGTGTTCCTTCTTCCTCAACCGCGATTTCCCACTTACAGTTGTTGACAAGGCCCTCAACAGTGTGCGGTCCATCTCCCGCGCCACTACCCTCGCCCCCTCCACTCCCTCCCAGAACAAGGATAGAGTCCCCCTCGTTCTCACATTCCATCCCACCAGCCTCATTATGCAAAGCATAATCCTCCGCCATTTTCGCCAACTCCAGCGTGATGCCACCACCAAACACATCTTCCCTTCACTCCCTCTGTCAGCATTCCGCAGAGACCGTTCCCTCCGAGACAATCTAGTCCACTCCTCCACCATACCCAGTACCTCTCCCATCACCCATGGCACCTTCCCATGCAATCGCAGAAGGTGTAACACCTGCCCCTTTACCTCTTCCATGCTCAACATCCCAGGCCCAAAACACACATTCCAGGTTAAGCAGCGTTTCACTTGCACCTCTTCCAATTTGGTCTATTGCATTCGCTGCTCCCAATGTGGTCTCCTCTATATCGGAGAGACCAAACGCAAACTGGGTGATCGCTTTGCTGAGCATCTTCGGTCTGTGCGCATTCAGGACCCTGACCTTCCCGTTGCTTGCCATTTTAACAAAAGACCCTGCTCCCATGCCCACATGTCTGTTCTTGGCCTGCTGCAATGTTCCAGTGAAGCTCAACGCAAACTAGAGGAACAACATCTCATCTTCCGGTTAGGCACGCTACAGCCTTCCGGTCTCAACATCGAATTCAACAACTTCAGATGATTAGCTCCACCCCACCTCGACCTTTGTTTTCATTTCATTTTAACTGTCTTTTACCATTTCTTTCTTTCTTAATATATATTTAATTTCTTCCCCCCCCCCCCCCCCCCCCCCCCAATCTTATCCACCTTTCCTTCACCTTTCTCCTCATTGCTTCCCCCTCCCACTCCCCCCACACCTACAGTTTACCCTCTGATATTAGTTTCTCTGCTGTTTGGCCTTTCACATCTTTTGTCCACTCTTTCCCCTTGGTTTCTGTGGCCATTAGCACCCCGTTTCCCTGGGTTTTTGTGGCTATGACTCATCTTTCATTCTCACTCCACAGTATAAATGTTTCCCACTTTCTCTGTCTGTTAGCTTTGACAAAGGGTCATCTGGACTCGAAACGTTCGCTCTTTTCTCTCCCTACAGATGCTGCCAGACCTGCTGAGATTTTCCAGCATTTTCTCTTTCGCCTCCGATTCCAGCATCCGCAATAATTTGCTTTTATACTATATGATGTGCAGATTAGGTGGATTGGCCACGCTAAATCGCCCCTTAATTGGAAAAAAATAATTGGGTACTCTAAAAATATATTTTTTAAAGAGAAAGTTTCCTTTGGTCTTTTAAAGAATTAACTACATCTCCTATTTTGCTATTATCTGCAAATTTTGACACCCTCTCCTCTCGGCGCATGTCCAAATCATTGATGACAGTGGACAGAACTGGCCTGAGAATGGAACCTTTTATATGCATAAAAGCAAAATAAATAGGAGCAGGAGTAGACCAATCGGCCTCTCTTAAGCCTGTTCCGACATTCAATATGATCATGGTTGACCTCCTGCCTCAACTCCACCTTTCTGCCCATTCCACATACCCCTCGAGAGACCAGAAATCTGCATATCTCAACCTTAAATTTACTCAACAATGGAGCGTCCACAGTTTCCTGGGATAGAGAAATGCAAGGATTCCCAACCCTCTTGATGAAAGAAATTTCTCCTCCTCCTCAGTCAGAAATGATCAACCCCTCATCTTACGGCTGCGTCCCCCAGCCAGGGGAAACTGTCTCCACCCTGCCAAGCCCCTTCAGAATCTTGTACGTTTAAATGAGATCATCTCGTGCCCTTCTAAACTCCAGAGAGCATTGGGCCGATTTGCTCAGCTTTCCTTCATAGGACACGCCTACCATGCCAGGGATCAATCCCGTGAACCTTCACTGTACTGCTGCCAATGCAAGTTTGCTTCCTTTAAATATCAAGGCGAAAGCTGTGCATAGTACTCCACCTGTGATCTTCCCAAAGAAAGGCTTGCAAATCCTTGAACTCCCAATCCCCTGGCAATAAAGGTGAGCATGCCGTTACCATTACCACTCCTCCATCTTCAACTATTCTGTGGGGGACAGAAATTCTCCTCCACCTTCTAATCAATTTTTAAACCTCTTCTTCCAACTCCATATCCTTTGATCTCTCATGATCCCCCCCTGGGATGCCTGCTTAAGGCTTCCTTAAAGCCCTAATTCAATATAATCACAGCATTTCCCTAATCTACTATGTCTGTCACTCATCAAAGACATTTTGAAGTTTGGCGTGCATGTTTATCTTTTGAAATCAATGCTGGCTACTTTTATTCCTCCTTTTTCCTGTAGTATGGTAACTTCATCCGCAATTAGTGGCTCCAAAAACGTTCCCCATCACAGACGTTAAGTGCTGTAACAGCCTGAATTAACTTGGTTCCCCCATCTTTAAAATAGATTCTACGCTGGCTACTCTCCAGAGCACAGCCACACGCTTGAGCCCTGAAATCTCATTTAAACTCTCTGCGATAGCCTCGTCTTCCAGAGAATGCCCTGTTGCCCAAGTACTTGTCTCCTTTAGCTAAACTAACCTGTCTGAAATATTCCTTGAATCCATCACTGTATCTTGGTCTGACTCACTGCTGAGTTCACCTCGCCTTTAATATCCTTCTTGTCAGATAGAAAAGATCCGATGACATTTTTTATAAGAGCAGAGAGCGCTTCCAGTGTCTGGGCCAATTCCTTAAACCAGGCCGGGTCCACCTTTTCGGGAGGAGGGGCGGCCACATTTGCGCATACTCTCCTGCCAAGCTCCTCCTTTACTCTGGCTGGACTTCAAAATGGCTGCAAAAACTAGAAATACACTCAACAGGAATCTGCAGTGTGGGCCTGAGAATAATCCTGCTCTAATGGTAATGGTCTATGTTTACTTGTTCTAAAGGTGACACGGTAACAGACACAAGTGTCCGGCACGGTCGCATAGTGGTTAGCACTGTTGCTTCCCAGTGCCAGGATCCCGGGTTCGATTCCCGGCTTGGGCCACTGTCTGTGCGGAGTCTGCACATTCTCCATGTGTCTGCGTGGGTTTCCTCCGGATGCTCCGGTTTCCTCCCACAAGTCCTGAAAGACGTGCTTGTTAGGTGAATTGGACATTCTGAATTCTCCCTCTGTGTACCCGATCAGGCGCTGGAGTGTGGCGACTAGAGGCTTTTCACAGTAACTTCATTGCAATGTTAATGTAAACCTATTTGTGACAATAAAGATTATTGTTATTTTCTTTGACTCATCGAGCAACACCGTGAGAGATCCAATAGTAGATAAATGAATAATAACATTATCCTAATTGGTCATTGATACATAGAAACACACATTAGAATTAACCTGACGCAAAAGAGTTCTCTGATTATATATCGGTTCAATGCCCTGAAGCGGTTTGGTGTAGCCATCCCTTGGGGGTTTTGTAATGTCCCCTTTTCCTTCTGTTTCAGGAGATTCGAAAGGCTGGTTTGAGTGGATGCTGCCCACCTTAATCCTCTGGCTGGTGAATGGGGTCATCGTGCTGAGTGTATTTGTCAAACTCTTCATTTATGGCGAGCCCATCACACGCCTGCACTCTCCGTCCTCTGTTACGTTCTGGAGACATCGCAAGCAAGCAGACCTGGATCTGTCCAGGGTACGAGTTTCATTTGTTTGGAACTGGGGTGGGAGAGTGTGTAATGATAACCCGTGTTGTTCCATGTATTGCCTTGCAGTGATATTGGGCACCCTCGAGATCAGAGGGCAATTCAATTTAGTGAAACGGACGGCATATTTTTATATTCTAGAATAATTGACCAGAGCTTTTGGAAAAATCATACTGAAACCACTAAAAGTTGCCGAGGTGCCTGTGCGTGCGAGTGTTTATTTGTTCCATTTGCCCCAACTAATTTAGATAGTTGGGGAAGCTTTGCGTTCTCGAATCGTACCCTGAGGAACCAGATAGAATGAGCGCAGGTCAATGATTTGATTTCTGTCCTTGCAGCCATTAGTATGAGGCAGTACGTGGTGGTTGGTCAGCAATGAAAGGACAATGTTCTCCGTCACAGTCCCACATTTGAAGAGAAGGCTGCTGAAAGTTGGGCATATCTCAGTAAGATGTTCTAGCCCTAATACATTTAGATTAGTTAAGAAATGAACAGAAAAGGTGGTGGTTAATCAAGATTATCGGAACCTGGACTGTGGAGTAGCCTCCGAACTGGGAGCCGGAATTCTTCTCATTTGTCTCGAGGTCGCCGCCCCCTCGCCAAGAGTGAGCCACAAATCGATTGCCACACTTGACTCTGGGATTGTGTGCTTGGTCAACTCGGCCCACTACCATTTAATGGACGTTGGGCCTTTAATGGGCTTGAGGCGAGACGTCCACAATCCCCTTACGCGAGGAAGCTCTGCCACTCAAATGGCCGGCAGCATTCTGGTCCCAATGGTGTCACCAGCAGCGGTGGCCACTGCTGGAACAACAGCGAGTCCTAGAAGGCAGGTGTGCTGCCATTCAGCCGGACTTCCAGGTAGCAGGTTTCACTGGGAAAGCTGGACCCCTGGTCCCAGCCTTCCACCACCACAGGTACAATCCCAGCGGCAGTGGGAGGGGGACCATGAATTGGCCACTTAAGGACCTCAGTTGGGCCCACGGGCAAGCGGGCATTCTAATGCCTCCCCCACCACTGTTAAACCTGCAGCGACTGGGCTGCTGGGTAGGCACTGGGAACATCACCAAGGACAAGCCTTGGAACAACAAATACATTCTAACTGGGGTGGCGTCCAATTTTACATTCTTCCTCCACTTAACCACTTTTTGCAATTCAGCCCAGAAATAGTGAATCTTTCATTTCCGATTAGTTAAGACTTGAGGCTCTTTGACTCCCTTCATCCACAATCCAAGACTGAGGTCGAAGATCATCTTGGGCAGTAGCACAAAGCTGGATCAGATGCCAGTCATACACATTCCCTGATATTTAACCCCACCAACTGCGGTGGGACTGAATACCAGGCGCTGCTTTGACAGGCAACCCATTGCTTGTAGCAAGCGAGCGGCCTGCTTGCAGGCTTCTTGAGTTTTGCTGCTAAAAGCCAGGTTGTTCCTGCCTGGTGGAGAGTATGCCAGTGTGACTTGGTGATGCAGCATTCAGAGGCTTCAAATACTCTGCCCTCCACACTTTTGAGAAAGTAGATGTGCAGGGGACTGGCTGCCACAGCGAGGGTGAATTCGGGAGCGTTGTTAGCAAGAATGGCAACAAGGACTACAAAATCCCACGGTTTCTTTTTTTTCTTCCAGAGCGGCTCGCGATCTGGACTAAATGTTTGGCTGTGCAGCTGGGTTTCAGTCAGAGCTTGACACTCTGAAAACAAAATGGAAAATTCCACCCAGTGAGCTAGGGACTGGTCATTTAGTTCTGCAATCTGAGCTTCAAATCTAGCCTGAACCAATTGGGATAAATGATGACTGTACCGGTTCTGAGCCCTATGTGAAATTGGTGTGTGTGGAGTCTCAGATCAATGCCTAGTTGGCATCCGCTCTCGGCGTAATGCTGCCCCTGAGTAGGCAATCCCACTTAGTGCCACTGGAAATGGCAAGCATCATTCCAGTAGAAAAGATACACCGCAGAGTCGAGGGCACATGGTTTGGCAGAGTTGTTATGTTGCTGTGGACCATAATTAGCCAAAATGGAACCTTGATAATGGGATCCCAACACCAGACTCTGTAACTCACACATGTACGAAGAACAAAACACAATACAGCACAGGAACAGGCCCTTCGGCCCTCCAAACCTGTAACGGTCATGATACCAATCTTGGCCAAAACCCTCAGCACTTCCTTGTCCCGTATACCTCTATGCCCATCCTATCCATGTGTTTGTCAAGATGCCTTTTGAATGCCGCTAATGTATCTGCTTTCACAATGTCCACTGACAACGCGTTCCAAGCACTCACCACCCTCTGTGTAAAAAAACCTGCCTCGCACATCTCCTATAGACTTTGCCCCATGGACCTTAAACCTATGCCCCCTGGTGACTGACCCCTCCACCCTGGGAAAGAGTGCCTGCCCATACATAAGTGCATAAAAAACAGGAGCGGGAATAGACCGCGTGGTCCGTCGGGCTTGCTCTGCCTTTCAGTACAATCATGGCAGAACCAGAACCGGAAAATAAAAGACTTCAGAGGATTGGAAAACCCTGCTGGCGGGAGAGACAGGAAAATCCGGTACAGTCTCCATTGGTACAGTCAACATTGATCTGAGACTCCACACACACCAATTTCACACAGGGCTCAGAACCGGTACAGTCGTCATTTATCCCAATTGGTTCAGGCTAGATTTGAAGCTCAGATTGCAGAACTAAAAGACCAGTCCCTAACTCACTGGGTGGAATTTTCCCTTTTGTTTTGAGAGTGTCAAGCTCTGACTGAAAATCCAATGTGATTGCCTCTCGTTCTGTCCCAATTCCAACCAAATACAATCGGCTGCTCAGATTGTTAACATGGGATAAAGGAGGTTTTCATGGTGCCTCCATTTGTTCGAATGTATTTGTTACTGTCAGGCTTTTTCTTTGATAAAAGACACCAGGAATGATCACATCACGTGACATGACCGAGAGTTTGTAACTAAGTCCAGAATTTGTTCTCCGTTCTAGGGCGCCTTCACTGCCGCAGCAGGAAACTTGCAGACCTGTTTGTTGGCATTGGGACGGGCGCTACCCGCCTCTCGGTTAGACCTGGCCTGTAGCCTCTGCTGGAACATCATTCGGCACAGCATTCAGAAGCTCGTCTTTACCCGCTGGCTGGTGAAGTGGACGAGGGGATTTCGGCAGGAGGCGCAGCTTCAAGAAGAAGCCAAATTGAGTGCCCGTGATGCTGCGCTAGTTTATCACAAACTGCATCAGCTGCAGTTGACAGGTACTGTAATATATTTCATTACAACACAGAAAGAGGCCATTTGGCCCATTGCACTTGAAGGGGCTACTGAATTAGGGCAACTCCCATGTCCTTTACCCGTCCTCATAAATGTTTTCCCACTCCAGTATTAATCTAATTCCCTTTTTGAAAGGCCATGCATTCCGCATCACCACAACAGTTTAAGCATTTATTAAAAAATCTCTTCATCTGACCTGTGACGTTTTGGCAATGACTGTGCATCTGACAAGCCTCATTTGGGGTCCGGTTTAGCTCCTCTTGGCCAGACAGCTGGTTTGTGATGCAGAGCGAGGCCAGCAGCGCGGGTTCAATTCCCATACCAGCTGAGGTTATTCATGTATGCCCCACCTTCTCAACCTCGCCCCTCGCCTGAGGTGTGGTGACCCTCAGGTTAAACCACCAACAGTCAGCTTCCCCCCCCCTCAAAATGGCCTATGGTCACCTGGGACTATGGCGACTTTACCTTTACAAGCCTCGTTTAGAATGCTTGGCTGAGACCCAGGCTCTCCTAACAGGATTAACTCTCGTCTACACAACTGGAGAGAGAACTGTCACCATTGCTTGATTGACAACTCCGAGGTCACAATAAACTATTTGTTTCTCTGATCGCTTTTGTCAATGGGTCAATGTTTATTTGCTGGAGATTAAGAGGCGTCAGGTGCTTATAATGTCTTTTTGACATTTCAGTGGTCTGGTTGATAGTTTTATTGGTTTGTCAGATCACACTTTGTTTCCAAAAGGATTGTGACTTTACCAGTTTCACACATGCCATCATTACTACAGGACTGCAGAGTGTATTCTGGGCGAATGGGCAAAGGCCTTGAGTTGGCATAGAGGGTAGGAGGATCCATTGGGGGTGGGTAGGGGAGCTCGAGTTAGCGTGGGGGGCGTGAAAGGGGCAATAGGTTGGGTAAGTGGCATGAGTTGACATGGGGCTATAACAGGCCATGAAGGTTGGTACTGGGCATGGCAGCACTGAGTTGGAATGTAAGGGGCAAGGTGGGCATGTGTAAGACCTTGTTCTCATACCTTTCAAAAGCTTCCTGAATCCAAACTATGTGGGCAGCATGGTAGCACAGTGATTAGCACAATTGCTTCAAAGCTCCAGGGTCCCAGGTTCGATTCCCGGCTTGGGTCACTGTGCAGATCTCACTGTGCCTGCGTGGGTTTCCTCCGGATGCTCCGGTTTCCTCCCACCGTCCAAAGATGTGCAGGTTAGGTGGATTGACCATGATAAATTGCCCTTAGTGTCCAAAATTGTCCTTAGTGTTGGATGGGGTTACTGGATTATGGGAATAGGGTGGAGGTGTGGGCTTCGGTAGGGTTCTCTTTCCAAGAGCTGGTGCAGACTCGATGGGCCGAATGGCCTCCTTCTGCGCTGTAAATACTATGATCTACGACCCTTCACGAACGTGGTTGGGGGGGGGTTACTCTTGCAAATGGAGCTGCAGGTCAAGAATGAAATGAAATGAAAATCGCTTATTGTCACAAGTAGGCTTCAAATGAAGTTACTGTGAAAAGCCCCTAGTCGCCACATTCCGGCACCTGTTCGGGGAGGCTGGTACGGGAAGTGCAGGGAGTGCAGGTTGTGGTCTCCCTACCCACACTTATCCCACACCCGGGAAAATTGGAGGTTCCGGGAATGAGAGCAGGAATCCTGGAATCCAAAATGGGATTCGAGTAAATCGGAGCTTGATGGCTGGTGTAGACACATTGAGCTGAAGGGCCTCTTCCTATTGCTGTAAAAACTCTAACCCCCACTCCCCATTTTTAAATGGCTTCCGAGACATTCCCACTCCATGGAAATCCGGCCCAATATGTTTGTTCTTTTGCCTGGAGGTCACCAGATTGCTTAATACTTTGCAGATGAAGTTGTTTTTCTCTTGACAAAAGCCCTAAGCACACGTCGCTAAGTGGATGTAACTGATGTCTCTTTTCTCCCTTTTAATGTAGATAAACTGGTGCAGAGTCCGGTGCGTGCCGTAAACCTGGCTTTGTCTGCAGTTAACCTGGCAGAATGTGCAGAGGACAAAATACCCCAAAGCCTCATGGCAGAAATCTATGTTACAGCTGCTATCTGCCTTAAAACCAACTTTGGTGGCAGACTGGCCTTCTTAGCAGTGAGTAATAACTCGGGTTATCATCGCAGGTTGGCCATTAGATGCAAATATTTATCAGTATCGCGCACTGTTCATGCGGTTCGGGTGTTTCGTTTCAGGCCGGTGATGGGCCGAATGGCCTTCTTGGCCGTAATGATTAATTGGCGCCTGGGTACAGTCGTCCGGCAACATTTTAGTTGCTTTTTCAAGATTGTCTTATTGTATAAAATGCATCAGTATTCCTGAGATGTACGGTTAGGTGATTATAGGAGACCAACCAGAAGCTGAACCCTTATTCTGTGCGATAGGACACCACGTCTCTTATGGTGGCTAATGCACATCGTGGTATTAGTACTAAGCCAGAAAGTTGCATATTCATTGCCGGCGCCAAAGATGTGCAGGGTAAGTGAATTGGCCACGCTAAATTGCCCCTTAATTGGAAAGAAAGAATTGGGTACTCCAGTTTAAAAAAAAAAGTAATCTATCAATCTCTATTTTAAACATACTCGATGACTGAGCTTGCACAGCCCTCCAAGGTAGAGAATTCCAATGGTTCACAACCTCCTGAATACAACCTCCTAAGTGGTTCTCGACTCCTCAACCAGACGAAGCATCTTACCAGCAATCCATCCTGTCTATTCCTTTAAGTATTTGGTAGGTTTCAATGGGCTCGCCTCATTCTTTGATACGCTAGAGATTACAGGTCCAGTTCCCCACTCGCCAAAGGACGGTCCCACCATCCTCGGAGCAAGACTGGTCATGCTTCGTTGCATTCCCTCTGCGGGAATAATATCCTTCCTCAGGGAACGGGACCAAAACTGCGCACTGTACTCCAGGTGTAATCTAACCAAGGTTCTATTCAGTTGAAACTAAGACCCCACTACTCTTGTACTCACATCCGCTTCCAATACAGGCCAACATACCATTAACCGACCTAATGCGCTTGCTGAACCTGCGTGTTAACTTTCAGTGACTGAATGATGAGCACACCCAGGTCCCTCTGTACTTTCCAATCTCCTCCCATTTGAGAAATACTCTGTGCATCTGATCCTTCTACCAAAGTGGATCACCTCACGTTTTTCCACGGGCAGCACGATAGCACAAGTGGCTTCACAGCACCAGGGTCCCAGGTCGGATTCCCCGCTGGGTCACTGTCTGTGCGGAGTCTGCACGTTCTCCCTGTGTGTGCGTAGGTTTCCTCCGGGTGCTCTTCTTTCCTCCCACAGTCCAAAGACGTGCAGGTTAGGTGGATTGGCCAGATAAATTGCCCCTTCGTGTCCAAAAAAGGTTAGGAGTGGTTATTGGGTTACGGGGCTAGGGTGGAAGTGAGGGCTTAAGTTGGTCGGTGCAGACTCGATGGGCCGAATGGCCTCCTTCTGCACTGTATGTTCTATGTTCCCACTCACTGAGCCTGTCCCCAATCCCCTTGAAGCTACTTTTGTGTCTTCCTCACAACACACATTCCCATCAAGCTTTGTGTCACCTGCGTACTTGGAAAAATTACATTTGGTCCCCACAACCCAATCACTGATGTGTAATACGCTGATAATCTCCTTTGTTCAAATTTAACACCTTGGTTTCAGATTGAACTACCTCGCTTTCAAACAGAATGTAAAATGCTGTCATATGATCAAGCATCCCAAAAGGTTCTTTTAAAATAAGATTTAAAATATTAATTAGCCCCATTAAATAATACCTGTATCGGTTCCGCAGCACAGGGCAGTGTGGGTTTGTACGCAGGCAGTGTGGGTTTGTGGGTTCGCGGGCGGTGTGGGTTCGCGGGCGGTGTGGGTTTGTGGGTTCGCGGGCGGGGTGGGTTCGCGGGCGGGGTGGGTTTGTGGGTTCGCGGGCGGGGTGGGTTTGTGGGTTCGCGGGCGGGGTGGGTTTGTGGGTTCGCGGGCGGGGTGGGTTCGCGGGCGGGGTGGGTTTGTGGGTTCGCGGGCGGGGTGGGTTTGTGGGTTCGAGGGCGGGGTGGGTTTGTGGGTTCGCGGGCGGGGTGGGTTTGTGGGTTCGCGGGCAGGGTGGGTTTGTGGGTTCGCGGGCGGGGTGGGTTTGTGGGTTCGCGGGCGGGGTGGGTTTGTGGGTTCGCGGGCGGGGTGGGTTTGTGGGTTCGCGGGCGGGGTGGGTTTGTGGGCTCGCGGGCGGGGTGAGTTTGTGGGCTCGCGGGCGGGGTGGGTTTGTGGGCTCGCGAGCGGGGTGGGTTTGTGGGCTCGCGGGCGGGGTGGGTTTGTGGGCTCGCGGGCGGGGTGGGTTTGTGGGTTTGCGGGCGGTGTGGGTTTGTGGGTTCGCGGGCAGGGTGGGTTTGTGGGCAGGCACCTCGCTCCTCCACTTGTGCAGCCACGAAAGAGCAGAGGTATGACTGACTGGCACTCTCCTCTTAGAGTTGCTCAGCCTCGGCTAGGTGAGTGGGTTTTACTTGGTGGGGGGGGGGGGGGCTGTCCAGCAGATGTCAGCGTTGTGGGGCCCCAGCCGACAGCAGCAGCCTCATCCACGATCCGGGGCAGCGAGGGGGAAAGAGGCAGTTTTGGAACCGTGAGAGAGCTCATTCCCCCGTCCCCAACAACAGTGACAGGAACAAAAACAGAAAATACTGGACAATCTCCGCAGGTCTGACTGCATCTGTGAGGAAGATGCAATACTGACAGAACCCTCTCCCATTCTTTCCTCCTGCCCCGTCCAACAATTACATCAGCAAACCCTTCCAGCAAACCCCCCCCCCCCCCGGCCAACTTCTGTCTACAGTGCCCCATGGCCAAGTGTCACACAGGCCCCCCCGCCTCGCTCCCAGAGTTGGTTACCTGTCGTCCTGGTCCTTGACCTTCACATGTCTAGTACATTCAGCTGCTTTTTAATGTGACTTGGGCTGAACTGCATTGGATGGACACTGGCACCCGTGACCGTTCAAGACCCCTGGCGTAGGTCTGTATAAACAGTAACTCTCTCCAGCAGCAGCAAGCTCCATCGGCGGGACCCTCCAGTCTGCCGGCAGCCCACCCACACCTGCAGATTTCCCGACGGAGTGGGAGTGGCCCCAATGGGAAACCCCTTTGGCTGGCCGCGGGAACGGAGGAACCTGCTGTCGGCAGGGGCACACCGGGCCGGAAAACCATGGCTGGCGGACTGGAGAATCCCCCCCCCCCCCGGATCTTTTCAAATAAAATGTCGGGGCTGCTGAGGTTGACTGTTGAGAGGTAAACTGCAGGCTCCACTGCCTGTGCGGAACCTCGAATGACAAAGTTAATGGCGGTAACTCTAAAGCCCTGGGGCTGGATTCTCCGTTTCTGACAATAAGTGTGGAGGATCTGTGGCGTTTTACTTCAAAAATAAAAGTCGGCGGCTCCCCCTCATCAATCCTGCGACCAGTGAGGGGCTAGCGACTGCGACGCGTAAAACTCCCATCTCCCACGATGTAAACGGCTGGAGAATCGGCAAGTTGCTGTCCGCAAATGCACCGGTGACGACTTGCAGCGGTCGCGCCGTAAAACCTGGCCATGCGCGGGCCGACCACCCAGGCCCCCCCCAAGCTGCACAGCTCCCGCCCGACTGTGACGGCCACTGGACACAGTCCGCAGCCGCCATGACGCGTTCCCCACCTCTGAGACCACACGTCTCCCTCACGGTCAGGAACTCAGCCCATCGGGGGAGGGCCTTCAGGGACGTGCTAAGACGGTCCCAACGGCATGCGACGCGATGCATATAGAACCTGCGTCAAACGGGTGCCGCCCCGATTTCGATGTCAAAGGGGATTCTGCGCCCGATCGCCGAATACGAATCGGCGTCGGGAATGGGAGAATCCCGCCCCTGATTTCCCGACTCGCACCCATTGCTAAAGAGACTGCGAACAAAGGAGAATAGTAAAATTCTCCCTTTGCCAACTCTATGAGTACTTCGACAAAGTCCAACATTTTGCAACCTGAGATACTTTGTTAATTTGTTTTTTAAAACTGAGGCTAAACAGAACATTATTTCACCAGGCGTTCTTCCTCCGATTGTAACCTGTTTATTTTCTCCCCACTTCTAGCGCTATTTCCTACGTCGAGCTCAGCGGGTTTGCCAGTACCCCGGTGGCTCTGAGCCAGGCACCCAGCACTGGCTTTTCCATCCCCTGGGATACCAGTTCTTTGTGGAATGTGATTGGTCTCTTAAACCTGCTCCAAGAGAAAGTTTCTTCAGCTCCCTCAGGAGTCCAGGTAAGGGGATGACGAGCAGGATCCCACTACACTGCCGTCCTCGACAAACTGACCACCTCTCAGTAAAACAAACTCTCCTCCCCAAGATTAAAAAAGCAGTCCACGGATGTTTAGAACGGCTTACCGTTATTCAGCTGAGATGACAGACCAAAGCCCATAGTCCAGGCAGGAGATTTCTTATTTTGAGATTTAAGGGGGAAAAAACAAAATAAATCAGGAGCTGAAAGTAAAGGTAAAGTCGCCACAGATGAGCATAGGCTACTTTCCCCTTTGAGGGGAAGAGCTGACTGGCGGTGATTTAACCTGAGGGTCACCACACCTCAGACGAGTGGCCAGGTTGAGAAGGCGGGACCTTCATGAATAACCTCAGCCTGTAGGCCTCGCTCTGTGTCACGAACCAGCTGCCCAGCCAACTGAGCTAAACCCGGTTCAGGCGGTGGCAATTATGTGAAACCGTGCTTAGTTTAAAGGTACCAGATGCGTAGAAGGAAGGAAATGGCTGTCAGAATTCTCGTGCCCATGAGGAGGGTGGGTAGGTGGGCGGCACAAACATCCATGCCAGATGTTTGAGTCAATGTTTGTTGCCCTTCCCTAATTACCCCTGAATGTCTAGCTTGCAAAGCCATTTCAGAGGGTAGTTACGAGTCAACCACATCCCTGTGAGTCTGGAGCATGGTGACCGACTCTTGGAGAGAACAGGGATAGCCTGCCATGGGAATCCGCGCCGGTAAGGGGGCGGGGAGGAGTGGATGTTGCAAGAGCTGTTACAGCGGAAAGCAGATACTGATCTGACGTGGGGTTTTAACGGCCCAGGGATAAGCAGTGCCCGGGACAGTGGATTCCGTTACGGGACGATCCCCGTTCAGTAAGGGACGATTGGTCATCCTGGTCTGGTGTCATGTGTAGGCCAGACCAGGTACGCAGATTTCCTTCTCCAAAGCAAGTTAGCGCCCCAGACCGTTGACAATTTACTACAGTTGTCGGTATGTTCAAAGCAGAATTCAATAGACTTCTAGCGAGCAATGACATTCAGGGATGCGGGGAAAGTGAGGGAAGATGGCACCACGGTGGAAGATTACCCATGGTCTAGATAAACGGTGGAATAGGTTCAAGGGGCAGAGCGGCCTACTCCTAGTTTCATGGTCACCATTAGCAAAATTAGCCTCAATTCCAGGTTTAATTAATTGAATTTAAATTCCACCAACTGCGGTAGTGCGATTTGAACCCATGTCCTTTGGAGCATTAACCTGGATATCTGGATAACTAGTCTGGTTACTACAACACCACCCTCTCTCCTAAAACCTGTATAGCCGTAAAAGTCCCTGCCCGTATATTTTCACCTGGAAATGGCTACCTGTGATACGCTATTACTTTTTATCTTGCAGTCGATCCAGTAACTCAGGTGAACCAGGCATTTTGTGAAAATCTGCTTGAAAGAGCTGTATACACGCTGCTAAAGCCAGAGACCGAGGAATCTGGGTATGTTCAACCGCCGCGCTGTCATTGCATTGGAAAGGGCACAGAGGCGATTCACCAGGGTGTCGCAGGGCTGGAGTGTTTCAGCTATGAAGAGAGGCTGGGTAGACTGAGGCTGTTTTCCTTCGGGCAGGGTGGGGACCTCATCGAGATGTACAAAATTATGTGGGATATAGATGGAAAGAAACCTTTCCCCTTAGTAGAGGGGTCATTAACCAGGGAGCAGAGTTTTACGGTAAGGGGCAGGAGATTTAGAGGAGGTTTGAGGAAAAGCTTTTTCACCCAAGGGGTGGTGGGAACCTGGCACTCGCTGTCTGAAAGGGTGGTGGAGGCGGGAACCCTGACAACATTTAAGAAGCATTTTGATGAGCATTTGAAACGTCACAAGGCCATGGACCAAGTGCTGGAAATGGGATTTGAGTAGATAGGTGCTTGAAGGCTGCCGTGGAAACAATGGGCCGAAGGGCCTCTTTTCCTGCTGACTCAATGACTCCTGTGCCTTGATGTGCATGTTTGGGGTGGGGTGAGGTTAAAAGAGGTTGGTGATTGTGAGTTTCGTGTATCGATGAATTTAGCAATGCATTTCTGGCACTTTTTCCGTGGTCATTGGCTTGGTGGACAATTTCCTAATCCCTTCAAACCTGTCGTGTTCCTGGAGAGAGAAGCGCTTTGTAACAGGGTACGGGTGGCCAAGGGATGTCTCACAAACAGGGGAGCACAGTAGCACAAGTGGATAGAACTTTGGCTTCACAGCGCCAAGGTGCCAGGTTCGATTCCCCGCTTGGGTCACTGTCTGTGCGGAGTCTGCACGTTCTCTCCGTGTCTGCGTGGGTTTCCTCCGGGTGCTCCGGTTTCCTCCCACAGTCCAAAGACGTGCAGGTTAGGTGGATTGGCCATGATAAATTACCCTGAGTGGCCGAAAAGTTTAGGAGGGGTTATCGGGTTACGGGGATAGGGTGGAAGTGAGGGCTTAATTGGGTCGGTGCAGACTCGATGGGCTGAATGGCCTCCTTCTGCGCTGTATGTTCTATAATGTTTATTGAGGTGGCCTGCCTTTTTTGATTCTAAGTAAAATACTTGAAAGTCTGGCCTGCTTTTATTTTTAAAGCATGCTTAAATAATAATAATGCTTGAAGTCTGGATTCACTGGATTAGACCTGATGTGAACTTTTAGTTTTGTCTTTCTACGCTAAGTGGCTCTGTTGGCACAAACTGAATACAGTATAATGTGGGGAAGTATGCGTTTCTTCACTTTAATCGTAAAAAATACAACAAGGAGATTATTTTTAAAAGGCGTGAAGTTTGTAAATGTTGGTGTCCAGAGAGACCCGGGTGTGCTTGTAAACGGAGCTCTGATAGTTCGCCTGTAAATGCAGAAATGAAGAAGGCAAATGGTTTGTTGGCCTTTATTGCAAAGGGGATTGGATGACTGGAATAAGGAAATCTTGCCATAATTATCCAGGGCATTCCTGAGATAACACCTGGAATACTGTGTGCAGTTTTAGTCTCCATATTTAAGGAAGGCTTTACTTACATTGGAGACGTTGCAGCAAAGGTTCAGTTGATTGTTCCCTAGGATGAGAAGGTTTATTTTAAATTTAAGGGGCAATTTAGTGTGGCCAATTCACCTACCCTGCACATCTTTGGGTTGTGGGGGTGAAACCCACGCAGACACTGGGAGAATGTTTAAACTCCACACGGACAGTGACCCAGGGCCGGGATGGAACCCGGGTCCTTGGCACCGTGAAGCAGCAGTGCTAACCACTGCGCCACCGTGCTGCCCCAGGATGAGAAGGTTGTCCTGAAGTTGAGTGACTTGGGTCTATATTCTCTGGAGTTTAAAAGAATGAGTGTCGATCTCATTGAAGCATCAATATCCTGAAGAAGCTCGATAGGGATTCTATGGCGGAAATTATTTTCGCTGGTCGGGGAATCCAAAACACTGGGAAGAAGAGTCTCAGAATAGGGTATCGATCATTTAGGACTGAGGTCAGGCGAAAGATCTTCACTCAAGGGGTTGAGACTCTCTGGAAATCCCCATTCCAGAGGATTGTGGGCGCTCCGTTAGTGGCTGTATTTAAAATAGTCTGGGATAAACAGATTTTTAATATTTTTGGGAATTAAGACATACAGGATCCGGACAGGAAAGTGGAATTGAAGCCCAAAATTGGCCGTGATCATATTGAATGGCACAGCATTCAATGGGCCGAATGGTCTACTCTTGCTGCTATAATCTTGTCTACTTGTGTTCCTCTGTGGAAAGACTGCACCCCTGAAAATGCTGCTTGATCTGGACGTGTTTGCTGCATTTCTTGCTGTTTGTCTGTATAAATGTAAGCTGTTGTGAGATAAACGTTTTTTTAAAAACCTGAACAGAAGGTTATTAATATTAACCAAGTGTGCCATCTGTTGCAGGGAGTTCTCTAATGCCTTGGAGTACCTGCAGTTACTTACCGCCTGCGCAGGCGCAGCCAGGGGTTTGCCGCAGGCATTTGCCACTGATGCCAGTCTGAGAACAGCCACGGGTGAGAATATAGCCTGCGAATGATTGGACTTTGAGATATCTTGGTTCCAGTAATTGTGAATGATCAGGGATGACTGACCACTGTAGCTGTCAAATTTACTCTCTTCACGCACTATGTGCAATTCTCAAGAACTAATACCGTGGCCGGGTTTCCCCGCTTGCCGATGCCGATTTTGTAATCGGCGATCGGGCGGAGAATCTGTTTTTACGACCAAATCGGTGTTCTCGAATGCTCCGTCCCCTCCAAAACGGCGCCTTCATGAAGTACGCCATTGGGACGGCCTCAGGATGTTACCAGAAGGCCCTCCCCCGATGCTCCGCCCCGATTGGCTGAGTTCACGATGGCGCGGTTCAGTTGTGCGCTCAGTTTACATCACCCTGGCCTGGTGGCTGCGGACTGTGTCCAGCGGCGCCACAATTGTGACCGGCCTGTTAGCTGGCTGGCTGGCGGAGTCTCGGCGAGAGATGGGGGGGCTTTGGCGAGAGCTGGTGGGGATTGATTTGGGGTGGTCCGGGGGTGGTGGCGGGGGGTGTCCGGGGGTGGGGGGGGGCGGGGGGGGGGGCACCATCTGGCAGGTCGGGTCCGTGCGCGGCCAGCGCCAGATTGTACGGCGCGACCGCTGCAGGTCGTCGTCATGTCCGGCCACGGACCCGGCAGTTCTCCACCCGTTTATTTTGTGACGGCCGTGTGGTTTACGTGGCGCGGCTGCCAGCCCCATACCGGTCGGAGGATCGGTGCTGGGGCCTCGCCGATTTTTTTCATGGTAGAACTAGACACTTCCTCCGCACGTCGCCTCAAAGTCGGAGGATCCAGTCCCATAGCAGTTAAATTCCAGCAGCAGTTTATTTCCATTTCCATTCATCTACCCACCTCCCATCCACATGTTCAAAGAACTGGAATTCCTAAAGTAAGATCCAAGTCTGCAACTACTGGTCGGAGCCACTTGAACTATTTAGCAGATGTTCTTCAACCTCTCATGAGAGAAAGAATGCTTTCTGTGAAAGTCTAAAACATATTTTCTATTTATACGAGCAGTTTATGATAATTGGAATAAAGTATTTGCTTGTGTCGGTAAATTGCCCCTCTGTCACATTGTCAGGTCCGGATCCTGTCAGTAAGTGGTGGACATCGGTTGTTACCTTTGCTGTGTACTGGCTTCAGGGTGACGATTCGAAGGCGAAAGGATTGTCTCCTAATGTGGAACGAATCCCCAAATCCCTGCAGATGTCTGAGTAAGTTGCTGCTTCCTGTCTTCACAAATCGCGTCCGGCTGAAGGGCGATGCAGTGAACTGTTTTGGAGACCGGAAATAATTCTGTTTCAGCATTAGAGTTTCACTCTAGTGGGCACGCTGAATTGCCCCTTAGTGTCTGAACGTTTAGGTGGGGTTACTTTCTGCACTGTAAATTTTAGGATTCTATCAGTATGTTTCACTTCAAAGGAAGACCCTTTGCCAAAGGAGTTGTCAGTTTCTTAAACATGAGAACAGAAGAGGCCATTCAGCCCCTTCAAGACTGTTCCACCATTCACTTAGATGAAGGCTGATTTGAATCGTGACACCAATTGCCCCTCTTTGGTTTCCACAATGCAGAAGGAGGACATTCAGCCCATCGGGTCTGCACAGACCCTCTAAAAGAGCACCCTATCCATTCCCACTCCCCTGCCCCGTAATCCCGCCTAAACATTTGAAACTAATGTGCAATATATCACGGCCAATCCACCTAACCTGTACATCTTTGGACTGTGGGAGGAAACCGGAGCACCCGGAGGAAACCCACCCAGACACGGGGAGGATGTGCAGACTCCGCACAGACAGTGACCCAAGCCGGGAATCGAACCTGGGACCCTGGAGCTGTGAGGCAACAGTGCTAACCACCGTGCCGCCCAGAAATATTAAAGCCCTTGCCTAATAAAAATCTGTCAATATCGGTTTTACAATTCCCAATTGGCTCCCAGCCCCAATAGATTGCTGGGAGCGGGAGAAGTTGTAGATTTCCACCACATTGTGTGAAGAATTGCCCACTGACACCACCGCCGGAGGCCGAGTTCTAATTTTTAAAGATTTGCCCCTTATTCTGGACTCTGCCCCCAGAGGAAATAGTATCTGTCATCCCTATCAACTCATTTCATTATCTGGAACGCCCGATTGGATTACCCCTTAATTTTCTATTCTCAAGGGAATAAAAGCCTGTGCAACCTGTGCGCATAATGTAACCCTTCTAAGGCCAGGTATCAGGGCATCATTTTATACCCTTTGTTATTATAACGCTGCCCGGAAATCTGAAGTAAATCTCAGTTTTAAGAGGTTGTGCCAGACGAGGGATGATCTGTTTCCTGAATGCCAGTTTTGGCCAACGATAGCTCTGAAAAGGGGGGGGGGGCGCCCAGGGCGACGCAGTGGTTAGCACTGCTGCCTCACGATGCCGAGGACCCAGGTTTAATCCTGGACCCGGGTCACGGTCCGTGTGCAGTTTGCACATTCTCCCCGCCACAACCCAAAGATGTGCAGGGTAGGTGGATTGGCCACGCCAAATTGACCCTACCCGTTGCTTCAGATCCATTTAAAAACCCAGCCAGTCCAACGCTCTCGAAAGTTGTGCAATTGTTTAAGGTGGGTGCACCATCAGCTAACTCGCGCCCTCATTGTGCCCGACAACTCTCTTTCCAGAAGCCCGCTGCCGAAGGCAATTCTTCACGTCTATAAGGCCATGCAAGCCAGCCTGTTGGGGAAACGAGAAGCTCATCAGACAACGTTCCTGCACTGTGAAAGGGCCAGTGGATACCTGTGGAACACCGTGACTGTTTCCAGCCCGCACCAGGACACCAACCTACATAAGGTACGGGCCAGCGCTGCTCGTCCCACTTCGGGAGGGGGTTTGTGTGCTGTGGAGCAGCAGGTTTGGGAGGGGGAAGAAGTGTGCTCGGGGGCTTTCAGAAAGGCGAAAGATGGTGGCCTCTGTGGTGCATTGTAGTTGCATTGCATGTGCCAGCGATGTTGTGCAATGTGTCTGCAGTGCAATGCAAAGGTGTACCCTGCGCATCGAGACGTGGACATGTTTTACAGTCATTGAGGTCTTCCACTTGTGGTCAGAGGTGTCCCTTCAACAAAAGGCCCAAAATGCATGATTTGTAGCCCAGCGCTTCTGGGCATTTCTCGACAATCTCCACATCCCTAATATGTTTGTGAAAGTTATATTGAGTCTACAGCACAGAACCATTTAGCCAAACTGCCCGTGTTTACGTTATAGAACCATAGACACCCTACAGTGCAGAAGGAGACCATTCAGCCCATCGAGTCGGTATCGACCCTCTGAAAGAGCACTCGACTTAAGCCCAGGCCTCCACCCTATCCCCGTAACCCACAGCTAACCTTTTGGACACTATGGGGCAATTTAGCATGGCCAATCCACCTAACCTGCACATCTTTGGACTGTGGGAGGAAACCGGAGCACCCGGAGGAAACCCACGCAGTGACTGGGAGAACTTGCAGACTCCACACAGACAGTGACCCGAGGCCGTAATTGAACATGGGTCCTGGCGCTGTGAGGCAGCAGTGCCAACCACTGTGCCGCCCCGTTGCACACAAGCCTCATCCCACTCTTCTTCCAATCCTATCTGCATGTTATTCTATTCCTTTCTCCCTCATGCATCTGTGCTATTTTCCTCAGTCACCCTTTGGGGTAGCAAGTTTCATAGTCTAATCATGTTCTGAGTAATGAGGTTTCTCCTGAATTTAATATTAGATTTATAATTGACTATCCTACGTTTATGACCAATATTTTTAGGCTCCTTCACAAGTGGAAATACCTTCTCTACACTTGGGAATGGAGCACCTTCATAATCAGGTCAACCGTCAGACTGAGCCACAGTCTTTTCAGCCTCTCCTGAGGCTGTTGTCCGTTTGTGTGCCATCTTCGGAAATCATTTTTGCACAGTCCAAAGATGTGCAGGTTCGGTGGATTGGCCACATTCAAATTGCCCCTTTGTTTCCAAAGATGTGCCGCAACTTCAAGAGTATTGAAAGTCAAAGAGATCTAGGAGTACAGGTCCATAGGTCACTGAAAGGGGCAACACAGGTGGAGAAGGTAGTCAAGAAGGCATACGGCATGCTTGCCTTCATTGGCCGGGGCATTGAGTATAAGAATTGGCAAGTCACGTTGCAGCTTATAGGACCTTAGTTAGGCCACACTTGGAGTATAGTGTTCAATTCTGGTCGCCACACTACCAGAAGGATGTGGAGGCTTTAGAAAGGGTGCAGAAGAGATTTACCAGAATGTTGCCTGGTATGGAGGGCATTAGCTATGAGGAGCGGTTGAATAAACTCGGTTTGTTCTCACTGGAACGAAGGAGGTTGAGGGGCGACCTGATAGAGGTCTACAAAATTATGAGGGGCATAGACAGAGTGGATAGTCTGAGGCTTTTTCCCAGGGTAGAGGAGTCAATTACTAGGGGGCATAGGTTTAAGGTGTGAGGGGCAAGGTTTAGAGGAGATGTACGAGGCAAGTTTTTTACGCAGAGGGTAGTGGGTGCCTGGAACTCGCTACCGGAGGAGGTGGTGGAAGCAGGGACGATCGTGACATTTAAGGGGCATCTTGACAAATACATGAATAGGATAGGAATAGAGGGATACGGACCCAGGAAGTGGAGAAGATTTTAGTTTAGACGGGCAGCATGGTCGGCACGGGCTTGGAGGGCCGAATGGCCTGTTCCTGTGCTGTACTTTTCTTTGTTCTTTGAACATAAACTCATTATAATCCCCCTTTAACACAAATGGAAATAGGATGTATATTGAACAGTAAATATATTGATGCACTAGTCTGTTGTCAAATATATTTTTGTGCCCTGTCTCAATTTTTGGAAGCCTGGTGGGCGGGACAATTTTTTTCTAATGTTGGGACAAGCTCTTTAACACATCGGGGGGAAATCTGACTCTCGCCTCTGTCCTGTGTGAGGATAACATTCTATTTCTCTCTCTCTCCTCGGCAGGCCATACAGCTGTTAATCTGCGACATTTTGCTTTCGATTCGTACAACCTTGTGGCAAAAGCAGGCAAACTCCAGCCAGGCTGTGGGTGAGACCTACCAAGCTTCAAGTCTCGAACTGAAAGGGTTCCAGCGAGACCTGAGCAGTCTCCGAAAGCTTGGCCAGACATTTAAGCCTGCACATCGTAAGGTAAGCCCATGTATTCATCCAAGTAACGTGCCACTAGATGGAAGATCATGGGCACACTGACCCTAATATTTTAATGGCCCAAGTGTATTTTATACTAATGGCCAGTTTATTCCAAGCCATAGTGTCTTTTTAAAGCACTTCTTGCAGTGCTCTTCAAACCTTTCCCTGCTGTGGCCCCATTTTACTCTTTCACACTTGGTGCGACCCCAGAGTTAATATTAGGGGGAACGGGGAGCAGGAGGAGATTTGTTGAGCGGGGTTTGGCTTCAAACAGCATGGACACAGATGCCAAAAACACGATCGTTTTGTAAGCTCTGTTGGCGCCAGCGATTGGGCCTCAGAGATCATTGGTTTAGGCTGCGGCCACAGGCAAAAAAAAAAAGAAATTGCTCACGTTTAAAGGGGCCTCGGGGCTGATCCCAGAGTTGTCAACTCCCAGCCGTGGCGCCACCGCCACCATTACTACATTGGAGCCCACCATCCTGCTGAGGGTTGTGACCGCAGTTTGGTAACCCCTGCGTTACTGTGCATCCGAGCACTTCAGATGCATTGAAGGTGTAATAACTGTTACATTAACTGAGGAGGCATGTTGGCCAGGAGAGAAAAGTTGTACGCTTTTAAAAAAAAAACAAAAACCTATTTTATTACAAACATGTATCAAAGTAGGTTACAGCAAGTAAACACCCCGGGAAACATACTCCCCAACAATCAACTATACAGTCTGTACAGATGTCCCCGCCTCCCCCCGTCCCCCCGGCGACGAACAGCCCCTCAAACACAGACACAAACATCCCCCACCTTTTCTCAAACTCCCCTGCTGAGCCCCTTAACTCATATTTTATCTTCTCTAACCGCAGGAAGTCATACAGGTCACCAACCATGCTGCTACCCCCGGTGGCGATGCCGACCGCCACTCCAGCAAGATTTGGCGCCGTGCAGTCAGAGAGGCGAAGGCCACGACATCGGCCTTCCTCCTCTCCATGAGCTCCGGCTTCTCTGAAACCCCAAATATCGCCACCAAAGGGTCCAGGTCCACCTCCTCCTTCACTGTCCTGGCTAAGACCGCGAACCAGCCATTTATATATATCCCCAATTCGTTCCTCCCCTTCCACATCCGGAAGCAGCAGTCGCTCCAGCAGGGTGAATCCCAGCAACCTCGGTACGCTTTTTAAAAAAATCGTGTCGTGTAATCTTTAGCATCTATCTGCACCAGAACAACCATACCCTCCCCCAAAAAACTGCACTGCCTCAAAATCGTCACTGAGTAGTATAGTCACGTCCAAGAGTGGGCAGGTTCTGACTCCAGTCAGAGACTTTTATCCTTTAAACCCCACTTACAGTTCTCTAATGTATCCAGAGATTTGAACTCCCAATCCAGGTTGATATTCCAGTGCCGTACTGAAGGAATGCTGCACTGTCGGAGATGTTAATTGTATACTAACCGCAGGCGACACGGTGATGTAGTGATTAGCACTGCTGCCCCACAGCGCTGAGGACCCGGGTTTGATCTCGGCCCCGGGTCACTGTTGGAGAGTCACTTTTGCTCCGACAGCAGGCACGACTAAAACTGTGGGAATTGGGTTCGGAGGTGTATGTTTGTAATGTGTAACTCTGGTAAATAATTCCTTATAAAAGTGTAAGTAACTGTACCAATTCTGTTGTTCGCCACTTGGTTTTCTAGTGAGGACCAGGAAGTCCGTGTTTCACATGAAATGTTAAACCCCAGCGGCGCAATGGTTAGCACTGCAGCCTCACGCCGCCGAGGACCTGGGTTCGATCCCGGCTCTGGGTCACTGTCCGTGTAGAGTTTGCACATCCTCCCCGTGTTTGCGTGGGTCTCACCCCCACAACCCAAAGATGTGTAGGGTAGGTGGGTTGACCACATTAATTAATTAAATTTTTAAAAACATTTTTTTTATATTAAACCACAGCAATTGGGAGATGAAGTCGGCCATTCGACCCTTTGAACCTGCCTCACCATTCAACAAGGTCATGGCTGATTTGATTGTGGCCTCATCGCCACTTTCCTGTCTGTCTCACCTACTTGATCAAATTTTTAAAAAGAATTATGAAGGGATTTTGGAGGGAGAGGCCATTTTTCCTGGTTGGGGAGTCCATGATGATGGTTGGGGATAAATTTATTTGGTCAAAGGTGGTGCAAAGCAGCAAGTGGTTGAGGAAGGTACCCTTGCTCCTGTGAAAGGGAAATTCTCTTCTGTGAAAACCCCCAAGTCGCCACACTCCGGGGCCTGAGGGAGAATTCAGAATGTCCAATTCACCTAACCTGCACATCTTTGGACTGTGGGAGGAAACCGGAGCACCCGGAGGAAACCCACGCAGACACGGGGAGAACGTGCAGACTCCGCACAGACAGTGATCCAAGCCAGGAATCGAACCTGGGACCCTGGCGCTGTGAAGCAATTGTGCTATCCACTGTGCAGTTGCAGGACGGCAGAAATTTTTATAATTTCTTTCATAGGATGTAGGTGTTGCGGCAAGGCCAGCATTTACTGCCCTTCCCTAATTGTTAAGTGTCAACCACATAGGCCAGACCGGGTAAGGACGACAGATTTCCCTTCCCTAAAGAACACAAGTGAAGCAGATAGACAACAATCAATGATAATATCATAGCCACCATTACTGAGACTAGCTTCCAATTCCAGGGGCGAAATTCTCCGGTATCGGCGCGATGTCTGCCGACTGGCGCCCAAGACAGCGCAAATCAGTCGGGCATCGCGCCACCCCAAAGGTGCGGAATGCTCCGCATCTTGGGGGGGCCAAGCCCCAACCCTAAGGGGCTAGACCCGCGCCGGACGAATTTCCGCCCCGCCAGCTGGCGGAAAAGGCCTTTGGTGCCCCGCCAGCTGGCGCGCAAATGACATCTCCAGGCGGCGCATGCACAGGAGCGTTAGCGGCCGCTGACGGCATTCCCGCGCATGCGCAGTGGAGGGAGTCTTCCGCCTCCGCCATGGTGGAGACCGTGGCGAAGGTGGAAGGGAAAGAGTGCCCCCACGGCACAGGCCCGCCTGCAGATCGGTGGGCCCTGATCGCGGGCCAGGCCACCATGGGGGCACCCCCCGGGGCCAGATCCCCCCCCAGGACCCCGGAGCCCCGCCTGCGCCGCCTTGTCCCGCTGGTAAGGTAGGTGGTTTAATCTACGCCGGCGGGACAGGCATTTTAGCGGCGGGACTTCGGCCCATCCGGGCCGGAGAATCGCGGGGGGGGACCCGCCAACCGGCGCGGCGCGATTCCCGCCCCCGCCGAATGTCTGGTGCTGGTGAATTCGGCAACCGGCGGGGGCGGGATTCACGCCAGCCCCCGGCGATTCTCCCCCGGAGAATCTCACCCCAGACATCTATTACCAGCTGCCCTGGTGTGATTTGTACCTGTGACCCCTCTCCCTGTGGAGTGCTGAGCCTCTGGATTACTAATCCGCTACACCATCCCCTTTATCTTGAAGCGTTGTGAGGGCGGAGGAGATTACCGATAGGGAGGGGCGAGTCCACGGAGCGATTTTAGAACCAAAGTACGCAATATTTAATATCTAAGTGTTGCGGAGACGGATGAACGGGTCCCAACTATCAAGTGTAACCGCCTATCAGATTAGACAATTATTGTGCGTTTAATAGTTGAGTCATTGTGCTTCACAACCCTCCTGTGTGTGTGTTTTTTTTAATCAGATGTTTCTGCATGAGGCGACTGTACGACTGATGGCAGGGGCAAGCCCGACTCGAACCCATCAGCTTCTGGAGCACAGCCTGAGAAGACGCACGCCACACCCCATCCAACAAGGTGAGCGTGTTTTCTACCAGCTGCCACTGTTGGAGCTTCTTGTGCGCAGTCCAGTAGGTCATCCTGACACGAGGTGGTATTGGTGCAAACAGAAACATCATCGTGCTTTTCAACAGTTCTGAGACACTTTACAATTCTGCATTTGGCCTTCTATCTTTTATTTTGGCCTTTTCAGCAATGCTTTTAGTCATCTTAAGTCTTTCATCCCTGCCTTGTAAAATACTCTGGGATTATTCACTGTGTAAGTCGCTGTATAAGTAACGTCATAGCATTTTCAGGCTGTAAAAGACCTTTGATCTGTCTAGCTCACTACTAATCCACAGTAGTCCCTTGGTGCATTGCTAATAACCCTCAATCCCCTTCATTGACGTTCCTTCATGAACCAATGAATCCCTGCCATGCAGGAGGAGGCCATTCGGCCCATCGAGTGCACCGAGCCACCAAAAGAGCACCTAACCTAGTCCCAATCCCTCTCCCTATTCCTGTAACCCCGCCTAACCTGCACAGCTTTTGGACACTTAAGAGGCAATTTATCAGGGCCAATCCACCTAACCTGCACATCTTTGGACTGTGGGAGGAAACCGGAGCACCCGGAGGAAACCTACGCAGACACGGGGAAACCTCCACACAGAGAGTCACCCAAGGTGGGAATCCGTTAAGGTTTCTTGTTTCACCGGCCCTGCCAGACTTACAACAGCAGCAACTCTTTAACATTGTGAATTGTCCCGAAGACTTTCAACAGGAGCAGTTTCAGACAAAATCTGATCTCCTTGGAGGGCATACTCGACCTCTGAAGAGCATGAAGCTGCTTCAATGTACTGCCCTCCGTTACTCGTATGTAACAATGAGAGATCAAAATGTTTTAAATTATTAAGGGTTTCGGGAGAGAGAGAGCGATTCTTTCCTGGTTGGGAAGTGAGCAATTGACGGTCGAAGTTGAATTTATTTGGTCCCAGCAGCAAGCGGTTGAGGCGAAGATCCTTGCACCTTTCAAATGGAAAATTGAATAGAGATTTGAAACCGAGGAAAGTACAGAGCGGAGGCGACACAGGGCCAGGATCAGTTCTGGATTGTTGACAGCAAAGAACCAGCTTGAAAAAGAAGGTGGCTTCATCAGGAGATATTCAGACAGCTCACCAAAACGTGGACAAAGAGAGGCTGAGGCGTTTAGGGCGGGGGGGGGGGGAGAGAAATTCCAGAGCTTGGGGTCCAGGCCTTTGACGGTATGACCGTCAGGAGTGAAGTGATAAGGGCGGCACGTGGCATAGTGGTTAGCATTGCTGCCTACGGCGCTGAGGACCCGGGTTCGAATCCCGGCCCTGTCCGTGTGGAGTTTGCACATTCTCCCCGTGTCTGCGCGGGTTTCACCCCCACAACCCAAAGATGTGCAGGGTAGGTGGATTGGCCACGCTAAACTGCCCCTTAATTGGAAAAAAATGAAATAATTGGGTACTCTAAATTTATTTTTTTAAAAGGAGTGAAGTGATGAAGGTGAAGAGTTCGCAAGAGCCTCGAATTGGAGGGGTGTGCAGCGATCTCCGAGGGTTAGAAGTAGGGACGGTGAGGAGATATGGTTGATAGAAAGAAAGTCAGTTTTTAATTTTCAATACATAAATATATATATATAAATGCCACAATAAAATACTTTTCAAAAAAAAAATGTTTTCAATTTTTAAATCAAAGTGTTGCTGTGCCAGGAGCCAGTGGGGTGGGTGAACAGGACTCGTTCTTCAAACACCTCAATTAGGTCTCCCCCTGCAGCTTCTATACTCCAGAGAGTGCAAGTCCAGTCGATGAGATGACAATGCTGTATAATCTAACCCATTAAACCCTGTTTTCATTCTGGTGAATCTGTGCTGCAGCTCTTCCAGCGTCAGTAATGTCCTTCCTGGTGTGGGGTGCCCTGAACTGATTGCAGCACTAAACTGGCTTTGTTGTTTGTACCTTCAAAATTAAGGTCTGGAATCATGGAATCCCTACAGTACAGACAGGCCATTCAGACGATCGAGTCTGCACTGACCCTCTGAATGAGCACTCTACCCATACCCACTCCCCTCTATTCCAGTAACCTAACCCGCACATCACTGGACATTAAGGGGTAATTTGGCACGGCCAGTCCACCTAACCGGCACATCTTTGGACTGTGGGAGGAAACCGGAGCACCCGGAGGAAACCCACGAAGACATGGGGAGAATGTGCAAACTCCACACAGACAGTGACCCGAGGCTGGAATTGAATCCGGGTCCCTGGCGCTGTGAGGCAGCAGTGCTAGCCACTGTGCCACCGTGCCGCCCCACTGCACTGACTGAAAAATGCAATGTCTGAGAGTGTGGTGGAGGAAAGTGCCAGCCTTAATGATTTCTGTACTAGGAATCTCTTGACTCTGCCATACCATAGAATCCCTACAGTGCCATTCGGCCCATCGAATGCACCCGACCCGTTGAAAGAGCACCCTACCTAGGCCCACTCCTCTGCCCTTAACCCCTAATCCTGGACACTAAGGGCCAGCTTCAGCATGGCCAATCCACATAACCTGCACATCTTTGGGCTGTGGGAGGAAACCCACGCAGACATGGGGAGAATGTGCAAACTCCACACAGACAGTTACCCAAGGCCGCATGTGAACCCAGGCTCCTGGTGCTGTGAGGCAGCAGTGCTAACCTCTGTGCCACCATGCTGCCCATAGGTTCCATCTTTCCACTATTTAGAAAATGCTCTGATCACACTTCCTTATGTCAAAAGTGAATGATCTCACACTTCACACTGAGCTCCATCTGCCACAATATTGTCTTCTCGCTTAATTTATCGCTAGCCCTTTATAACCTTCTGTTCCTGCCTACACTATTCATACTATCAGCAAATGCAGGGTGGAGGGGGGTTCTGTGCGGAGTCTGCGCGTCCTCCCCGTGTCTGTGTGGGTTTCCTCCGGGTGCTCTGGTTTCCTCCCAAAGATGTGCGGGTTAGGTGGATTGGCCATGATAAATTGTCCCTTCGTGTCCAGGGATGTGCAAGTTACGTTATAGGGATGGGGCGGGTTGTGTAAATGGGTAGGGTGCTCTTTCCGAGGGCCGGTGCAGACTCAACGGGCTGAATGGCCTCCTTCTGCACTGTAGGGAATCTATGGATAATAGCCGCAATGGATTTCTGCCTATTAAAAGTGGTGTTTAAAAAGACACGGCCTCTGTGCCTCACGCCAGGACAGCGGGAGCACGGTTTGTGTCACAACTTTTGTTTAGGGTGCCAGCCGTGTTTCAGTTGGCAACACACTTGCCTCTGTATCACCAGGGATGTGGGTTCAGTTCCATCCCACAGCTGACACTCCATTGCAGTGTCAAGTAAACATTGTGCTGTCAAATGACAGACCGTTAAACCAGGGCCCCTTCTGCCTGCTGGGCTGGATATGCAGGATCCCATGCCACACCTTCCACAGAGTAAGAATCACAGAGTTGTTACACTGCGGAGGATCCCATCTGCACCAGCTCTCGGAATGAGCAATTCGCCTCATTCCAATTCCCCGCCTTCTCCCTGTAACCCCGCTTATTCTTCCTTTTCCGACAACAATCAAATTCCCTTTTGAGTACTTCGATTGGACCTGCCTCCACCACACACTCAGGCACTGCATCCAGACCTTAACATCCAGACCTTCATTTTGAAGAAGAGTAAAGGGGTTCTTCCCAATGTCCGTCCCTCCATCAGTATCACTAAAACAGATTATCAGGTCATTATCACATTACTGTTTGCAGGAGTTTTCTGAGAGCAAATTAACTCCCACATTTTCTACATTAAAACAGCTACTTAAAAAGAACCTCATTGGCTCTAAAATACTTGGAGACCTCTGGTGGTTGTGAAAGGCGCTATTTAAATGCACGTCTTTTTCTATCTTGCGACTCGACTTCATGTTTGGTTTGAAGGCCCATGTCAGGTGATGCATTGATGACTCCCTCCCTGAGGGAACTCTGGCTTCCTTGCAGCTGTAAGATAATTCTGATTGTTCTAAAACTGTTCGACGTCCGTCCGGCGGGAACGTTTTTTTGGAGCACTGGAAAGAGTGCTCCAGCTTAAGCTGGAGAAAGAGTATCAAAACTTAAAACATTTTTTAAAATCTGGAAACCTTGAAAACTGGCAAATTTTAAGCAAATCTATTCTTGAATGTCGCTGCAGAGAGAGACATGTTGTCAAAGCTTTTTATCTCGCACTCTGAAGTAATAATCGCTTATTGTCACAAGTAGGCTTCAATGAAGTTACTGTGAAAAGCCCCTGGTCGCCACATTCCGACGCCTGTTCGGGGAGGCTGGTACGGGAATTGAACCCTCGCTGCTGGCATTGTTCTGCATTGCAAGACAGCTATTTAGCCCACAAGAATGCCAAATTTCAACGGATAACTACGATTTGTACAGGAGAAAAATAGGTGCTGATTGTTTGGAAAGTTGACTGATTGGCTGTGGTGCTGCCATGGAGAAGTTTCCCAGGCAATATGTTCAAGCCTTGCACTTTTTAAAAAATTTCTTGGGAGCCTATAGTTCCCAGTTGCTTTCCCCATGGCGATGGCTCAGCGAACCAGGATTGACATGCAAACCATTCGGTACCTTTTTATTTGTTTTATTTTTTATTTATTTATTTTTAAATCTAAAGTTAGAGTACCCAATTATTCTTTTCCCAGTTAAGGGACAATTTAGCGTGGCCAATCCACCTAACCAGCACATCTTTGGGTTTTGGGGGTGAAACCCACACAGACACGGGGAGAATGTGCAAACTCCACACGAACAGTGACCCAGGGCCGGGATTCGAACCCAGGTCCTCGGCGCCGTGAAGATTCACAGAATTTACAGTGCAGAAGGAGGCCATTCGGCCCATCGAGTCTGCACCGGCCCTTGGAAAGAGCACCCCACCTAAGCCGCCTCTCCCCCCCCCCCCTATCCCCACACTTCCTCCTAACCCCGTAACCCCACCTTACCTTATTTTTTTGGACACTAAGGGCAATTTATCATGGCCAATCCACCTACCCCTGCACATCTTTGGACTGTGGGAGGAAACTGTACGAAACCCACGCAAACGCAGGGAGAACGTGCAAACTCCACACAGATAATAACCCAAGCCGGGAATCGAACATGGGACCCTGGCGCTGT